>NC_134711.1:88517272-88820303 GCF_049634645.1 Pelodiscus sinensis | reverse complement strand
ATTTGCACTACTCCAGCTATGTTAATAGCATATCTGGACATGCCCTACGGGGTCTCCACTCTGGAGGGTCAACAGGAGAAACTTCCATAAACTTCCCTTGTGTTTTTGTTTCCACTGGAATATTGGTGTTGGGGTGTGTGTGTGTGTGTGTGTGTGAGAGAGAGAGCTTGCGAGAGCGTGAGCAAGCGAGCAATAGGCAGTTGATTTAGTGGGTCTTCATTAAGCCTGCTAAATCAATCTCTGGGGGACCAATCCCCACAGCGCCAATACCTGTAGCACTGATTCCCCAGTAAGCGTAGACAAGTCCTTATTTAAGAATTTGCAATGTGGAACTCTCCATCTAAAAATGCTACTACTATGATGCATGGGAGTAGTTGTGTCACTTGATGAACAATCCTGTTTAACTTGTACTCCGTTTTTTTTAAGTGTTTTTAGAGGGAATGACTCACTGTGGGTGGCTCTTAAATGCTGTGCTGCTTAGTGTAGGTTCCATAAAAACCTATATGGAACATAAATTTGGACTTCCCTGGTCCAGCACCCTTGAGAACTGACTGGTCCCAAATGAGGGAATTTTCTGGAACAAGGGAGGTGACTGCCGGCCCTTCTGCAGCTGGTCTCTGGGCTCTCAGGGGGCTGCCAGCTTCCCACCTCATGTCTGCTCCTTGCCAGTGACTCCCAGGTTCCCCTTCCAGCCACCAATCCTGCTGTTGTCCCTGGTTGGGATACAAAATCCCATTTAATCAGCATTGCACTGGGCTGCTCCAATTGGGCTGGGGACCGCCTCAGGCAGGGGGCTGCTCAAGCCCAGCCAGTCCACTGGTAATGCTTATGGGTTAACTTGACATTCTTAGTTGGGCACCCAGCTTCCTGCCACCAGTCTTGCTGACCCAGCTCTGCTTCTAGCCCTGGCCCTGATCCTGACCCCTCTGCCACTAGACTCCCAGCCAGCCCCCTCCCGCCTGCCAGGGTTCTCTGGTCCAGCAATATTCAGGGTTTGTTACAGGGCCAGACAGGTTCAACTATATTAGAATAGTGCCCTTTTATTCTGGGGCAGATGTTCTGTCCCATGTCTAGTTGTTTTTTCTAGTTCTTGCTTTCGGCTTCTTGCCAGTACTATCCAGCAGTAATAGGGAATAAAAATATCTTCCTTGACTCAAAGAAATTAGAGATGGAAGAGCCCAATAAAGTCACATTTTGTTTCCCTCAGCCCCACCTTTGATGAAATCAGGATTTGGCTGTTTCCAGCAGCATATTCCCCAGGGCTTTTTCCAAGTTAGTTTCAAATGACCCATGTGATTTAGCTTCCATTACTAGGAGAGGTTATTCTATCGATCATGTACCTTACTCTTAAGGAAAGTTTCCCTTTGCTCAGTTTCATCCTTTTGTGCCTTGTTACATCTCTTTGGATCACTCAACATTTCCATTTCTTCCTTGCTGTTTATACTCTTTGTGTTTGTGGGGAACTCAATGGTGGGGTGGTCCTGGAGAGGACAGAAATCTGCTTTCCCGCAACTTGGAACAACCAACAATTTAGCATGAACAAATTAAAACTAATTACTGATTGCATGACACACAGCTCTTGTTGACTCCCCAGGGGCTGAAAATGAAAACTGACCTGCGGAAGACAATGGAGATTTGCCAACGTAGCCTGCTATTGGTTTAAATACCTTTTCTGGCTTATGCCCTTGGGTGCATGTGGCTGAGACAGTGGGTGTCTACTGGGTATTGCACTGAATTAAGTCAGACGTCCTTGAGTAATAAGTGCTATTAATTTGCTGTGTAGCTTTGGGCAAATCAGATATTGTTTCTCCCTGCTTCCCCGTCTGTAAAATGGGGGGGGGGGTGATCTTATCTTACAAGGTCGTAATGTACACTGGAGATGTAAAGTGTTATTCCATGTGAACATAAATAATATATGCTCTGTTGGAGGAGTGCATGGGGTGGAACTATAGCTTGGACAATGAAGCAAGAGGCAAATTCTAATCAGTCTGCAGTCAGTTGTTCTGTTTTGCACCTATGATAAAGTGCAGTTCAGAGCAAAGAAGAAGCTTCTTGTGGAGGGAGGAAAAGGAGCCTTTCTTCCTTCAACAAATTGTGGAAATCAGTGACTAAATACCTGGAACCCCAAGCTCAATTGATTGCCTGACTTCAAAACTTGGCAGTAAAGGTAGTTTAAATGTTACTTACGTATTTAATTGAATAGATTTAATTTGAATAGATGATTTAAAATAAATTTAAAATTCACACTTGTATTAAATAAATTATTTTCAAAATCATCACATTTTACCCATGTTGTTGGAACCGAGTATAAATTAATGCAATATGCACCCAAATTTCCAGTCACCATCTGGGGAGAAGAGAGAAATATTATCCAAGGGTTGGATTAGTTGCATTTGTTTAATAGGTAAAGAGCTCAGCTTTTTCACTGATGTGAGTGAAGTGTTAAATCATAGGTGGATTCAGTGTCACAGTATGTTGTTGGTTTTTTACTGGTATTAGGTTGCAGAACTCTCTTCTGTAATAATTTGTATTGTTCCTCTTTAGTGGTGCGCTGTTTTCAAACACGTAAAGGCATATATAATCTTTGCAAAATAATAGGTTCATCATTTAGTTGCTAGCTGTTGGCAGCCTTTCATATTCCTGAAATCTTATTTTCTGGTTTATGCAGCTTACATGGTTATTTTGTAGGTTTGCTTTCTCCTTCTTTGCTTTGGCAAATAGGTTTTTAGAGGGAGAGTTGTCATGTGGCTTTGTGTTTCCTCCAATTCTTTGTAGTTTATAGGAATGTGAAAAAGCATTTTTTTTTTATAAACATGTAACTGCTGAAATTTTCAGCAGTTACATGTTCACATTCAGGATGGGAGGCGGTTCAGCAGGAGCTGGCTTTTAAGCCGGCTCCCTGTGAGCACTGGCTCCTGCAGAGCTGCTTCCTGGCCTTACATGTAACCATGAAGGTTAACTGATGAGCCCAAGATATTGCTTTCAGTAACACCACAGATTACAAAGAGTACAGTGCTCACTTTATATTTTTGATTAGATACTTGCATTGTAAAAAAACCAGAAATATTGTTTTTGTTTCACCTGATACGAGTACAGGGTTGAACCTCTCTAGTCCAGCATACTCGGTGCTGTTCTTGAGCTCTGATTTACCCTAAATGTCTTCTAAGAGCCCAGTAAGCAGTGGTAATTAGTAATGCTGCTAGACAATATTGACCTTCTATAATCCAGCAAATTCTCTGGTTCAATACCAGTCGGGTCCCAGTAGTGCCAGACTAGAGCGGTTTAAACAGTACTGCAGTTCAGTCTCTTTATTGTGAAAGTGTAATTTACAAATTTAGATTTTTTGTGTTACATAACTGCATTCAGAACTAAAACTGAATAAAACTTTAGTGCCTACAGATCCACTCAGTCCTATTTCTTGTTCAGCTAGTTACTTGGGCAATTTGCAGGAGATAAGTATGATGAGTATTTTATTCCTTAATCCAGTTTGTGATCAATTTTGAGGATAAATAGAAGTTTAATCTAGGGCTATCAAGCAATTAATCACGTGTACCTCCCACTGGAACCCGGGATCAGCTGGAGTCCCCAGCTGACCCTGGGCTCCATGCAGTGCTGCTCCTTGGAAGCACTGTGGAGGTGTTTCCAAGGGGCAGCGCATTAGGAGCACAGGATCAGCTGGGGACTCCAGCTGAACCCCGGGCTCTGCTGTTACAAAGCCCCTTTGAAGTGCCGGAGCAGCACTTCAAAGGGACACCAAGGCATTAACACACCTGTGATTAAAGCATTAAAAAAGTTAATCCTATCCTGCATTAATCGCAGGCGTTAACACAGGTCAGCTGACAGCTCTAGTTTAACCTTCTTGACATTTTCCTACTCTTTTCAGTAGTATTTTGTGATAGGTTCATTGGATGCCGCATAAAGATGTAATTCCTTCATTCAGCTGGCCAAAACCATAGTTAGTTTGATTAGTCTTTTGCCCTGTCTGGTAGCTGTTTCCTTCATCTGATGTGCAGAGGAAAGTAAATGACTGAGTCTCCTAGTTTGGGCCTCCCAGACAGTGTTTTTTCTTTAAAATAGATTATCCCCAATGTTGGGGATTCATCCCATCAATTTACTGATATGACTGCTGGGTAAAACCAAGAGAATGATATGGTAAAAGGCATAGAGGACGGAAAGATGCTGCTTAATATTTACTTTTCTCCCATGGAGGCTGTGCAAATTAGTTAATATGTATGTGGCATTTTGGAGGAGTGAAGTACTATATAAATGCTGTTGTCTGTTCAAACTGATGCAGCATCTTATGAAGAGTTCTTTTTTCCCCCCTACCGCCATCCCTCACCACCAAAGCAGTCCTGTGGACACATTGCTCTCTGCATGATAAAATGGATGGACCTGGGTGTTGGATCATTTTAATGAACAGTGATTTTTAATTATTTGTTTTTGTTTTCATTACCAGTGGATCAATGCTTGCCTTAAAATAATGGTTACTGTAGAATTCTTGCCTATTAGGAGCATGTAGTGCAAGATATCATAAGGCGTGTTTATTTTGTAACTAAAGGTCTCTTTAAAAAAATTCAAGCTAAGAACTAAATGTGGCCACTACTTCCTCTAACTAAAGCTCTGTAGGATCCACTAGGTTTTTGTCTTTCCCCTTAGGTTTAAACTTAAGCTGAATTTTTGTCCAAATCTGTCCACTTCTGAATTGCATCATGAGATAACTGACTACCATTAGTTCTCTTATGGCTCCCTAAAAGCTTGGTGGGGGTGGCACTCTGCAAATGTTTTGTTCCTATATGATATCTGATTGCCCTAGGAGGCATCTGGGTTAAAAAAATTTTTTTTAATGTTTGTGCTCTTTTTGGAGATACCTTTATTAATTCTTGTTTGTGTGGGAGTCACAGAACAGTTGGATTCAAAATCAGCATGGGTAGGTGCTATTGCAGATGCTTCTTACATTGCTCTTCTGCATGTCACTCCTGACTGTAGCAACCTCCTCCCTACCACTGTTCCAGATAGAACCCTTTACTTTCTGCAAATACCGCTGAGGGTACATCTAGAGGTATCCTGGAAAAACTCCGCCGCATCCAGGGAACGCATTTCCTCTTCCGCTTTTTTTTTTGTAGAAGAGCAAACATACTCTTTTGGGGAGGCCTGTATACCTTATTCTATGAGGAATAAGAGCTTCGCCAAAAGAGGAGGCTTTTCTGCCATTTGGCACCATCTAGATGGGGCCAAATGGTGGAAAATTCTCTTTGGGAAAAGCAATCGTAAAAGTTACACAAATTATGGAGCGCAATTTGCATAGTTTTTTTTCCAATAAAAGAGTGTAGTTTAGACCTGGCCTGAGTGTCATGTAGCCACCACTCCTATTCTGGTCCTGGATCATCCTGAACCTCTGCCCCCGTCCTCCTAACACTCACATAAGTTTCTGAATCCTGACCTAATGGAGGAGAGGAAACATTACTAAAAATGTTTTCTTATTCTTTTCAGAGATGCTGCAGTTCGTTAGCAACCAGGTTGGAGAGTTTCCAGATTTGTTCTCAGAGCAGTTATGTGGCACGTTCCAGAGCAGTGGTGGAGGTAACAGTGGTGGGACCTTGGACCATCCACTGCAGAACTCATACAACCAGGCACAGCTGCAGTCTTTCCCATCTACCGCTGCCTCTCCCCAGCTACAAGCCGTGCAAGTCAAAGTGCCTCCAGCAACAGCACCTGCCCCTCAGCGATCTGCACCGCTCCTTCAGCCTCGCCCCCAGCTTCAGCCCCAGCTCCAACAGCAAACTGTGATGATTACACCAACTTTCAGCTCTGCTCCCCAGACCAGGATCATTCAGCAACCTCTAATATACCAGAATGCAGCCACAAGTTTTCAAGGTTGTGCTTGGGGGGAGGGTCAGAACGCTGTATTTTGTATTGTAGATGTGAAAGGCTATTTTTCAAAGAAAACTTAGGCATGATGGTTCTGGAGGCTGCTGTATACCCAGTAATTCTAATTGATGACCTGATCTGTGAAAAATCACTTGTATTGCATGGCGAGTTTCAGTCTAAATTAAGTGTATTTTCACTCAGATTCAATGGTCAAGGAAGACTCTAGCATATAAGTTCCTAACTCTCCTGATATGTTCTACTTGTAACTGTTCTCCACTTACTCACCTCAAATGTGGCCCTACAAACCTTTGTACTGGATTCTTGTGGAGGCTGGTAGATGATGATTTAGAAATTGTCATGGTTTACTTTTGTAATTCTCCCTACTGTGGGAGCAAAGGATGAACCCAAAACCTGAAATCTCATTTCCTCTCACATGTAGTATGCTTTGCCACTAGATGGTTGAGCTGTCTTCCTGCTGACTATGCATCCAGGGCAATAAAATTAGAGATGGTGTGTGGTATGAGAGTTCAGGTACTCAGTGTAATGCTTTTGGTGAGTCAAGACACTTCCCAGAAAGCTTAATTGGAAAGCATCATACTTTAGTGCCTAGGAGTCCTAGTCATGGTCCAGGACACCGCTGACCCACGTGCTGTTCAAACACAGAACAAAAAATCCCTGCCTCAAGGGGTTAAAATACTGAGCTCTCATTAAGGTCAGTTGTCACAATTCTCCATTGCATTCTGTTCTCATTTCAGAATGCTAAGGGCCCTTTGCAAGGGATAAATCACAGGGAGTACTAATGGCAGTGTAACATGGAAACCCTGGCCAGGAACTTGGGTATAACTGAAGCATTCAGCAGACAAAAGGATGCTCAACCTCTTCCTCCCATGACCTTGCCATTCACTGCCATACACTTGTCCTCAGTGCATCCCAGAATCTTTGTGCTAGATCCTGAGCCATCAAGGGAATGGTCTGATAACACACAGAGTAATGGCAATGCCTGTATGAATGCTGACCATGAGTTACCTAAACTGCAATTTACAATTTTCTCCTTTTCAGTTCTTCAGCCTCAAGTTCAGAGCCTGGTGACGTCCTCCCAAGTTCAGCCTGTTACCATTCAGCAGCAGGTGCAGACTGTGCAGGCTCAGAGGGTGTTCACACAGGCTGCCAATGGCACCATCCAAACGCTAACCCCTGCCACTGTCCAGACAGTAGCTGCTCCTCAGGTCCAGCAAGTTCCAGTAAGTATAAATATAGACACACTCAGCATATACACAGTGGGGGACACAATTAGCAGAACTTGGGGATCCCCCCAGGATCCATCGGGGTGGATGTTCAGGAGCAGGCTTCCTTGCTTGGCTGATCTAAGGACAGGTTGTGGCATGTAATTAAGGAAATCATGGAGCAGGTAATTAAGGAAATCATATGCAAACACTTGGAAGGTAATAAAGTGATAGGGAATAGCCAGCATGGGTTTGTGAAGAACAAGTCATGCCAAACTAATCTGATAGCTTTCTTTGATAAGATAACGAGCCTTGTGGATAAGGGAGAAGCGGTGGATGTCATATACCTAGACTTTAGTAAGGCATTTGATACGGTCTCGCATGATATTCTTATTGATAAACTAGGCAAATATAACTTAGATAGGGCCACGATAAGGTGGGTGCATAATTGGCTGGATAACCGTAGTCAGAGAGTGGTTGTTAACGGTTCTAAATCCTGCTGGAAAGGGATAACAAGTGGAGTTCCTCAAGGGTCTGTTTTGGGACCCGTACTGTTCAATATCTTCATCAATGATGTAGATATTGGGATAGAGAGTACGCTTATTAAGTTTGCAGATGATACCAAACTGGGTGGGGTTGCGACTTCTTTGGAGGATAGGGACATAATTCAGAATGACCTTAGCAAGTTAGAGAAATGGTCGGAGGTAAACAGGATGAGGTTTAATAGAGAGAAATGCAAAGTGCTCCACTTAGGAAGGAACAATCAGTTCCATACATACAAGATGGGAAGCGACTGTCTAGGAAGGAGCATGGCAGAAAGGGATCTAGGGGTCATAGTGGACCACAAGTTGAATATGAGTCAACAGTGTGATGCTGTTGCAAAAAAAGCAAATATGATTCTAGGTTGTATTAACAGGTGTGTTGTAAGCAAAACTCGTGAAGTCATTCTGCCGCTCTACTCTGCACTAGTTAGGCCTCAGCTGGAGTACTGTGTCCAGTTCTGGGCGCCACATTTCAAGAAAGATGTGGAGAAATTGGAAAGGGTACAGAGAAGAGCGACAAGAATGATTAAAGGTTTAGAGAACATGACCTATGAAGCCAGGCTTCATGAACTGGGCTTGTTTAGTTTGGAAAAAAGAAGATTAAGGGGGGACATGATAGCGGCTTTCAAATATCTAAAAGGGTGTCACAAGGAGGAAGGAGAAAATTTGTTCCTCTTGGTTTCTGAGGACAGGACAAGGAGTAATGGGCTTAAAGTGCAGCAGGGGAGGTTTAGATTGGACATTAGGAAAAAATTCCTAACTGTCAGGGTGGTCAAATATTGGAATAAATTGCCAAGGGAGGTGGTGGAATCTCCCTCTCTGGAGATATTTAAGAACAGGTTAGATAGACATCTGTCAGGGATGGTGTAGACGGAGCTTGATCCTGCCTTGAGGGCAGGGGGCTGGACTCGATGACCTCTCGAGGTCCCTTCCAGTCCTATGATTCTATGATTCTATGATTCTATGTGGAGCTGGCTGAGGTTTTAGTTGCTTGAGTGGCACAGGGCTTACTTTGGGATCCTGGGATGTTAGGCGTGGAAAGTGATTCTAACCAAGCTTTCTACCGTACAAAGACATCTTGCTTTATTTCCCCCAGGCAAAAGCGTTGCTTGTTGTGAACATACCAGTTGGTGTGTCTTTCACATCACATAGCATGATTTGATGTAGCACTGGGCAAACGTCACAAGGTTCTGTTTGACTAAGCACCTAAAAGCCTGCCTATGTAGTTACATGATATCTAAGTAGCCAAGCTGTGAGAAATCTCATGCTAGTGGTCTCTTATGGTCAGGGCTTGCCGAACCGCAGCGAGCCCTGCTTGCCAGCTGCGCTGTCCGGCGATCTGCGCATGTGCAGATCGTTCTGTGCATGCGCAGATCGCCTGAACCCAGCTCTTCTGGGTTGCAATCTACTCAGGAGCAAATAGATTGTATTATTTGTTGAGCCCTGCTTATGGTAGATTTCTAATTATTTCTACTTTTGGTTAGTTTGCCAATAATCTATATGCTTCTGCTATTCCTGTTAACATTTGCACTGGTGAAATTCTACAGAATTTTCCGCTGTGAACTTCTGCTATATGGAACATTTTACTGTATTTCTGTGCTGCTTCAACTCCTATCAAATCTCTTTTTTAAAATATACACATAAGACTAAAGGGATTTGTTTTCTTCCTTTACTATTATCAGAAGTGCTTAGGGGTAGAGGATACACACTGAATGAAATTACTGAGGTTAATTTACATTGTATCATGCCATTTCTCCTTCCAGCCAGAATCAGGAATGGTTGAAGTAGTTGCTAAACTGGAGAAGTAATAAGGAATAAGCAATAAGGGTCAAGGGTAACCAACCTTTACTGTTGGCTTCAATTTGAGTGAAGTTTCTGTTAACTGATTATCTAGTTTGGCTGAAATAGTTTCTTTATTCTCAGCCCATAGGTGAAAATCATGAAATCCTAGAAATGCAGATCAGAAAGGGGCTTTGAGAAGTCATTGAGTCCAGCACCCTACAGGACCAAGTACACCTAGACCATCCCTGACTGGAGTTTGTTCATCCTGTTCTTGAACATCCCAGTGGTAGGGATTTCACTTTCTCCTTTGGAAGCCTATTGCAGAGCTTAACAACTCTTATAGTTAGACAGTTTTTCCAAGTATCTAACAAATCTCCCTTGTTTCAGAAGAGCTCATTACTTACCTGTCCTACCTTCCGAGAACATGAAAACAGTTGGTGGTCATCCTCTTTACCCTTAACATCTTTGAAGACTATTATTAGGGTCCCCTCAGTTGCCTTTTCTCCAGACTAAAAGTGCCTAGTTTCAGAACCTTTCCTCATAAGTCAGGTTTTCTAAACTATTTTTGTTGCTCTCCTCTGGACTATCTTCAGCTTCTTTACATCTTTCCTAAAGTGTGACACACACAGCTGTATACTACTCCAGCTGAGGCCTCACAACTGCCGAAAAGAGCAGAACAATACAGAATGCCATTCATTTTTCACAGCAGCATCACATTGACTCATATTCCACTTGTGATCCACTGTACTGTCTGAATCCTTATCAGAAGTACTACCCACCCAGCTAGTTGTTCCCTATTTGTAGTTGTGCGTTTGATTTTTTTTTTCTTCTACAGTGTAGTATTTTTCGCTTGTCTTTTATTGCATTTCATCTTGTTGATTTCAGAACAGTTCTCTAATTTGTTGAGGTTGTGTTTAATTCCCTAGGGTACAAACATAAAATTGTATGAAATTTGCCTCCTCCCTCAACATGGAAGAAGGTATGCACAACATCACCTACCACCAATAAGAAACTACATAAACCAAGTAATTTTTTATTAACTATAAAAAGACATATTTTAAATGGATCAAGAGTGGCAAACATATTGCATACTTTGTATTATTTTCTTAGTAATCTATGATCTAAGCTAAATTCACTAAAGAAACTGGTTACAAATAATTTTTTCACCCTATGTATTATGTCAGGTAGAGTCCTTCACTCAAGTGTGGTTTTTTTCCCCTAGTCTGGGTCTAGTATCTACCTTTCTCCCCTTTTCATTTAGGGTGCATCTACACACTCTAAATTGCATAACTTATTTCAAGATAGTCTATTTCGAAATTTGGCGCTGTCTACACAGTGCCAAATTTTGAAATAGCCCGCTATTCCCAAATGTCCTTTACTCCTCGTGGAATGAGGTTTACAGGGATGTTGGAATAGTGAGGCCGTTATATTTTGAAATAACAGGTTTGCTGTGAAGACACAGGATAGCTCTTTTGGGGTGCTCTGGTATCCCAAAATAACGTTGCAGTGTAGCTGTAGCCTTACAGTCCTCTTGTTTCCAGGTGTTTTCAAGTATCTCTTTGGGATGGGGAGGCAGAGGGCAAGCAAAATTAAAAACAATCATGCAGGTTAGTATCAGGTGACCAGATCACCTGACTGTGTTGTCCATGAGTCAGTAGCATTATAGCATATCCACAGGAAGACCAAACATTTCCCAATCCATTGTCCTTGCTCGTGGGCCATTGGATCTCTTTGGCTTTTCCATTGTAGTCCCTGAAGTGTCAGCAGTGGGAGTGACCCAAAACTTGCAAATATGAAATGCAGATTCACAAACAGCTAACTTCAAATACAAAAATGATAGCTGCATGTGAATGAGAGAATCCTATTTAGTCCAATGATACCTTATATGGATTATCTTGCATAAAACACATCTCAGACATATTCCTAGTATAAGCTTATTTCTTAAAGAATATGGAATGCCACATCAGTCATCACTTACCTCCCCATACCTGCTAAGAAGACCTATATATTCCTTTATCTTTTGCTCCTACTGTGTTTGAAGAATTTCTTCTTAATGTCTTACCTTCCTTGCTAGTGTAATTCATTCTGTGCCTTGCCCTTCTCTGATTTTTTTTCTTCCTGTCTGTGCTTTCTTTGTACTCCTCATTACCCATTGTCCATATTTCCACAATTTTTAGGATTCCTTTTTGACTTTTCATTTCTTTGAAGAGCTCCTAGTGGAGCCATGTTGGCCACTTACTATTCTTCCTATCTTTCCTTTTGCATTGGGATAGCTTGCAGTTCTTTAGTATTGTCTCCTTGAGAAACTGCCAGCTGTCTTGAACTTCTTTATCCCTTAGATGGCCTTCCCATGGGCCAGCTCTGAGTTTTCAGAGAAGCAGATTTTTAAAGTCGGTTGTCCTTGTTCTGTTGTGCTCATTCCTTAAAAATCATGAAGTCTTTTATTTCAGGATCACTTCTCACCCAAAATTGTCTTCTACCTTAGATTCACAATCAAACCCTCCCTATTGATCAGAATCAAATCTAAAATGATTTCCACCTATTATGTCATTCAATTTTTGAAATAAAAAGCTTGTCTCCAGTATGTTTCAGGAAATTTACTGATGATACTGTGTGTTGCTGTATTTGTTTTTCCAATAGGTGTCTAGATAGCTAAAGATCTTTAGTACTACCAAGGCTTGTATTCAAACCAGGTGGCTGCCAGAGGCTGTCTAGCCCTGTTAGCTACTGAGTGCTCACCCACTAAAATAAGTCATGTTCTCAGGGGAGCCAGCTATAGGTGCAACCACTGTAGAAGGGAGACTTATTCCCATCCATTTATTTTTGCATGTTAATTTCCCCATAGAAATTGACATGACTTGAAAAACCACTAGCTATCTTGGTCCTTCCTTTCCTGTCTTCGAGCTTTACATACATGTTGTCTCATTGTGGAGTTTGCATTGACTTTCAACACATTTGGAGAAAGTCCTGTTTGAGGCAAATAGGGCTTACAAATCCTGGACTTTTGCCACCTACTAAGTCTTCATGCAGTCACATGGATATAAGTCTGGTATAAGTGTGTAGTTATTGTAGATGAGCTGTATTTCCTGTTGTTCACCCACTGTGTGTATCACCATTTTGTAACCCCCTAGGTTCTGGTCCAGCCTCAGATCATAAAGACAGATTCTCTTGTCTTGACAACTTTGAAAGCAGATGGTAATCCAGTTATGGCTGCAGTTCATAACCCTGCCCTCACTGCATTGACCACTCCTATTCAGACAACAGCACTGCAGGTACTGGTCTGAACCTTTCCTCTACGTTTTTGCCTCTCTTTTGTTAAGTCTTAGAGGGATAACCGTTTTAGTCTGTAACGTGAAAACCAACAAATTGTCCCGTGGCACCTTAGAAACTAACAAATAAATGTATATAGTATCATGAACTTTCATGGGCAAACCCACTTTTTTAGATGAGATGAGCTTGAGTGTTTGTTAATGTTCTGTGAGAGTTAAAATGGGAGGGAGTTGGAGTGCTGCCCTGGGTATGCCCGAGAAGAATAGCCTCTCTCTTCAACCAAGGCTACACATGCGTTTTGTGCATTTTTGACTGTCTCTGCTGACCAGAGAGCAAAGACCAAGGGTTGGCTTCTGTTTACCTTGTTGCTGCTTTAGCAGAGAGGAACATGATGTAATAATCCACTGCCATTTTAAACCTCAGATGAACAAGAGAGCACTCATAATTACAAGGCTGCAAACTTAAACTAGCTGAAAGGAACCTTTATGCATAATCTGTGAAACTTGCCTCTACTGGATATTCTTCAAGGGCTTGTTCACGTTGATTCCAATGAGGTGTTTGTGCACTGCATGCACGAGCATTGGAAACTTTTCCCTAGCAACTCCCGTAGGGTCAGCTGTGGAGATCCAGAGTGGCTATATACCATAGCCGACCCTACCCTCCCTCAGTTCCTTCTTACCGTCAATGGCAAAGTTGGAACTTCTAGTTCTTGCCCTGGCACGATTCTAGTCCCTGGCTATAACGCTTCATTATCACCTTCGTTCGTGTAAGCAGAGTCTTCAGAGTCAACAGATAGAGGGCAAGTGCTCAGGAACTGTAGCCCCTGTGGGGCATTCCTAACAGCCCTGGCTTTAAATCGTGCACAATCTGTAAGAGTCCTATGCCCAAAATTGATCTGTATGCTCCATAGGGTAGCAGCTTAGGAGCCACCTGATTGGAATTGATGTGAACAAGCACTCGAAGAAAAGACAGTTACCTGTTCTTGTAACTGGTGTTCTTCGAGATGTGGTGTTCATGTCCATTCCAATACCCACCCTCCTTCCCTACTATCAGAGTAGCTGGCAAGAAGGAACTGAGGGAGGGGAGAGTTGGCTGTGGTATGCACTGATATAGCGGCGTCACTCTAGAAGTCTCCACAGCCGACCCTACAGAAGCTGCTAGGGGAAAAGTTTCCAACTCTCGTGCACGTGGCGCATGCACACCTGATAGGAATGGATGTGAACAACACATTTCGAACACCAGTTGCAAGAACAGGTAACTGTCTTTTATTGAGGCAAGTGGCATGATAAATTTAAAAAACAGATGTCCATGTGAACAGCATCCTCAGTGACACTTCACTGTATTAGTGATTACAGGAGCTGTCAGGCATGCTTCATGGCTTGAACGGATCACTTACTCAGAGGAAAAACTTTCTCCTGAAGTGGTTCTAGAATTGCATAGGCTGGTTCATGATGAGAGGGTTTCTTTTTCTCCCCATGCATCCACTGTTGGAGACAAATTGGCAAGCCTAGATTATCCACTGACTTGTTATGGCATGGTAGCTGGGCATATTGGGTGATTGTAGCAAACTGTACATAGAATTGTCAGGAGAATATTGGCTTCTTGTTTAAAAAAAAAAAAAAAAAAGATTTGCAATTCCATCTTGCAAAAGGCCGTCTGGCTGAGCAGCACACGGATAAAAAGGGACAATAAAATAGAAACTTTGGGCCATACTTGTTAGCTGGTGGAATTACTTCTCCTACAAAGGGATTCTCACAAAGCTTTATTTTTTATAGTATAAGGGTGGTTTTGGTGATCCATTGGTTAGTACAAAGCAGTGGTCCCCAACCTTTCGTGGCTGCCAGGTGCCCAGGGGCGGAGCCGCTCACATGCCGTGCTTCTGGGGGTGGGGCCACGCATGCGCTGCGTACCCAGGGGTGGGGGCCACCCACGCACCCTGAGCCCAGGGCTGGCACCGCGCATGTGCCACGCGCTCTGGACAGGAGCCACCCATGCGTCACACGCCCGGGGCCCGCACCACGCATGTGCCATGCGCTGGGGGCGGGGCCAGCCCAGATGTTCGGCGGGCGCACATAAATGCCCCGGCGGGCGCCATGGCACCCGCAGGCACCGCGTTAGGGACCACTGGTACAAAGGATCCTGGAAGCCAGCAGGATCCAATATTTATTTTTCACATCTCTGCAAATTAAAGTGACTCGATACTGGTAAAAAGTCTTAGGTCAAGAATCTGGAGAATGAAGTACAGGCAGTCCCCGGGTTACATACAAGATAGGGACTGTAGGTTTGTTCTTAAGTTGAATCTGTATGTAAGTCGGAACTGGCGTCCAGATTCAGCCTGTTGAAACTGACCGCCAGTTCTGACTTACATACAGAATCAACTTAAGAACCCCAGGCGTCCCCAAGTCAGCTGCTGCTGAAACTGATCAGCAGCTGATTCCAGGAAGCCCGGGGCAGAGCAACTCTGCCTCGGGCTTCCTGTAGTCAGCGCTGGTCAGTTTCAGCAGAAGCTGACTTGGGGACGCCTGGGGCAGAGCAGCTGGGGTGCTGCTGGGTTGCTCCAGTAGCGCCGCTCCTCGGTGCTACTGGACCAACCCAGCAGCACCCCATCTGCTCTGCCCCAGGCGTCCTGATTCAGCCGCTGCTGAAACTGACCAGCAGCGGCTGAATCAGGACCTGGGGCAGAGCAGCTGGGGTGCTGCTGGGTTGGTCCAGTAGTGCCCAGAGCGGCTCTGCAGGACCAATTGGCAGCGCCCCAGCTGCTCTGCCCCAGAGTCCAAAACAAAAGCCTGGTCTGCTGGGGGGGGGGGGGGGGAGCACACTAGCTGCGCCCCCCCCCCAGCAGACCAGGGACACGGGGAGCAGAGCCGCAGCGGCAGCGGGGTCCCGCGCCTCTGAGGCTTTGCCAGAGCAAAGCCTCAGAGGCGCGGGGAACCGCCGCTGCTGCCGCTTCAGTCTGGGTGCCTGTGGTCTTCTGGGGACGATCTCCAGCAGACCACAGGCACCCAGACTGAAGCGGCAGCAGCGGTGGTTCCCCGCGCTTCTGAGGCTTTGCTCTGGCAAAGCCTCAGAAGCGCGGGAACCCGCCTGGTGCCCCTGGTCTGCTGGAGACGGTCTCCAGCAGACCAGGGGCACCGGAGCAGCTTACGAACGGGGCTTTCTCGCCCCGACCTCCGGGGCGAGAAAGCCCCGTTCGTAAGTGCGGATCCGACATAAGTCGGATCTGCGTAAGTCGGGGACTGCCTGTACTTTCTCCCTACAGATATTGACACAGCTGATCACATTGTAAGAACAATGTATCTTACTCTAAACCTGGGAATGGGGCGGGGCATCTTGAGAGGTTTTGTGTGTATTTTTAGGTCTGCATAACCTTTTTGTTTCCTGATTCTACACTATGTTGATCAGACTCCTTTTTCATGTGTGGCACGTATATTGTGCAAAACTTGGCTGTTACTAGTAATGCTGCTTCTTTGCTGCCTTTTTAGACATTAGTTGGCAGCAACGGGACCATTTTGACCACAATGCCCATGATGATGGGACAGGAAAAGGTACCTATCAAACAGGTGCCTGGTGGGGTCAAGCAGCCAGAACCACCCAAAGAAGGAGAGAGGAGAACGACCCATAATATCATTGAGAAGCGATATCGCTCGTCTATAAATGACAAGATCATTGAGCTGAAGGACCTGGTCATGGGAACAGATGCCAAGGTAAAGAGATGAAAGCTGACGTCAGTAAGGTTGTGTGGCCTGCAGCCATCTAACCTTCAGATGTGTTAGCTAAGAAGAATCCTGCCCAACTGCTTAGCTGGGGAGACTTTAGCTGATGCAGGCTATTAATAGTAGCGGTTTTTAATATTATTTATTTGATCAGGATGATAGGCTGCCAAGGAAGATGAATGAATCAGAATATTTCTGACTCACTGTTCCATTGTGATACTAGGGGCACAGTTACTGGAAACTTAGGTAACAAAACACATGATCTAACCTGTCTTGGTGGTTAAAAATCCCCTAAGCCCTTTGTAAGAGTTAGCTGTGTTAAAAAAACTTTTTGGCCAAATTCCCGCCTGACTAAACAGTTCTCTTGTAGTTTCATAGGGTATTCTTTCTTTCTTAGTTGTTCTGTGCTGTTAGGTGGCTGCATATCCACGATGGGTAGCTGCATCCTTTAAAACTGTCTCAAAAGAACTTTGGAATGAAAGTTGTAGAAATATAAAACCTTTTTTACATGGAACTGGGCAATTTGATTCCTTGTTGCATTGGTTTGTGAGAACGAATATTGGTTCAAACACTAAAGTTGCACTGTGAAAGGTTTTGCCATTATCCAAGAGCTGAGTTCAAGTTGATGCTCTTTCATTTGCATTATTAGCTGACATCACTCTTGCAAATCAGAGCGTCGATTTTTATCATTGCTTCTGGTATTAGTGAGGTCGTCAGCTGTTGCCTAGAGAATTAGGAAACTTGGGTTTTGAAAACACATGGTGCTGCCATAGCTCTTTGGATCACCTGGATCTGAGAGGCCTTGTGTGCTTTTCAGTCTAGCAGTGTCCTCTGGAGGGGCGAATATTTTTCATTGTGTGTAGTTAAAGATCTCCCAGTGAGCCAATGGAAGAGTGAGAAATGGTCCTAGTGTTAACCTTTCAGAGTATGCGCCCTCTGAAAAGATACCCTTTACTTTCTAACTATGCATAACTTTGTATGTTTTGTGAGTAAGGCTAGACCTGAACTTGGTTACTTGGTTACTTTGATTGGGGTTCTTAAACTGGTTTTAAGGTTTGTTTCCAATAAATGTTAATTCACCCCAGCAGTTCTCAGACCGTGATTTCCTCTCTAGTTAGCAAGCCGCTTCGAACCTTTCAAAGTGTAATCTCTCCTTTTCTCAGTGGCTGTGGTGATGCTACAGGATGGGAATTTTTCTACCCTCTCTGTCGCATGGCGAAGAGGGTGGCACTGCTCAGAGCAGATGGGCCTCTGGTTATGCAATTGCTCTTAGCCACTGCTTTCCTGTTGCTTCCATGCAGATGCACAAATCTGGAGTACTGAGGAAGGCCATTGATTACATTAAATACCTACAGCAGGTCAACCATAAGCTGAGACAGGAGAACATGGTTCTGAAACTGGCTAACCAGAAAAACAGTAAGTTACCAGAGCCAGGCGTGAATGGGACAAGAAGCAGGAACGTGTGGTTCCTCCTGCCCATTTGTGCCAATGGAGAATGATTGCGTATGAAGTCCAATCAGCATTGGCCCATCTTTCTGTGGCCACCTGAGCAGAGCGGCCATGGCACTGGGGATGGGCGAGAGGTATGTAGTAAATGGAATCTCTGATCTTCGCAGAGCTGTTGAAGGGCATTGACCTGAGCAGTCTCGTGGACAATGATGTAGACTTGAAGATAGATGACTTCAATCAAAACGTTCTCTTGATGTCTCCCCCAGCCTCCGACTCGGGGTCCCAGGAGGGCTTCTCCCCCTATTCCATTGACTCTGAGCCAGGAAGTCCACTCCTGGATGATGCAAAGGTAATCGTAGTTAACAGGAGAGCAGGATGGCTTGGCACTCAAGGGGTATGTCATGGCCAGGACTTTAGCTCCTTGTTATCTCAACAGTGCCAGCTGCTGGTCAGTCAAGAGCAGCGCTGAGAGAGCTCTGAAGGGTAGCGCTGCAGGCAATGCAGAGGTTCTGTAGGGCAAGAGATGGTTCAAGGAAAAGATTTGTCATAAAGGGTGCAAGATACCCAGAATGGGACATAGTCTCATCTAAAAGGGCTCTACTTCAGGGGGAGAGTCAAATGCTGGCTCTTGTTTGTTTGTATTACAGTGGCACATCGACTTCAGCCAACCTAGGCTGTATCATGCTGGACTCTGTACTGATATATGTGGTAAAAAACCTTGCCTCAGGAGCTTTTAGTCTTGAAGACAAGTAACATAGTTAAAATAGGAGATGAAGGAAGGGAGGATAAATTAACAGTTATAACATGTATTTACACAAGCTAGCTGTGAGCCTAATTTCTACATGCAATAAGCCCACGAGTAGTTTGCAACATTAACTCACCACTTGCCAGATGTTACCAGATAAAAGGATTTTGCAGGCATCACAACCACTGAGAGTCAAATGCTGGACGTGCAGGAGGGCAGAGTGGCTGCATGTGGCTTTGATGGAACCTTAGTGCTGATCTAACATAGGGAATCAAAGAAACCAAAATGGTGGGGGCCAGAGTGCAGGTTAGTCACTTTGCTACTCTAGGCCCCTGTTAGTGAGAATAGGCTGCCCCAGAGTTCTCGGTGGCTTCAGTCAAATACTTGGAAACTCATGCCCTCCCTGTCATGCCTGTGTGTTCTCTCTTCTCTCACAGGCTTCTTGCTGTTTTATAGTGTTTAAAATTACTTCACTTCTCACTCTTCCTCTCCATCCCTGCCCTTTGTGAAGGTTAAAGATGAACCCGACTCTCCCCCTGTGGCCCTTGGCATGGTGGATCGCTCTCGAATACTTCTCTGTGCTCTCACATTCCTCTGCCTCTCCTTCAACCCCCTGACATCCCTCCTGGAGGGCCGAGGGATGCCTGAATCGGACAGCTCTTTATATCATGGCTCTGGAAGGAATGTGCTGGGCATCAAGTCAGGTAACCACTGAAAGAGACTTTCAGAGTGTGTCAAGCCTCCTATTTTACGAAGTATTGTAGTAGGAAGCAGAACCATGGTGAGGTGGGAGGTCTGAGGCCTGGATGAACTAGTGAGTGCTTTGGCATGAGTAGATCTTACAAGAGGGAAACTGGAGGTGGTAAAATCAAACAGTCCAGTAGGCTACCAGAAAGCACCTTGCATAGCCCACCACCACCACAAGCTACTATAGCTGGACAGATGTCGGGGAGTTTTGAACTAAGTCACTTTTCTATTCCCAGAAGAGTAAACTTTCTAATGAAGTTCAAAAATATATTTCTTGATCATTTGTCATAACTTGCAAACGAAGTGAAAATAGTGCAGACATCATGGCTCCTGCCACAACATTAACTTGGCCGTACTCCTCAGAATGTTTGGCTTTATGGGGTGTATTTAACAGCCTATGCAGAAATGTGTTAAACTGCACTCTTAACAAGGGCCAGGAACCCTGTAAGGACCTCTGCAACTCCCTGACCTGTAACCATACACTCTTCACATTGTACTAACTTACCTTCATGCGTTTAATTAATATTAATGCTAAGCCCTGCTATGAGTGCAGGGGACTGGATTGATGACCTATCAAGGTCCCTTCCAGTCCTATGATTTTACTGTGCCCCTTTTAGGCATGAACATCCTGGGATGCCCAGTTCTTCACTAGAGCCACTTGTGCCACCCTCCCCTCAAGTGGAAGATTAGTTTTGTTTTTTTAATTAATGTGCAATGAGATTATTTTTAAAGTTGCCAATGTCTGAGTCTCTGCTCAGATGGAGACAAGTCAATAACAGTCCCTTGAAGAAAATCAAAGCTTTCCAACATTCAGGGCATTTTAAATGGGGTCACAGTGACATGTTGAGATAGGGCTGGACATGTTTGTCACTTATGGCCTACCATGCTTGTGCTGTGCTATGCAGACTGATTTCTCTTTATTTCTCTTTCTGCCAGGTGCTGGTGGCTGGTTTGACTGGGTGCTGCCCACTTTGCTGCTCTGGCTGGTGAACGGTGTAATTGTCCTGAGCGTGTTTATAAAGCTCCTTGTGCATGGAGAGCCAGTGACCCGGCTGCACTCTCGCTCATCTGTAATGTTCTGGCGGCATCGCAAGCAGGCTGACTTGGATTTGGCTAGGGTAAAGCAACCCTTCACTTCGCAGAGCAAATCCTGCCCTTCCCTCTTTTGGAGGTGCCGATGGCTTGGCACTTGGGAGTCTGTCAGCTTTTCTAGGGTTAACCTTCCTGTGCAATTGAAGTGGAAAATGTGGAGAGAATTGGTGCCAGATAAAGGACACACGTCTGCATGAAACGTCAAACAGCTAACCATGTATGGCACAGACAGCAGCGTTGTAAGCCTCCCGTCGATAGCCCCGCATCTGTGCCTCACTCCTGCCTTATGGGGCAGCCTCTAGGGAACAGAGGGGAATTCAGTTTTCATTCTCACTCAGTACTTGGCCAGGAAAGGATCAGCTGTGCTGCTTGGGTTTTTTAAACATAGAGCTCATTAAGAATTAGACTTACACCACCAATTTGCTGCCCGTAACCCGCTGAACTGGTTTCCTATGACTGCACCCTCATCGCCATAGGCCCCCTATTTTATGACTGTCACAGTTCCCCTGCCCTCCTGCCCCCGAGGACAACTTTCTGTACTGCTCCCCAGCACTGAAGTAGTGGGCTGGTTTTGGTAGTGCGGGCCCAAGCTTCCACCTGATTTGGCACAACTTCATGCTGTCTCTCCAGCAAGCATCTGTGTGTCTGTCGAGTTTTCAGCACTTGGCATGTCCAGGTACTAGAGATGTGGGCTCAGCTCCTCAGTTGGTGTCAGTCTGCATTGAAGTCTGCGGAGATTTGCTGATGGACAGCAGCTGCTAGCCTTGAGTGGTCTGTGTAGTTCTAAATGGACAGGAGTCCTCCAAAAGCCTATGCTGGCACTCAGCTGAGAGGTGTCAGATTGCCTGGGTCATGGAGATTCAACTCACTGGTTCCTGGAGGGGTGGGGCTCCAGCAATGGAGGGGGGGGGGAAGGGGCGTCAGTGCGTGTGGTGGGACATGGAAAAAGCTTGCCCTGCCTCTGCTCACTGTACATGTTCTTGGGGTCAGTAGAGCTCTGTTGTCTCTAGGGCTGTCAGTGCAGCCCTGTTCACTAGCTTAAAAGATCTTTAACTATTTACCACTGTGTTTGCAGGAAGATTTTGCGGCTGCCGCCTCAAATCTGCAGATCTGCCTGTCAGTTCTGGGTCGAGCGCTGCCTGCATCCCGCTTGGACTTGGCCTGCAGCTTGTCCTGGAACGTGATCCGCTACAGTCTGCAGAAGCTGGGGCTGGTACGTTGGCTGCTGAAGAGGACTTCACAACGACAGCGAGCAAGAGAGGCTGCTGCTGGCTTTGAGGATGAGGCCAAGACCAGTGCTCGGGATGCAGCTCTGGCATATCACAAGCTCCATCAGCTCCACATCACAGGTAAGGGCAGAGGCCTCTTCCCCTGACAGAATGAGGATGCTCGTACCTTCTCACTGGGTGTAGGGAAGGGCTCCTTGGCCTGCTCTCCTCAAATTAGCTCCAGGGACAAGTTACGCATAGACTGATGTGAAATGTCCCAAGGGAACAGTGCCGTTCAAGAGACAACTCGGTAAACACCATCTCTCCTGGGGCTATAGTACCGCCTCTGGGGTTCTGGGATCTGTAATACGCATCCAGGGCTTTAGCTGTTATAATGTCCCATCTACACCACAAAATGGAGGTGTGTTGAAATGGGTCAGGGATTAACCACATGGTAACCTGCTAGCCCGATTGTTGTAACTGTACCAGGTATGGACTCCAGAATTCCCCGTGGCACGTTTTGCCAGAGTCAACAGTTAGCTGGCACACTGGGCAAATTCCAGATTTGGTTATGCCAGACAAAATTCATGTTTCTTCAATAAAACCTGGGGTTTCTCTGACTCTCATCCCTGCGCTGGTGGTGGTGATGCCATGTGCTGTTACACAGCTGTTGCACTCCTCTGGCCAGGCTCCCATGCTAAGCGATCCATGTACAGTGAGCTTGAAAAATGGGCTTGTTCTGGGGAGCAAGAGGCTTTCCCAGGCAGCTGTCATTAACAGTTGTAGAATCTAAGCGTTGGTTGAAATGACAAACGCACACTCTTTCTAGCCCTTCTGGCTGTGGAGAGTCTCCTAGATGTGAACAGCGGGGACGGACGCTGTGCTCTCTGCAGAAAGATCATTTGGAGTCTTGGCTGCTGCTTGGAACTTGCCCATGCAGCAGCCAATTGAGAGCAGACCTGAGTTTTGTCCGGGTGCACTGCTGCTAGTGGGGATCCTGAGCTCAAATTCACTCCTGTCACATGAGCAGGACTAATCCCCTTAGAAGAAGACCTAAAGCCAGAGACTGGGGGAGTAGATTAGCAGACACCAGCACTCTCTCCTGCTTGCACCTGCCTGTAGGTGTGGTACATTGCTGAAGCCTACTGACATGTCTGTACACGATCGCTGGCCAGCATTTGGGATCAGCATGATGTGGTGAATGGAGCTTTCCATTACTACTTTGGGTAGATGAAGCAAAATGCAGGACAATGTAGCACTTTAAAGACTAACAAGATGGTTTATTAGATGATGAGCTTTCGTGGGCCAGACCCACTTCCTCAGATCAAATAGTGGAAGAAAATAGTCACAACCATATATACCAAAGGATACAATTAAAAAAATGAACAAATATGAAAAGGACAAATCACATTGCAGAACAGAAGGGGGATGCGGGGGAGGGGGGGGATAATTCATGGTCTAACAAACCGCTGATGTGTAGTTTAAGCTGCCCTTTCTCACTTTTATCACATTAATGCTTGTTAGGCCACCGTGGGCCTCCCATAGCTATTCCCTACGCTTCTGGATCATGCTATTCAAATGCCTGTCCAGGTTTGGACCCCAAAGGAAGCTGGTGATTCCAGTGATGCGTGCAGCAGAGCAAAACTCCGTCTCGTTCCTTTCATGGCTATTTGGCTCTTGGAGAGCTGGTCGTGATGCCTGTGGCACTCTAAACTCTTTCTGCCAAGGGGGTCCAGTCAATGTAGGGTGCAGGCTGTGAGAAGCATCATAATTGTATGTATTACACTAGGATGGCTTTTGTATGGTCACCATACAAGAGAGGTGAATTATTCTTCTCTCCCTGGCACAGGTAAACTTCCATCCAGCTCAGCATACTCAGGTTTGCACATGGCCCTGTGTGCTGTGAATCTGGCTGAGAGTGCAGAGGAGAAGATCCCACCCAGCATGATGGCAGAGATCCACCTGACTGCTGCTGTTGGCCTGAAAACCCGTTGCGGAGGCAAGCTGGGCTTCCTGGCGGTGAGTGAGTCCCACTGTTCTCCTCTGTGCCTCCCAGCAGAGCTCTGAGCAGGGAAGGCCTGCATGCTTCTAGTTAGTCAGTTAGGTCTTGGGGGTCATGATGCTTTGGGGTTCAGCCCAGACCAGTGAAGGGTTGTCACCCCTGTCCTGCAGGTTGGGTGCCTTCAGTGCTGTGCTGCCATCTCCCATCCCTGACACAACAGCCAACCTTACAAGCATGCAGGTGTAACCCCGTCTTCTCCCACTCAGTTACTTCTAGCAGTGACCCCAGCACCCTCCCAGTCAGTGTTCTCTGGAAGCTGAGCACTTGGACAGCCACCCAGGAGAGATGTGTGTCCACAGGTAGTGCATGTCCACACACACCACCATTTATTCCTCACATGGATGGAAAACATTAGAGGGAATGTTGCTTTCTGTCCCAAATTCCTCCAGATTGATTTCCCTATGACAATCTGCTAGGGTTCCCAGAACTGAGGTTACTGTGTTCCCCATCTCAGCCTCAGCGAGTGAGAGCTTTGCTGCATCTGAGTTGTGACATCTTCCTGATTCACCTGCTTGTCTGCCTGGCCAGCAAACTCTAGGTCTCTGCCAGTCCACTGTCCTTGCAAGTAACAGCGAACCTTGACTCCAGAGTTCCAGAAACGTTTTCTCCTTTACTGAATGCTCTCAGTTCAGTTAGTCACTCCTTTAGTAAAACCCTACACTACTGCTCGTTAATTAAACTGGGATTTGACAAACTCTTATTTCAGTCAGTGCACTGGATTGAGTTATAGTAGAAATAAAACAAACTTTGTTTACCAGACTGACACAAATTTAAGCGTTACCAACTATATGGTATAGAGAGAAAGGGTTGCAAACAGAAATGCGCTTCTCAAACTAAAACTTAACTTTAGCCAGTTAGAAACCTGCTTAAGGGGGGGCATTGTCACCTAAACTCAATTTCCAGGGACTTCAGCCCCCCTTACCTGAAGGGACCAGGAGCTTTGCCCCTTTGAGGCCTCTCCTCAAAGTGTTGGATATTTCAAATGCCTTTTTGCCCCCACACCCATGTTCACTGTCTCTTATCAATAGCCAGTAGGGCTTCCTATGGACTCCCCAACCCACTACTGATTTGTACGTCACTGGGGACTTCCATTGTTGTGATTCCACACTGCTTAATTTACACTGAAGACAGGTAGGTAGCCTCCTTTCTCCTGTCTGGTCACTTTAAAGCATGTTATCATAATTCCTCCAACAGTCAGCTGAGTCAGTTGCCTGGTTGTTTGGGGGTTTCAGGCCTTCATTTCCCCCCCTTGTGTATCTGGTTCCAGATTCACTATGATGCCCAGCAATTACACTGAATTTGAATGACTCAGGCCTGACCTGTAATGAATCTTGCCCCTGTGCTTGCTGTCACTGAACCACATGCATGATATGTCTGTTCTTCCTGGCACCATTCTCACCCCCTGGATTCTCCTTTTTTCTCCAGAGTTATTTCTTAAACAAGGCCCAGAGCCTGTGTAGCTCAGAGCGGAGTGCCATTCCCGACTCCCTACGCTGGCTGTGCCACCCGCTAGGACAGAGATTTTTTGTGGAACGGAGCTGGACAGTGAAATCTGCTACAAAGGAGAGCCTGTACTGTGCCCCGAGGAACCCAGGTAAGAGTCACGGTATTTCTGACATCCTCGAAGGCATGGTTTTCCAGCATCTTGTACAGGGAATCTTCTCTCTCCTTTGATATCTGGACAACTTACAGTATCTAGTCTCAAAAGATTCTCCCCACAGTCAAGAGCGTGTAGGAAACTTCCTCCATGGTTAGCAGCTGAAAGGGCAAGTTTTATCTCTTCATTTTCTCTTGTGTGTGTTTCGGCGCATAGTCCTGCCTATGTCCTCCCATCACACAATACAGCAGCATTCTCTCAAGAAGTGAGACTGAGTGACCGTGAGCCTTTCTCTTTGGAGCCATATCCCATTCTTTTGTGTGGGTGAAGTGGTACTTCTGATTGGGATGCGTGGGCTGGCTCTGCAGGGTTAGATCTCTAATAATAAACAAGCCAATCAAAGTATGAAGGGTCACTTTGAATAAGTCAAACATTTGAATTTTTGGGATCTTTCAGGACCCTCCACCTGTCCCTCAAGAACATCCCTCTGGGTAGCTCTTGCTGTTTCTGCCTTTGAATTTGCTTCCCTCCTCCAGCTGGTCTAGTATCTGGAGAGGCTTGGGCTTGTGAACAAGAGAAAAGCAAAATTCTGATTCTCTTCTTTCCAGCTGATCCCATAGCACAGGTTCACCAGGCGTTCTGTGAGAATCTGTTGGAGAAAGCTGTGGATTCCCTTGTGAAGCCTCAGGCCAGGAAAGGGACTGTGGGACAGGAGGAGGAGCAGCCCTGGTAAGTTTCCGTGCTTAGATTGTTACTGGCATAGATGAGAGGGTCCCAGTACTCTGAGGGATTAAGGGCTGCATTCATCATTTTACAAGGAGCCCTGAGGACAACTAACTCTCATCTTTTCATTCAAATTTATAGTCGTCATGTGACTTACAGGGGCTACAGATGTGGTGGGCAACCTGTGGCCCATCGGGGTTCTGTGTGTGGCCTGAGACATTTTGTTCATCGTCTATGCATGGGGTTGCCAGATTGCGCTGGTTTCCATCACGTAATTTTTTTCCCCAATGGGTATTACTACAGTGACATGCACATAAAGCAAAGGCACGTGAAGTGAGGTGTATGCAGATTGCACACAACACTCCCTCTAGATCCAATCGAAGTGCTGTTATGGCTGAATTGGCACACCTGGCAAATTCTAAGTATGCAAGTGCAGTTAGCAAAACTACCTTATCCTGGGAAATCATCTTGGTTACGGCCATCTTGCAGTCCGCTGAGATGGAGGCCCACTCATCTCACTATAGCTAACGTTGCCCATCACTGAGCTACAATGATCATTAGTAGGGATTGAACTCAGGATATGCCAAGCCCCCCCTCCACACACACTTCAGTTTTGAAGGGGAATTCTTACTTTTAATCGTTCAGGGCCCAGACTCTTGGGGCACATCTATGTAGCAGGGGAAAAGCTGAAGTAAGCTACGCAGCTTGAGCTATGTCCGTATTCACACATGCCTCAGTGCACATAAAGTTATTCCACATATGGATGGAAAAAATGTGCACATGGATGGAAAAGATTAGAGGGAATATTGCTGGTGACATACAGTGGCTCCATGCCTAACGTTTTCTTGTCTATATCTCAGTCACTAAATAAAGAGCATTAGGTTGAGCTTTCCAGCAGTGTAAACCAAACCAAAATAGATAGATGTGTGAGTGACAGAGCAAACTTTGGCTGCAGTCTTTAAGTCACTGGGCTATATAGACTGTCACCATTTCTGAGTGAAATAAAGGGAAAGCAAAGAGCTGCTTTGTCTACTTTGAGCCATGTCTACTTTAGGATTCAACTCTGGTCATGCCTTCTAGACCAATTCTAAGTCTCTCATAAATCTGAACTTCTGTAGTGATTTTCCCCCCCCCTCCTCCCCCACCTCCAAAACACTTTTGCTGAGGACCAAGAAGATACCATAGTTCTCCTCCCACCCTGCACCCATCCTTCGCATCAGTTGGTAAAAGGTAGGTGGGAACAGGTGAGGAGGGGTCACTCCAGCCCAGCTGGGCTGGAGCTGCCCCCCTGTCGCCTGCCACTGAGCTGAAATATCCCCCCTTAGGCAGGGACTGTTCCAAACTGGCCGGAGCAGTCCCTGCCTGCAGGGCACTTCAGCCCACAATGGACAGAGGCTGCTCCAGCCTTGAAGCAGCCCCTGTCCGCAGCAGGCCCTGCAGGGCTGGAGCAGCCTCCTGTTCATGGCAGGTGGGGAGCTGTTCCAGCCCCCACTGGTTAATTGGAACTGGTAAGCATCACCCATTAAGGATGGTGCTTACTGGTTAACCTTTCTCATCCCTAGTAAAGATTTTGTTACATATTTGTGCATCTGCGTAATGGTATTATTCCAGTGGGTGACAAACAACTTGATCCAGCCCATAGAAATCAACATAGGACATGCTGCTGCCACTAATGAGGTAGAAATGTCGCAGAGTGTTTCACGGTAGTCCACAGACCATGTGCAAAGGTAGCCCCGTGACTCTGATTGGCAGGGGTATCTAATATTAATATGAACAAGTTTTCCATGGATAGGATCCCAAAACCACCTCTGAGGAAGACAGGAGCTGGATAAGTACAGTGTGTGCTTTCTTTGGCCAAGGCTGAGAACATTTGGCAGCTGTTGTGACTTGCTGTAATATAATCTGTATTGTCTTGAAGCCATGTGTGCAAAGGAGCCTATAATGGACTTGTGATACTGTCATACCTAGTGTCAGCAGGTGAGAGATACTGGAGCGAAGGCTGGCAGCTTCCAGATAGCATCTGTAAAATCTAAAGTGCTAATTAAATCGTTAGCATGAACATTGCCTTCCCCATAAACCTCACTTGTTATGCCCAGTAATTCTCTGTTCCTTCCAGCAAGTCCTTCCCATAGCAAGTAATCTGTTTTTAGAGTTTGTGTTTCGGTCTAATTTTCCCACCTATCACCTGACAGACAGAGTAGGGAGAACATGTTTGTCCTGACCTTGGGGCTAGTACTGAGTGTGCTCCTGGCCCTGATTGCGCCGACAGTGATGCAATATATACTGCTGCCCCCTGGAGACTGAGGAGCTCTCTACATTTGAAGCTGGACGGTTTAATTCCCAGTTTGAGACGACATTCCTGCTGATGAAGCGAGCATGCTAAAAGCAGCATAGTTGCTGCAGTGGTGGAAGGGGCTAGCCACCGGACTCAGTCAAGATTGTACTCGACAGCAAGCCCCTGGCATGTCGTGTGCTTGCTCCATCAGAGCTGGCATGGGAATGTCTCCTGGAACTGGGCATGAACACCCCCCAGCTTGAAGTGCAGACATCTCTAAAGTTACACCCCAGGGTTAGGGCTCTGGATGAATCCTAACCCTGGTCTCTCCACCCCCCAACACAACCACTGCAGCTGGGAGTGCACCTCCCAGCGTGAGTGGACAGACATGTGCTAGCTTCACTTGAGCTGGTGCACTTAAAGAGCAGTGTGGAATATGTGGCTGCACTGGGCACTTGGATTAGCCACCTGAATCCAAGCCCCCTGACTCTTGGCTCTGAGCTTGGGTGGCAAACCGGAGTTTGCCGGAGCTGTGATGTTGAGCTAGCATGAAACTGTTTACCTGGCTGCAGTGTAGCTATACCCAGTGCAGCTTCCTCTGCTAGACATGTTCTTCCAGGCCAGAGGAAGGTACCTCATAGTAAAGCTGCACTATACACACTATAAACACTACTCAGATCTTGAACTCCAGTACTTGACCCACTGACTAGTGTGTAAGCAGTGTTTATAAATAGGAGCCACCCAGATTATACTGAGACACACTGTAAATATGTCCTCTCATGCTTGGAGCCTAGTAAATGTCTTTTGTCTGACTTGTACTTCCAGTGAATTCTCTAGTGCTTTGGAGTACCTGAAATTAGTCAACTCCTTTGTGGACTCGATGGGAAGCGGGACTCCGCCTTTCAATAGCGGTTCAGTGCTGAAGTCAGCCCTGGGTAAGTGTCGTGGTTTGAAGTCTCTCCATCTCCGGAAGAGTCATAATGGTGGCCTGTATTTATGAAGCACCCTTCACATATAGGTTTACTAACTGCAGAGGAATCGGTTACTGCTGACGTGCAGCCCTTGTTAGGGTGGGACACAGCTGTGGAGCAGCACACCACACAGAGCAGTTCAGGACAGGGTGTGACAAAATCTGCATGTGGTAGAAACTCCACTGGTAACTTAAAGTGGACGGAGTGGATTGTGGTGGCTGTCTGTGTTGCTGCTGTGCCCAAAAAGGTGTTTGGCACTTTTTAAACTCCCAGAAGGACCACTCCTGCTCTGGAGAGCTTCCTGCCCTAAAAAGAGAAAATGGACGCAGGGCAAAGGGTGCATGCAACGCACAGATGGAAAAGCTGTGATCTTGCAGGGGGAGCTTGCGATAGGGCGAAGGCCTTGGGCCTCCCAGGAACACGATTGGCTAGTGAGGCAGTTACTGAAACTAGAAATAGGTCAGGCTGAGAGAGAGACAAACCCTAATTCTACCACGGTGTGGCCTAATCTGTACTTTGAGAGAGACCTTCAAGGCAAAGTTAGGTGAGTCAGTAAACACAGCTCAGTGGGTACCAATGTGCAAATATGGTGTGTGTTGCTGGAGCAGCTGCTCTTTAGGAAAGAAGAAAAAATCTCCAACCTTGGTAGTGTCTTGTGAAGCTGTGCTACATGAGAATAAGGGAAAGCCTGACTCTGCTGACTGTGTTCTGAAGGCCCAACATTTCACTTGTCATTTTAAATATCAGGCCTTCTCCTTCTCTTTATCTGATCTTGGCACAGTTTTGGGTGCTCTCCCTAGCTGCAGTGCTATCTTCCTGTTTCCACAGGCCCTGATTTGGTGTGCAGATGGTGGTCAGCAGCGATCGCCATGGCAATCAGTTGGCTCAGAGGGGATGATGCAGGCGTGAGGTCCCGTTTCACAGAAGTGGAGCGCATGCCCAAATCCCTGGAGATGTCTGAGTATGTGAGCCTCTTATCTTCTTCAAACCACCAGAAATGAGTATCTTGGTGGCCCAAATGAAGCAGATGTTCTGAGAGGCAGGCACATGTTGACACTTGTCTTGTGGGCTAGGCCTATTAGTGCTGCATGGGAAGATGGTTGCGTTTTTGTCATGGGTGCAATTGCTTCAGTGCCTGCTGATGAAATGATGTGATGTGGAAATGTCTGGCACGTGGATGTGTGTATTATCATGTTGATCAGAGCCTGGATTGCAGATCTCTGGGCAGTGGGTTGGGGAAAGTCCCGTGGGAATGTAACACCACTGTAGGGGCTGTTTGAACAAAAGACATGAGGGAGACTGTCCTCATCACCGATGCAGACCCATTTGTCCAACTTCTGGTAGGCTCCTCTAGACAGAAACTGAGGCTTGGTCTACACTACAAATTTACATGGATGTAATGACGTTGCACAGGTGCAGACAGTGCTATCAAGGGCTTCTCCCACTAGCATAGCGTCTGGGGAAGGTGGAGTCCCTACACTGGTGGGAAAAGTTGTCCTGTCAGCACAGGTGGTGTCTTGGCTAAGCACTACAGCAGCGTTGCTGTTCTGCTGGTCGTGTAGACAAGCCTTCAGCAGCCCTAGAGTTTACTTACACATGGCCACATGCAGGGTTTGTTAAGGGGGGGGAGGCTCTTGTATCTGCCAGATGTTACTGTACTATTCTGCGGCTTCTCTGGGTTGGTTGGCAGTTCTCTTGTGCCAGAACATACGATGTCTTTGTGATCTGAGCCGATGGGGGCAGGGAGAAGGCTGAGACCACTGAGCTCGTTTCCCTTGGGATGCAGGGTATGGTCGGTAAAGGCTAAAGGGCTCTTTGTGCAGGCCAGAAGGTGCTTTAAAGCAGCTGGTGATGCTACCTTTGAGGGTGTGGACACTGCACTGTTTGAGTGTGTTGCTCCTCTCTGTCTTTCAGGAACGCCCTGGTGAAAGCCATCTTCCACGTGTGCAAAGCCATGCAGGCCTCCCTGTCGGGGAAGGCAGATGGGCAGCAGAGCTCCTTTGGTCACTGTGAGAGGGCCAGCAGCCACCTGTGGAACAGCCTTAACATGAGCAGTGGTGTCTCTAATGCTGGCCTCAACAATGTAAGCTCTAGGGTGCCCTCTGCCCCCTTGTGCTCCCTTCCTAATTCCTATAGGGAACTACTGTGTAACTTGCTTAAGGCCACCTGTCAGAGTGTTGTTCTAGTCTCCCCTTAGGGAGGAGTCAAAGGCATGTGTCACTCCTCTCCACCCCCCACCCCCACACTTCTGCTCTACACCAGACTGGAGAAGTATCCATCCCCAGAACCTCATACTTACGACTGGAGAAGAGGGAGAGGTCAACTCATCTTGCCATCCCCCTTCTGCTTGGTGTGGAGGTGACTCCCTGCTCAGTGGTAGCGCGGTACCGGGGGACATGGCCACAGCCACAGCTTGGTGCTCACCTATTGCCACCCTCCCTTGTTCTTAGTTATGTCTCCTGAGTGTATTGTTTCCATGGCAGCCCACCTCTCTGGTCTGCTCTGGGGGAGGCTGCTGAGACCTGTGCAACATAGGGACCTCTTATATCCCACTCTGGCTCTGGGCACCTGACACTGTCTGAACTGTGTCAGTTCCTCTCCACAGCAGGGGTGGACGCAATTCCGCTTGTGAGCCAGATACAGCTGGCCAAACTGTGAGATGCGGCCTGCAGCCCACCTTGGCAGGGAGACTGAGGGCGAGAGACTTCATGTGCTTCCAGACACCGATTGGCTTGGGGACTAGGCAGTGTAAGAAATCGTCTCCCTTCCTCCTGCCGCCAGGGGTGCGTGGTGCATAGATGGAGCCCCGAGCTGTTCAAAACTGCTGGCCGTTCCCTCTACGCACCACGTGCCCCTGGCGACAGGGCGAGGGGAGGAGATTTTGTGCACATCTTTGCCGCTAGGCCAATCATTGCAGTGGTGGCCAGGGAGCACGCAATCTCTCTTGTCCCCCCACCAGGGTTGCGCGGAGCATAGAGGGAACTGCCAGCTGCTGCACGCCCTGGGCAGGGAGTGAAAGACTTCACATGCTCCCCTACCCCCCAGCTGTGGTGATTGGCTTGGGGGCAGGGTGGAAGAAAGATTTCTCCCCACCTCACCTCCTGGGCCAGGAGCATGCAGCGTGTAGAGGAAACTACCCATGGTTTTGAAACAGGTGGCGGTTCCCTCTAGGCGCCATGTGACCCTGGCGGGGGGTGAGAGACTTCACACACACTCCCTTGTCTTCAGTCGGGTTCTGAACCAACTGTGGGCTGGGGAGCATGTGTGAAGTCTCTTGCCTCCCCCAGGGGGACACCCCCCTGAGCAGCACACGGAGGGAACCTATGTGGCTGGGGCTGCTGCAGGAGGGGGTCTGTCTCAGAGACCCTGTTGGACAGCTGGCTGGGAGCTGCCTAAGGTAAGTGACTCCCGGCCAGAGTCTGCCTCCGGTACCTCAGCCCCTGCCTCTTGCACCCTGACCCCTCCCACTTCTTAACTCCCTACCCCAGGCCATCACTCCCCTCTGCCCCATGGTCACTACCCAAGTCCTCTGCACACTGCTCCAGATTGCAATTCCCTCCCAGACCCTGTACCCCTGCTGTACTCCTCTTCCAAGTCAAATTTCACTCCTGCACCCCTGCTCCCTCCCAGACCCTAACCCCCTGCCCAAGCTCACAACCCCTATTTCATCTAAACTCCCTCTCAGACCCCACACTCTCTCTTGCATCATAGTCCCTCCCCTCTGCACCCAACCTCAGTCCCAAACCCCACTCCATAGAGAAGTGCAGCCTTTGGCTGCTTTCCAAAATCTTGCAGTGGCCTCCCACCAAAAATGATTGCCCACCTCTGGGGTAAGACTGTACTAAGCCATTTCTCTGCATTGGTGCATCGCTTGTATCTTTACTTTTCAGAGCACCACAAAGCTTGGGCTTCCCTGCAGGACATGTGGGATGCTGAGCTCTGGCCCCCTCTGTTATTCCTGGGGGGCAGCTGTAGTGCATTGTAGTTGCATTGCATGTTCTGGCAGTATTTGTGCAATGTTTCTGCAGTGCAGTACAGAGGCACTCTCCATTCTGCAGCACAGGTAGGCGCTCCTAGGGATGGCTAGGATAAGGCCCCATCCCACCTGCCTGGGAGCTGCAATGGTGGGAGCTTGGCCAGGGACAAGGCCTCCCTTTCCTGCACATGCTATAGTTCTCCATGGCCTGTAGCCTTCTATCTCTGGCACTGACCTTGGTAGCTCTCAGTAGGCGAGGGCCTGCTGTGTGTGGATGGGGAGGCCCCATAAGAAGACTGTGGTGCTGCTGATTCCATCTGGAACACCCTAATGGTGTGTAAGGGTGGGGATACCATGGAGCTCTGAGATGGGGTGGGCAGCTCTGTCTTGGGCATCTCCAAATGGGCCTCCCCGTCATGGTGTGGCTGCAGAGGACAGCTTGGTTTTGTTTGGTCAATGGATCAAGACAAATGTGCTCGTCAAAATTTCCTTTCTGCGATTTGACATCATAATGCAGAGCAGCTACCTCTGCTGCAGGAGGGCTCGTCATGTGCCTGCTTGCCTTAGGCACAGTCATGCAGCCGCAAGGGTCTTGGGTTACCCCAGGCAGGCTTCAAGGTAACTAGCTTTCTGGGCACGATGGTTCCGGGTGACTGGTCAGATGTGGAACTTTTTGCCTCTAAGCTGGTGGTTTGAGTCCAACTCGGCTTTAGTGACTGAAAGTTGTCTTGGATTTTTGGTGGCTGGTCTGCAGTGTATTTGGAGCTCTCCAGCCACTTCCTGCTGAGCCGGCACCCCCATCTCAGAGCCATAAATCTGGGGTGGTAATTCACCTAGTTAGCCTTGTCAGAAAAGGGAATTCCTCATGCCCTCTAGAAATGGCTGTTCTGGGCAGGGCCTGCCCCACTGGCCCTGTCCTGAGACAAAGTAGAGGACTTCGGTCTCCAGAGCCGTTGATAGGCATCTCTGGCCAGCAGTAAACTCCTTTGCCAAATGCCTAGCAGTGGTTCTGCTCAGGTGGACCAGTGTCTCTGCCGGCTGCTAGGGCGCCTGCTACCCCCAACCCTGGGGGATCCTGACTACTCTGCAGTGGGCAGTTGATGGGTTACTTACCTTCCCTGTCTTCTCTTGGGGGCTCCTTGCAGATGATCCAGCTGCTGGCTTGTGATTTACTGCTCTCACTCCGCACCACCCTGTGGCAGAAGCAGGCTAACTCCAGCCAGGCCCTGGGTGAGACCTACCACGCCTCTGCCTCCGAGCTGACGGGTTTCCAACGAGATCTTGGCAGCTTGCGTAAACTGGCCCATGGCTTCAGGCCTGCTTATCGCAAGGTAAGGTCCTGCCTCTCTTCTCATCTGCCTTCCCCACTATCCCCCGGAGCAAGCCTGTTCCTTGTGAGCATGCTCTGCACAGCGCTGCCCTTTGAGTTGTCCCCAGGAAGCAGTTGCAGCTTCCTCACTTGGGTTTGCAAATCTGAAGTGAACAAGCAGATGGAATGGCCCAGGAACTGGGAATGGCGCACGGAGCTCTTGCATCTCCAGCGGCTTTCATTCTCTCCCCACCTGCTTCCTGAGTGAGAGCCACTCCCCTCCGATGGCTGATTGGGGCCTGGCGGAAGTGAGATGGTAGTGTCAGCCCTCTTCCCACAGGGCAGGTGTTTACATGAGTTGATTGGCCTCTTCGTCTGCTGTGATTGCCAGTGAGAGACTACGCTGCCCCCCCCCCCCATCCCTGCCCCCCTGGTCCCGAGAGGTGGCTGCATGCTAGGATTGAAGCTCATGTGCAGGGCACAGAACTGTGCTGTCTGACCATGTTGCACGTTGGGGTTCTCTCATTTTGGATGCTTCCCACTGGTTGGGTAAAGCACTTGGGAGTATCCTGGGGACACAGAGCTGTAGTGCCTGAGGGGATATAGGTGGCATGTGGAGGAGGTGGAGGCGAAGGCCGTGGGTTCTTTCATAGCTAATCCCTGGGATCTCCCTGCTCAGAGTGGGGAGCTGGGTGGGGGAAAAGTCTGTGAAATGTGGGACTCAGTTCAACTGTGTTGTGAGCAGTGGCTGAGAAGTACAAGGCAAGCACTCGTCTCACCTGGGATCCCCCCTCTTTCTTCTCACGTGTGTCCCTGGCCAGTGCACGGTTTATTTCTTTTGCACCCTGCAGCGCTCTATCTAGGCTAGTTCTCAAGGTGTGTAAACAGCCCGAGGGTTGAGATTACTTCCACCGCGCCAGTTCCTGTGTTACCGATGTGCTCCTGCTGGCCTCTTCTCCCCTCCACCACCCTCCCCACTCCTTCCTTGCCTTCTTGTAGCCTGGCGATGTATCCGCTTCGCACCTCACTCCTTTCTCGCCCCGTTTTGGGAGCACTAGAGGTGAGGTGGGAGGGGAAACCATGTTCCTGCTTGTGAGGGGGGAACTGTGCGTGCCACGTGGCGGCAGTGCGGGAGATGTGGTGAGTGTGGGCACGAGATCTTCCCAGCATGAGACTGCCTCTTGTTGCTCCCTGCTCTCTTTCCCCTCTAGGTGTTTCTGCATGAGGCCACTGTGCGCTTGATGGCAGGCGCCAGTCCCACCCGCACCCACCAGCTGCTGGAGCACAGCTTGAGGCGGCGCACCCCCCCGAGTGGCAAACAAGGTGGGTCAGCACTCTTCTACGTGTGGGAACGGCACCTGTTGGGAGAGGGATCTATAGCATCCGCTTTGGCCTTGGGCTCTCTTGACCAGCAAGCATTTCATTGGCAAGGCTCAGGGTCTTGAACTGAGCTGCTCAGCATGGTGCGTGTTGGCAGTGATCAGGCTGAACAAAGCCGGGATTGGAAACAGGCTGAATCCATAGCTGAACCTCTGGGGTGTCTGGGCTTTGGAGTCCTGGCTCTGGGGAATAGCTTGGGGTCCCTGCGCAGGCTCCAGCAGAAGGTTGTATCCTAGCAGCAGAAATCAGAGCTGGGCACTTCTGGTCACAGCTCAAGCCTTAAAACTCTTCTCCAAAGCTCTCACTAAGTTGAATGTCAGGGCGGCAAACTACCCTGAGGGGGCTCCCTTTAGGAAGCAGGGAATTCACAGGGAAGGGTAAAGTTTAAAGCACTGATCTCAGACCCTCTCAGCTAGCACATGCTGGCATAAGTTAGTGCTAGAACCGAGGGCCTGGCCCCTGGTTACAGTTGGTCAGTCAGTGTTTCCCCTGGAATTGGTGTTCACTGCGCTCCCGCCCAGGCTCCAGTGTGGGCCTCCCCACCCTGCTGCCTTAAAATAATTCCCCAAAGGTTTCATCCCATCATGCTCAGGCGTGGGGTATTGACCACCACAGCTACTAAACCTGTTCTGGGGCAGCTGCATTTAATGGTGACTGACGTGCTCCCCTCTGCCCTGTTTGTAACATGTCGTGGGTGAGAGCTATGCAAGGCTTGGTTCAGTGCTCTTCCTTCTCCCACCCAGGTGAGCTGGATGCCCTGCCAGGACAGAGAGAGCGAGCCACAGCGATTCTCTTAGCCTGCCGCCATCTCCCCCTCTCCTTCCTCTCGTCCCCGGGCCAGCGAGCAGTCCTGCTGGCAGAAGCAGCCCGCACACTGGAGAAAGTGGGGGACAAGCGCTCCTGCAATGACTGCCAGCAAATGATCGTCAAACTGAGCGGGGGCACTGCTATCGCTGCCTCCTAGCCCAGGGGCCCTGCAGCCAAAGCCAGCCTTGTGAACCATCAGACTGGACTCTCGCCCCATTATACTCCCCTTTAGCACAGCGTTCTAGAGTAGGGCCGTGCAAGTGGAATCACTTGGGCTGGGGAGGCCTCTGAACTAATCCAGGGTTGGCTTTCCTAGTCACTGGCTGCATTCAGGCCTGGTGGCGGGACTGGAAACTGGCTAGGAGCTCCTCACTGGGGTGAGAGGCAATGCTGGGCGAGGAGGAGGGGTCCGCAAGCCCTGAGGACACAAGTGCTATGGGTTTGTGCCTAAGGGCTGTCACCCTCCCTCCTCTCCCAAACCTGTCTGGGCTGAGGAACCACCCAGCACCCCCTGCAAGGCAATACCAGCATCTGAGGCAGAGTCTACCTGCAGACTGGCTGCCTGCCAGCTCGGTGGGGAGTGGAGAGCCCTCGCGCTGTCTCCTCAAGGCAGGGCTTGCTAAGCTGTTTTTACATGAGCCTTTTTCTATAGACTCTGCGTGTGTGGGAAGCTCTGGGGGAGGGGTGGTGCTTGGGGTCAGCCCACCCCACCCAGGAATCCCCCTGTGATTTTTATACCTTTGTTTTTTATAGCGATGTTCATGGCTTTACAAGACATAGGGAACGGTTGCAGTAGATTTCTCAACACCCCCAGCCTTGTGTGTCTCCCACATCTTGTCACTGCGCTGTCTCCTGCCTCTGGGGCCAGGAGGTTTTCTGGTGTAAATTAGCAGCATCCACGGTTTGGGCGCGGGGTTGCCCCTTTATGGACAGAGTACACCGGGAGGGCTGCTTGCGTGGTGAGGGACCCAGGATAATAGGGCGTGCAGAGACCTGAGAAGAGGGAGAAGTGTCTCTCTGTTGGCACAGATTAAACGGGTTTTTAAAACGAGAATGTTTGAGATTTCATTACACTCAATTCTAGATTCTGTCCTCTCCCCCCATCTCCTGTGTGTGTCCTCAGTCTGCATCTGCATGGCAGGTTTTGCCCCCCATGAGGAAACTTAAATAAACTTGGTCTCTGCTATGGTTTGGAGCACCTTTGTTTGGAGTGTGCTAATGCCAAGCCATGTGACATTGCAAGAGTACAGGATGGGGGAAGGGAGGATCATCCAGTTTTCCCCCCACCTCTCTCATTGCCCCTTCTGCCCAAAGGCACTGTGGGAAATCCTTCCTGTGCTATGGAAGCCAGTGCTTGGCAGGCCACATTGCTGCTGCTCTCCCTGTACCTGTGCTGTGACGGGTCGAGCTAGAACTGCATTGGTACCGGGTACCATCCTATCCTGTGCAGGCGCCTGCAGCCCTTCGTTAATGCAGCATGGTGGTCTCATCGCAGAAGCAGAACAAATTTTTGTTAAACCTTTCTAGGTGTATTCAGTTACTGCTAAGAAAAGGCTCTTGGAGCTTCAGTTACTGCTAAGAAAAGGCTCTTGGAGCTTCAGTTACTGCTAAGAAAAGGCTCTTGCAATCACACGTGGGATCTTCTGCCCTTGTTTTGCAGTGTGCTTCTGGCAAAGATATTTCAAAGCACAGCAACTGGGAATGTTGTATGCACCAGCTTCGCTGAGATGGAACGTAATTCCGCCTCCCATCGCACCGCACGTTCACAGTGCTTCCATGCCTCTCCCTCCTCCCCCCCCCCCCCCCCCCCCAAGATTGAATTGCAGGGCTGCAGTAAAATGTCTCCATAGCTCGCCCACACCTTTTAGGGAGCATTTAATGGAAGAGTCATAATTGTAACTATTTTCTCAAATAAGAATGTCCTTTGTTTCTTCCCAGCATGTGGGTGGATACATTCAAAGGCTCCACTCATAGCACCTGCTTTGCACTGGCGTCAGAAGCCCGTAATAAGTGGAACTCCCAGGAGTAGTTTTCTTACCTCTGGTTTCTGGCTCCTGGGATCTGTGTTGGCTGCTTCTGTGTTAAATCCACCTCATGAGTGCAGTAATGTGGGGATACTCCTGCCCTGTAGTAATTTTGGCACAAGAACAGATGCTTTTTATGGCTCAGTACTGCAGCATCTTGGCTTGTCAGGAGGGACAGATACTGCTCGTTTGCAGAGAGGCTAACGCCCACCCGCCCCTCCAAGGCAGGATGAAACTAAGACCCTGGTTTCCAAACAAACAACTCTCATAAAAGCTGCTTGAGCTAAAGCCTCAGGCTTTTTAATATGTTTAGCAATGTGTCTGCCCTGCCCATTGCATCCTCCCTATCCTTTCAGTCCTCCCTGCTTGGTCTGCCAAGGTGGTCATGGTACACAAAGGAGGGGAAGAGTTCAGCACCCAGCCCTGTTTGTCTAGTAGAGCCAGAAACAGGGCAGTTATGGACGTGGTGACCCTTCCAGACCCCCCTTCCCTGACCTGTCACTACTTGTTCAAAGATGGAACAGAGGACCGTACTGGAGCATTTGTGTGTGTGAAGGAGGGGGGGAATGTAGACTCCTAGATGACATTGAGGGCAGTCCTCATGGCTTAAGGCCCAGTGCAGGCTGCTGTTGTGCAAATGGTGCATATGCATTTGTTCTTTACACCTGTGACTTCTGCAGGTGTGAGCTTCCTCTCTGTGACTGTTTGCGTGCTATGATTTATGGACCTGCTGTCACTGTCTATTCCCACACCTTTTTCTGTGTACACACTAATTTTTCTATTGGGGCGGTGTTTGTGGACAGTGTGAGTAATGGTCTAGTTATCCAATTGATGTTAGGAGTAGGGACATTGCTGTAAGAGAGAGAAGTTGGTGATGGTCCCAGAAAGCCATTTCTGCTTTCATTGAGAGGTGTCCAGTTATGTCCCCTGTGCTAGGGAGCGACTGTTGCTTAATAAAGACCAATGGTACCACCTGGCCTTGTGTACAGTGTATTTATTAATAGCCTCTCCCACAAGCCATGCTGCCTTTGAGCAGTGGTAAGACTTGAATAGCTTGTAAACTCAGCAGGGAACTGTGCTGGACTGTAGATGTAGCTAAACCATTAAAGTTCTTAAAGGGAAGTAGATACTTCAGGGAAGTATCTACAAGCCCCAGTGCTTATCTAGACATCTTGTATCTGCTAAACTAGGCTGGAAATCTTTCCAGAAAGGATGACTTTTACTGCTCACCACATTGGGAATGTAAGAATGGGCACCATTCCCTGGTAGTTTGAGGTTCTTCCTGCCAGTACAGAGTACCAGGCTGCAGTAGCAGTCTAACCAAGGAACTGTCTTTGCCTGTGGTCATCACCCTGTGCTTCAGGAGAAGCTGTAAAATCCTGTGATGGACAATTATTAAATAAAATGCTCTTAGGGGCAACTTTGCTTAATCCCTTGTTTTCTTTCATGGCCCCTTGTGACGGGCTTCTGACAAAGCTTTTAACAATTTGAGAAACCCAAATTGAAAACAATTTGTACGCTACTATAACAGCTGATATTGCTCAGGTCCTTTAGGAGGGGTTCAGGGCTGGCATTTGGAGCGTAGGAGTAAGGGTTGAGGGGGGAGATGGGGCTCTGGGGTCTTCTCACTCCCCAACAGAGGAAGGGGAGCAAAGTGCACCATTTGTCCCCTAGGTTCCCCAGCCAGAGTGAGGAATGCAGCCAACTGTGCACTTTCCTCTCCGTCCCTCATGAAAAGGAACAGCCAGCTGTAGAATCTCTGGCTTCAGATCCCTCTGCCCTGCCTAAAGGGTGTCTCGGGGGAGGCTCAGGGCTGGAGCAGTGCTGGATGGTTTCACTTGCCTGATGACTGTCTCTTTTCTGTATGGCTTTTATGAGACGCAATCCCATTTCCTGGCACAACATGGGAGAAGGAGCCTAGTTTCAGTTTTGGGTGAAAGCTTGGGTTGATCATTACCTAGAGTTGTTTAGTAACTCTGCAGCTTGACAGATTCAGCTCGTATGGTACAAGTTGTACATATGCCACTGCCAGTGTGTCTGGCCCTCACGGACCAATTCTAGATTGGATAGAAGTTTTCTCTTGGGAACTGATGTAATTTTCACTGGTGCTGTGGGTCATGGGACAAGCAAGCTCCACACTGGAGCTGATCAGAGGTTTCTGAACTGCTGCCAGATACTGACAATATGTGCTTTCCTTAGGCCAGTGATGGGCAGCCAAGACTAGTGAGTGGGCCTCAAGATGATATCCTGGGATAGGGTAGTTTTGCTAACTGTACTTGCGTATGTAGAATTTGCAGGCTGTGCCGACTGAACTTTAGCAGCACTTTGTATGTAGAGGGAGTGCATGTCTTAGTGTTGTGTACAATCAGCATGTACCTCACTTCACATGCCCTGCTTTGTGGGTGTGTCACTTTAGTAATGTCAGTAGGGAAAAAAACGACACTGATGGAAAACAGTGGAATCAGACAACCCTATGTGTAGGCAACACTACACGAAATGTCTCCCGGGCCCCACACAGAATCTCAATAGACTGCATGTGGCCCTCATACTGTTGATTGCCCACCACTGCCCTAGGCTCTCCTCTTCCCCGGTGAAATGATCTCCAATCTAGTCACAGAACTTCCTGCCCTGCAGAGGGGAGAGATTACGGAGAGGAGCATAATCTACTCACCAATTCTCTAACACAATCTGGATTGCCTTAGCAAATAGTTTGCTACTTACACTTAGCTATGAGTAATCATCCAAAAAGACTTCTAGATGCTTAAGCCCAGCTAAAGCCTTCCCTCGCCAGCACAGGTATTGATAAAATTGATAAGTTGCTTGACTTTGGTTTGTTATGAAATAGATTGGTTTTTTGGTTTTCTTGAGTGTAAGACAGTTTTCTTGCTAAAAGTCAATAAGAGTATAGAACAGGAAGGAAGGCTCACTATGAGAGAGTTTCCAGGAAGTTGTCTCCTGCAGTGCTGTTAAATTCACTTCAGAGCTTTCCAAAATTATATAGCTAAATCTATTTCTGTAATCAATTTGTTTATAATAAAAGATGGGGTGTGCATCATCTGAAACTGGATTTAACCAGTCTGCTTTCTAGCTAGCTTTTCTGGGACCAGGCTGTACCCTTTGTCTTTTTTTCTGAACACATCCGTTTCCCCATACAAAGGGGCAAGAAAGTACCTTCTAGGTTTGAACCAGGGTAGAACACTTATGACTTGTGCTTTTCTTTTGGGAGGCTCCAGTACTGGAACTCTGAAAATACCTGCCTAGTTGTAGCTGTGGTAAAACACTCATATGTCAGGATCCTGGCACACTTAAGATCTTCTTAAGCCAAAAATTATTTCAGCTAATGCAAGGTGTTCTGGGATACTTGGCATAAGTGAGAAGGGTTAGAAGAAAACACAGGCAAATTCAGGCAAAACGTCATTAATATGTGGTGTGACTAACACATGTATAAGCCTAGCATCTATTGGTCAACTCAGAACACTCTGCTGCACCCGGTAATCCACCAGCCATTTAGTTCAGTAGAGACCATCTTTACCACAGAGTACTGGTAAATGGGGCACTCTGGAAAAAGCCTGGCTTCTGTGTGATAAGACAAAGGTAGCTGAGAGAATCAGTTAATTACATGGCCACCAGAGGGCAGTAGAAATCTAACTGCAAAAGGAAGAACTATAGCTAGCTAGGAAATTTTCAACAACTTTTTTGGTCAGACAGTGTTTTGTTGAAATCACAAGTCTCTTGGAAAGGGCGGCTTTTGATTAATTTCTCAACTTGAAAACATTTTGAAAAATGTAGGCTATTTAGTTTTGACATCTTTTAAAATGAAAAGCTTCAGGTTTCTAGTTTAAAATTACTTACGTAGCTATTTAAGCTAATTATTGATAAGGTTACCAGATGGTTTCACAAAAATACCCCCCGCCCCCTCCAAGGCCACATAAAAAGTTGAGCCAAAAAAAAAAGCCGCTCCCTCTCCTTCCGCCCCACCCAGTATAAGCTATACCGCATGTCCCTAGCGGCCTTCCATCAGGCGCCCGAGCCGGGTCTCAGGAAAAACTGAAAATACTGGACATTTTTGATGTCCAGTATTTTCTGAATTTTTTTTACCAAATGGAAGGTGCAAATACCGGGCTGTCTGGTTCAATACCGGACACCTGGTACCCCTAATTATCTAGGTTGAACTGCTGTAGTCTAGCTCCCTCGGGACCTGACTAGTGCTGAACCAGAGAGTTTGCTGAACCATGGGAGGTCAATTTTGTCTAGCAGCATTACCAATGCTCCTACTGCTTACTGGGCTCATAGAAGACATTTAGGAGCAACTTAAAAAGCAACGAATAGTCTAGCAGCACCTTGAAGACTAACAAAATATGTAGATGGTGTCATGAGCTTTTTGTGGGTACAACCCATTTCTTTAGATGACTGGGATATTAAAAGTCCAGCTCCAAGAATAAATAAGGAAAGGTGGGGGCAAAGGGGCAGGAGTTGGCACCAGGACTAATTGCAAGGGGTGGGTTTCTGGATGATTGATGGAAGTGTGTTGCTTGGTTACAGGAAAGAATTTGTGGTTAGAAGAGAGAACAGGATGCCACTTGCCATCACCTATAGCACACACCTTCAACCCCTCCAGCGCATTATCAACAAGCTACAGCCTGTTGTGGAAAATGAGCCCTCACTCTCACAGGCCTTGGGGGGAAAGGCCAGGCCTCGCTTACAGACAACCCCCTAACCTCAAACAAATTCTTTCCAATAACCACCCAACACACCTCCATCATAATCATCCAGGAAGCCACCTCTGCAATCAGCCCGGCTGCTAACTCTGTCCACATAACTACACAAGCAATTTCATCACTGGACCCAGCTACATCAGGGGCTCATTTAACTGCACGTCCACTGCTGTAATCTATGGTATCAAGCCTCACTGCCATGTATATTGGCCAAACTGGACAGTCTCTATGGGAAATAATTAATGGACATAAATTGGTCATCTGAAAAAGCAACACACAGAAACGGGTTGGAGAACACTGTAACCTGCCCAGGCACTCATTAATGGATCTCAAAGTTACCGTGTTGTTTCAGGCCAATTCCACGAGCCAAATACACAGGGAAGCGTTGGAACTTAACTTCATTTACCAGTTTGATTCCTATCAGGAAGGAATGAATAAAGATATGGGCTGGCTCACATGCTACCTTCCCCGTCTTAATGACTTAACCAACCAACTGAACAATGAGAATTTATAGAGGTGCAAATTATTTTTATCAGCCTCCTGTAACTTGAATAATCTACTCTCTTTTTTCCCCTCTTTCGCTCCCCCTACCCCCGTCTTCCCTTATTTGTTCTTGGAGCTGGACTTTTAATACTCCAGTCATCAGAAGAAGTGGGTTGTACCCACAAAAGCTCATGATACCATATACATGTTTTGTTAGTCTTTAAGGTACTGCTAGACTATTAGTCTGTGACTAGAAAAATGTAAACAATAAACTCAGCTACCTCTCTGAAGATTTAGGCATAAGTTAGAGCTAAATAACAGTGCAGAACACAGAGAGCCAGGACTGGTAGCTCTAAACAAACTTGATGGGACTGTGGGTAATATGGCCACACCCATGATAAGTGAGCATCTGGCTGACTAAAATCATGTTGGACCAGAGAGTGCTGGATTAGAGAGGTTCAACTTTTGGTATCACACCAAAGCACTTTGACAGAAACCAATTCTTTTTTTTTTTTTTTTTTTTTGGTTCAAGAAAACAATTGAGATCTTGACTTTTTGGTCCTGGTTCAGGCTGGGAAAGATTCCCTCCACCTCCCCAAATCCTAGCTCTTGATGGAATGGGAGAAGCTTCCTACCCAAGTCTATGAAAGACTCAGTGCTACTACCATTAAAAGAAGAGCTTGTGCTTTCTCTGGGTGGCATTCAAGGACCTAAGAAGCACAAAGACAGTTGTGTCTGGGTTCCAGTGCACTGATGAGTTGGGACATTTGCCCCGCCCATCTCTAGTTTTTCTGATTACTCCAGCCCTGACTGTACGTTGTAACAGGCATGCCTGAGCACCTGCAGCAATGGCCAACTTGTTAGCAATGGATCCACGATGAGCCACACAGTTGGAGTGGGAGCTGCATCAGCATGGAAGTCAGGTCTCCCTTGGCCTTTGGTAGCAGAACACTAGCAAAGCCTTGGGAGTGGTCTCCCAGGATATGTCTACACTACAGAGTTTTGTTGGAAAAATGACCATTTTTCCGACAAAACTCGAGGAACGTCCACACTGCAATTGTGTTCTTCCACAAGAAAATCAAAAGAACCGCGGGTTTTTCTGACATTGGTAATCCTTATTCTATGAGGAAGAAGGCTTTTTGCAAAAGAGCTCTTTGCAAAAATCACAGGTGCCCTGGGGGCCATTCTGTCCATAGCAATCACAGCTTACATGTGCGAGAGAGTCCATTCGGTGTGGACACTTTCGAAAAAGCAGATCCCTTTTTCAATGCATTTTTGTAGTGTGCACGCGTTCTTTTGGAGGATGTTTTTTCGGACAATCTCTTCCGAAAGAAGCCTGTAGTCTAGACGTAGCCCAAGGGGGCTGATGTAGCTGGTGTGGAATAACTCCAGCTGTGTAAGGCGAGGCTTTATGTTGCACTAATGGTTCAAGTCAGGGAGCCTCGTCATCCCCAGATTTGTATGTGTAGCAGTTAATGCTAACTGTGGTGACTTCCCAGGGCCTACCCTCCCTGCTGTGATTGTGGGCTCTCCTGTGAAACAGGGAGGTGGCTGGGAGAGCGGCAGCCAAGCCCTGCCGAAAAGATGGTGGCAATTCATGGCTTGGTGCTTTGAGGCGGGAGCAGGCTCACTTGGGGCACTGCTACCAGCTTGGGGCACTGTTTCAGCTGAGCTGTGAGCCAGCCTCTGACCCTGGCTTGCCACTGAAGATTTTATAGCACTTTCACCAGGGAGCCGTCAGCAGCGTTAGCCCTGCAGAACTGGCCACCGGCCTCCAGCCCATCTAGTTCCACTGTTTGCCTCGAGCCCCTCAGCTCACTGCTCTTGGAGACCTCATCCCTCACCTCCTGCCTGAAGGCAGCTGTGTCTGGGGACAGCAGCCCACTCTGCATCATGCGGGTCAGGTGCTGTGGGACTGGAAGCCGTTCTCGTTTAAAAAACGACGAGAGTGCTCTGGGGGGATTCCACTGAGAGTCTCTCCCCCTCACCCCACCTTTCCCCTGCCTGCTTAGGATGCAAAATCAGGCTGGCTGAGTCTCTCTCTCTCTTTGTTCAGTGTGTCTGCGCCTGTTCTGCTATTAAAGATTAATACTCCCGGGGGACCCCTGCTGTAAGATGGTAGAATGAGGACAGGCCACTCTGGGCACTCGCAGCGCTCTGCCTTTGGATCTGTCCCTGGGATTATTTTTGAGGGGGTTGGGGTGGGTAATTCATTGCTGCTCCCTAGTCCCAGCTGTGCAGAAACCACCAGGAAGGTGCAGAGACGGTGGGACAGGTCCTGCTGTCACCCTCGGCAGCAGCTGCCTGGCAGCTGGTACGTGTGCATGAGCCCTTTGAAAGGGGGTCACTGAGCTCTCCCAGGAGTCCTGAATGCTGGGCTGGCCCGGTACCAAAGCCAGACTCTGATTTCTGCCACCACGGACTGGCAGATGACGATAGGAGGGGAAAGGGGAAGGAGGGAGAAATGACTGATTAGAGCAGCCGGTGCCTTCCCCGTTCCTCCTTGCTGCCAGGCCCTGCTTTGTATGCCGCGGTGCCACAAGGTTTGCTGGGCCAGTTCTCCATCACATGCTACCCAGCCTAGTAGGGAGGAGGAGAGGGGCTACTCCCAGCTGTGACAGCGAGTCACTCTGTGACCGTAGCTGCTGCTTGACTGCTGCAGTTTCATCCTTTGTGGCATGGGGCTGGCTGTACTGAGCAGAGCCCAGCAAGGCAGGATATGGGGCAGTTGAAGTGCTCCAAGGGGTCCCAGAGCTCAGGTGCTTTGTACCTGTTTTTCACTGTTGTGACGACAAGGGGCCTTTGCGGCTGCAGCTGCCTCTTCCAAGGAGAACCGGTTTGTTAATAAAGGGGGGGGGGGGACCCAGTCGATTGGCGAGTCCAGTAAGGACCGTTGGAGGGCGAAGAGGGAGGTACCGGTGCAATGTGACCATGCTGTGGCAGGGAAAGGGAATGCCAGGCTGGCCTCAGGATAGCCCTGGCTTGGAATGTGAGCTGGTGGGGTGGGGTGCTACTGGGCCTGGGCAGAGGCAGGAGTTGGTACTTAGATGCCTATGGTCTAAAGGGACCCAGACAGGACTGTGATACAAGGTGCTGGCGAGGCTGGGCGTGAGCGGGTGGTGGGATGGCAGTGGGGCGTGGCATGAGCCAGTGGGACAACTCTGCTTCGGGTCTCAAGCTGGTGGTGGCCTGGGGCTGAATGGCGCCTGAGATGAACATTCACACCTACCCATGGTGTTGCTAGAGCCTGTGTAGCTTCACGTGCGGCACCAGCAGAAGCTGCATCCCCCTCGCCCCGCAGCTAACGATGGCTCCCGAGTCCAGCAAACCGGTCACTGCGCTCGGGCCATGGCTCACTGCTGTTGGCAGCCGTGCTCCTGCGAGCAGAGCCTGGGGTTTAACAGAGCTGCCTGGCCCCGCCCTGCTGTAGCGCTGCCTCGCTGCGGCTCGCTCCCCATAGGTGGAACCTGAGCTTGGACCCAGACCATCTGCTGGACCCCCCTTGGGCACACTGACAATGTCCAGGGGACAAGGCTCTGGCCAGCTGTGTTCAAGGGCTCTGGGGCCTAGTCCTGTGTATGGCTTGGGCCCTGCTCTGTCCATTCCTATGAGCAGCATCCCCACCCTTGCCCTTAGTGTTCAGTGAGGCTGCAGCTCCACCAAGTGCTGGCCCCAGCCAGGGCTCTGCAGGGTGGGGCTGGCTCTGGGGAGGAGCGGGGGAGGAAGGGGACTTTAGCAGCATCTGTCCAAGGGCTGCTGGTGCTGGCAGGACTGTTTAAAATTAATAATGCTGTTCCTGTGGGTGTGGCTCCAGTTACTGCATGCAGAGAAAGAACAGGCCCGGCTCCTGCCTGGGGGACGTGATTAAGCCTGGTGGGCAGGAGCTCTCTGCCAAGTGGATGCCACATGGGGGAAGTGGAGCTCTATGGGGCATGTAAAGCAGCTGGTGCTGGGAAAAGCTGCGTGCTGATTGCCAGGCCCAGCTGTAGCTCTCTATGGGTCTGGCTCTTTGGGATGAGGGCCTGGTGCCCCTTTGCTGCAAGGTTGCTGGAAAAGCCAGCACTAAATGGGGGGCTTAGGCCTGCCTGCTGCAACCTTTCCCAGTGCTGAGAGGGGACAGGCCTCCTCCAAATGAGCCTTTTCTTCTAACACCCACTGCTGCTCTGCCCCAGGCCGCTCACAGGGGTGACCAGCCTGCAAATCTCTTCCTGGGCCCATGCTGCAAGCTTCCTGGCATGTGCCACTCGCCCTGAACAGCATGGGGGGCAGGGACAGCACGGGCCCTTAACTGGAACGGCTCTACCCTCGCTCACTGGCATGGTCCCACTTTCCACATAGCAGTCAGTACAGGGGAAGCCTCTCAGCTACTGCCCCAGGTCCACCCTGCCCCAGTCTCAGGCTGTGTCTAAACCACACAGTTCTTCCAGAAAAAGATACACAAATTGCAAACCGCAATTTGCATAGCTTTTTCTGCTTTTTTTGGAAGAGGCTTTTGGGACATTTGGTCCATCTACACTGGGCAAAATGTGGGGAGAAAACCTTTTTCGGAACATCCCTTCTTCCTCCTAAACCGCAGTTTACAGGGATGCTGAAAAAAAGCGTCTGCTCTTCCAGAAAAAAATTTGGAAGAGCAAACGCATTCCTTGGACACGGCAGAGTTACTTCCGGTATCCCAGAAAAACTCTGCAGTCTAGACCTACCCTCAGGCTGCTCCTAGGCCTAGTGCTATGCCCAAGGTCTGGGCCCTTGGGCCTAAAACTGCCATTGTGGTCCACCCTGCCATGCCTGGTGATTGGAATCAGGGGGTGGGGGTGGGGCTGGGCCAGAGGAGGGGTGGCAGGATGGGTCCAGCTGAAAGATGTTCCCTGAGAAATGCTGTGAATGCGCCGCCGCTCAGTAGTGCTGGGAGCCCAGGTCTACAACAGGCACAGGACACAGGAGCAATCTGGCAACACGGGCACTTTTATTTCTGTAGGTGGCAGGGGAGAAAGTGGGATGTACAAACAAAAATGATCCAGGCCTGGCAGGATGCAAGTGTTGAGTTCTCCTTGGCCTGGCGTGCAGCCCTGCCCCCTCATGCAGCCCTGGTTCTGGCGCATCCACCTGTGGGCAGTGCTGGCCTACCCAGCCCCCTCTCATGTCACTCTCCCCTCCCCATCACAGCCAATTGCACCCCTCAGGCTCCGGGGGATGGGGTGGTTTTTATTGCTAAGGGCGCCAGTGGCTCAAAGGACCTGGGGCTGGAATCGAATGAATGGGGGAGGGGTAAGGAGCCTTTCCCCTCTGGGGCACCAGTCCAGTCTCCAGCCCCTGATGGGCAGCTTTGCCAGCTGCCTGGGGGCATGTGAAACGTGTGACTGGCTTCATTCCAGGGGCAGCTGGCATAGCCAGGTGGCCCCGGTGCGCTCGCTCTCACGCCTGGCAGTGACTAGCCTCCTTGGTCACAGCCTCAGCAAAGGCCAAGAGCTAAATGGGCCTTGCCACGTGACAGCCCCCAGGCTTACAAAAAAGGCCGGGGGGAGCTTGTGGTGGCCTGTGCGGCTAAACCCAGCCTCATCCACTGCAGATGAAAATCACTTTAGAGCCAGGCAGCATGAACGATATGGCCGCCCTAGCTCAGCAAGGGGAGGCAGGTCGGCAAAGTGTCCAGCCTCAGCTTTCAGTGGGCACATGGCCCTTGCTGGTGAGCCCTGACTGTCACCGGCAGAGACAGTCCCCTCCCTCCATTGAGTGGCATGCAGCCCAGGGCCATGCCTATGGCAGGCTGGGCGCATGGCACTGTGCAAAGAGCGTGCACTGCGTCCTCCCCGGCTATGCCTGTGCCACCAGGCAGCAACCACTGAGCCCTGCAGGCGGCATGTGACTGTCAAATCAACCCCACTAACGGTGGTTCTAGGTCCCCATTCCTCCCCCATCCTCGTGCTGCTGACTGCTGTCCTGTGGCGGGATGACTATGGGGCGGATGACAGGGGGAGAGGGGACGTTAAAAGGTAAAGCAAGGTAGCATGGCTACCTTCAGTAGCTGCTGCAGCTAAGAGGTCTCTGAGGCTGTTGCTACTCCTTGAAGGCCTAGTCTTTTATCTCAAGCATTAGTGACTCATGATTTTGGTGCTGCAGGGCCCCAGGTCAAACCCCACCTCTAAACTCAGCAGGGCCAAGTGTGCCAACCCTGCAGGCAGGACCTGTGGGTTGCCCTTGCCAACGGCCTTGTGTTGCCTGGGTACTACAAGCCCAGCGCTAGAGTGGCCGGCTCACGTCACGTGGCAGGACCCCCATGCTGCCTGGCAGGCGCGAGCCACACACAAATGCACCAGCTGGACACAGCCCTTTGGAAAAGGCCTGGCATGGAAGGAAACTAAACTCAGCAAGGGGAGCCAGTGAATGACACATGCACGGCCCTTCTGAAAGCTGCAGTGGCTTTTCAAACCCCTGCCTGGGGGCGCTGTTTGAACAAGGGGCTAGCGCACCCATGGTAAATAACAGTGGGGCTGTAGCACTCAGTGGAGCCCACAGCCACCGTGGGCCCGGAGGCAAGGGGTGTGTGTGGGGGTGGGGGGGCGGTTCAGCGCCCCTGGAAGAGGTGGAGCCGAAGGTGGAAGGGGCCGAGCTGAGGGGAGTTAGCTCTCAGCACCGCCCAGACTGGGGTGAGACCTCTCCCCAACCCTCAGAGCCACGTGGAGGGGCGCTATGGTGGCTATTCACAGGGGCCTGGGGCTGGCTGTTGCTGCAATAGCAGCGGCAGCAGCCAGGAGCTCCAGGATCCTTTGAATCTCCAGGGCTTGGGGCAACTGCCCCTTTGTCCAGCCCGGCAGCACCCCCCAGCCCTGCTCGTGAGCTGTTTGGCAGCTGGGGGAGGGGCTTAGGTGAGGGCAGTGAGCAACTAGTGGCAGGCGGGCAGGGACCTCGAGGGAGGTGAAGGAGCAGGCTTGGAGCACCCTGAAGGAAAAATAAAGCACCTGTGTGTGCGGGCCCTGGCTGCACTGCACATCAGCGCCGCCCCCCTCCCACCTGGGCTTGTGGGAACGCCGCAGGGCTCTGCCCTGGGACAATGGCATAAGCCTGTATGGGGCATGGCCCCCATAGGCCAAGCCTGGAGGGTTGGGATCTTGCTCCCACGCCCATGCTGTCAAGGGGAGGCCAGCTTTTCCATGCCTCGGAGGGCAGCTTGAGCCCTGTGGATCCAGTCCCATAGGGCTGGGCAGCCTGCGAGGAGCAGGGGAGCTGTAACACAGGAAGCTGGTGTGTGGAATAACAGCTGGTAGGGGAGTGACAGAAGCCCCACAAGCCCAGCAGCTCCAGCCCTCTGCAGCACGGGCCTAGTGGAAGCCCAGCTTGGCACGGCTCAGCTTGGAAACGGGCCATGGGTAGGGTTGCCAGGTGTCCCGTAGTGACCCGGACAGTCCAGTATTTTCACCTGTCTGGTAAAAAAAATTCAGAAAATACCGGACACATAAAATGGCAGGTATTTTCTGGTTTTTTCCTGGCCCGGAGGCGAAATTCCCAGGTGCTCACTGGGTTCTGCAGGGGAGCTGTCTGGCCCAGAGCAGGGAGGCAAGATGACAGACGGCTGCCAGCAGTCTGTTAGGGCCAAAAAGCCTCAAAAGCATTTCTTAAAGGGGCCACACTGTTTTTTTTATTTTGGTCTCCCCCGTTCTTCCTCAACAGAATTTTTTCCCCAGTGGGGGTTTTTTTTTTGGGGGGGGGGGAAGGGGGGGGGTTGCATTTGGTATTTTTGGTTAAACCATCTGGCAACCCTAGCCATGGGGCCTGCTCTGGCACCTGTAGCAGGGAATATGGCCAGGCCTGGGCACGGGGGAATGACTCAACATTGAGTGTAAAGCAGTGAAGTACATGGTGCTTATGGCCATCACACCCAGCAACAGACCCTGCTCTGCAGCCACAGCCCCACCCTTTAGCCACACACGCAGCCTGCTTAGCTGTCCGTCACTGCAGCAGTGACACTCAGGTCCTCGAGCTGGGTAGCTGCAGCCAGACAGGCTACATGGAGCATGTGATGCAGCCAAGCCATAGACGAGCCCATCCACTGAGGCAGCTTTTCAGTCCCTTTACGACATGTGCCCCATCCGCTGCCTCCTGAACTTCTAAACCTGCCACTCAGCCTTGCCCTGCTGGCTGACGCGTCCCATTGAGACTGAAAATACACAAACCCTTCTGCCACTGGAGCCAGCAGACACTGTTTACCTAGGCCCTATGTTTTGCTAGTCTGCAGCCACCAGGGGCCGCCCTGTGCCCACCTACTGTCCCACTGCCCTGGCCCGCGGGAGCGAGTTGCTACTGGAATTGCAGGGTTAGTTAGCCTATCACTGGAGACATTCAAAAATGGATATAAAAACCAAAAAAATCCCCAAGTCCACTCAGCGATAGTGAGCTGAGCAGACAGCAAAGGGAAACATGTAAAACTCCTTGTGAGCCCTTGACAGCTGCCTTTGTCAGATTATTTATACTGGCATGAGTTGTGGTTGTGTGCCCTTGTTTAAAACCCACGTGGCGGGAAAGAAGGAGGGGATGGGCTACATATGCAAACCCAATGGGCCTTAATGGCTATTGCAATTGCTTGTCTCACATCTCCCACCAGTTGTCCTTCCCGTTAGAGGGTCCATTCCCCCTCACCAGCTGGGCTCAGACGTCCCCTGGTGCCTGTCAACATCGACCATTCTGCTACAAGTGTGATGTGCTAGACAGGTGAACTGGAAACAACAGCCGTGCATCAATCACAGGGCAACATGCATGCCTGTTTCACCATGCACGGTAGCCGAGTACTCGCAAGAGGTGCGGGCACCTGTCCTGGTGGATATTCCCCCACCCTCCTCGCACCTCCTGCCACCCAGCCTAGTGCCACCAGCTATGATGGGGAAGTACCTCTGATACTTCGCTAGCAGGTGGCCTGAGCTGGCAAGACCGCCAGCCCCAGAGGCTGTGGGGACATAAAAGGAAAAGAAGATTCTTTTTAGACAGTGACCTCAGTCTTGCTATTGGTGGAGAAGGGCCGTGGGGACTGGACATAGTGGGTGGGTGTCTGGCTGAAGACCTCCGGCAGCTTCTCAACGCTGAACTGGCGCTTGTTGGCATAGACCTGTCGACGGACATCAGGGGGGTGGTGATGGCTGGGGTCCCAGCCTCCCTTGAAGGCAGGGCTGGACACCAGTGGGTGGGCGTTGGTTTTCACCACTTTGGCCTTCTGCCCAGGTGTAGCCAAGCCAACCAAAGGGCAACCGTCGTGCAGGGGAGGCATGTCCTTCTGATGCAGCCCCATGGGCGGGAAGGACAGAGTGCCCGGCGGAGGCATGTCCACCATGGGAAACCGCTTGTAGAATTCTTCAGGTGCGCTCTCTGTAGGGGAAAAATTGAACAAAATGCAGAAAGTCAGATAAACAGGGGGAACCTCCCCTCTCCCCACCCACCTCTACAGAAACCTTCCACTTCTCTGCTGGCCAGGATGGCTCTTGTCTGTGCATGTCCCTGCCTCCCCCCAACATGGGCTTTAACTCTGCTATGCAGAAAGGAACCGTGGCGATCTCAATTCCTGGTGATCTCAATTTCATGAATACAGCCACTTCCTGCTCTAAGCCCCAGGTTTTGCTGAAGCCTGTGCTGAACCCCCACATGAGCTAAGCTTTGCTTGAACTCAGCACATGCTGTACTTGCAGCCCCTGCCTCTCTCCACCTGCCTGCAGAATAGCCACAGCTGACAGCTGCCTGCTCTCCCTGACAGTGCCAGTGGTGGGAGTCCTGTTTCCTTCCCTCTGGCCATGGTGGGGGGCGGGAGGGGAGGGTGTCACAGGCCAGGAAAGACAACGCCTTCTCTGGTGCTGCTGCTGACCTGCCACTGGACAACAGGGCTGCCGTGCACCCCATGCCTGAGAAGTGAGAACCCCACCACCTCCTTCACTCCAGCCCCCAACCCCGACGGTCCCCGCTGCTCACCGCATCCCTCCTGCTGGGGACAGGGGAGTGAGGATCGGCCCAGAGAGCAGGTGGACTAAGGAGGCTCGGGCAGGATCTGGTGGCTCAGGGGGAGGAGGAAGCTTCAGGGTGGGAGGAGCTGTTGCGTGGGGAGACTGCTGCTGGGCCCAGCACGGGGGCCAGCCCGGCTCTGGGGCTATCCTGACACGTGTGGAGGTTGCTGGACAGTGCTCAGGAGTGAGGGTAGCGGAGGCTCGGTCTGGTGCTGGGAAGGGTGGGAGGTCAGGGGAGCCAGCTGGGCTCCTCCAATCTGGGCTTTTCCTTTTAAGGGGAGGGTGAAGGGTTCAGGGCTCTGCCATGTGGGGGCGGGCTAGCAGGGGTCTGTCCGCCACCTGTGCATCTCGTGTTTGGGTAATCACAGTCACTGCTCTCCTGGGATGGCAGTAGTGCAGTCAGCACTGCGTGGGGGAAGAGAGGAGCTGAAGCAACAGAAGAAGCGGCACCGACTAGTGACGCGGCCCTGTCTGGGCCCACGATGCGGCAGCACGTACCTACAGCCTTGAGTGTGGCATATTTGGCGTAGTCCGGCGCTTGGTGGGGCATGGTGCTCGTCATCTGCAGGCGGTTGCTATGGGAATGTGGCAGGCCAACCTGGGGGGCGCTGGGGGTGCTGACCACAGCAGCGTTATTCAAGTGCATATTGTCTGGAAATGTAAAGAGAGATGCCAGGAGTAAGTTGAGAAAAAACAAAAACAAAATGGGACCAACCTTGTTGAGCAAAAAACAACAAAAAACTCACTGCGCCTTTAAATATCCCCGTGCTACCCACCCCTCACCCCATCAGCCGCGGCAGGGGCAGAATGTCCCCACCGCCCTTCCATCCAAGAAAAAATAGACAATACTGGACATTTTACATGTCCGGTATTTTCTTTTTTTTCTAACCGGACAGAGGCAGTGAAAACCGGACTGTCCGGGCAAAAACCAGACACCTGGCAACCCTAGCTAGGAGAGAAGGCTTAAGGGCTCTGAGCATCAGCATTTAAGGCCAGAAAGGACCATTAGGTCATCTGGCCTGTCCTCCTGGCTGTCGCAGCTCATTCAGCTTCACCCATTGCCCCAGTACTGAGACCAGGAACTTGTGCGTGGCTGCGGCACAGCTTCCAGAAAGGCCTCCAGCCTTGCTTTGAAGGCAGCAAGAGCCTGAGACTTGACTTTTCCCCCTTTCTACAGCCGGGGCCATCCCTAGGAGGATGCAGGGCCTAGGACAACCCCCTGGGCCCTGGCCCCCACCCTCCCTCTTCCTGCCCCTGCTCCACCCCCTCTATCCAAATTGCATGCCTTCCCCCAAGGCCACTCCCCTGAGCGACATGACCTGGGGAGATTACAGGGGACCTGGCACATGCAGCCGGGGTCCTCCCCCTGCATTCACCATAGCAGCAGGAAGTGCAGTGACCTGGCCCTGCCACTCTGCTACCCCAAGCCCAGGGCTCAGCTGCGTTGCTCCGTGGCTCCCGCTACCGCTGGTAAGTGCAGAGGTGGGCTTGACCCCTGCTGCTCGTACCAGGCCCCCCAGGAATCCTCCAGTCCACCTTGGGCTCCATGGGGCTCCCCAAAGCAAGGGACCCAGGGCAGCTGCACCAAACCATCCTACGGATGGGATGGCTCTGTCTCCAGCAGATTAAAGAGCCTGGGAGCACCCCGTGTGCTCTCCACAGGGAGGTGCCTGTACAGTGTACACTGATCCAGTCACATCTCCATTGTAAGCTACGCAGATAGGAACTCTTTAAGTTGCCCACTGCAAGGCATCTCCCCGCCCCCATTTAATCCTTGTCTGTTGCTCTTTTCTGCACCTTCTCCAATTTTTCACCATCCTTTCAAAGCTAACTGGTTGTGATATGCCACTGTCAGGCTCACCAGGGACAGACACAGAAGTAAAATCACCTCCCCCATGTATACGCCCAAGAAGCATAACAGTCTTTTTTGTCATGGCATCGCAACAGGAGCTCATGTGGCATCACTGGGCCACTCTGACCCCTTTTCCGGGTCCCTGATTTCCAGGATGCGGTGTCTGGCCTGCATTCCTTAGTCTTAGTTAGGGACATTTGCATTTAGCAGCATAAAAAAGCATTTTAATGTTAGAAACCCACTCCTCCCCCATTCTGGCCATCAGACTTGGATCCTTCCTTCCCTCAGCATCCCCGCACCACAGTCTCCCCTGGGTCTGCCCAGAGCAAGCTGACAGCTGTGCTGAGAGCAACCATCACCCCACGGCTACTGGAACTGGCTGCCTCGGTGGATGGATCCGGAACTTTCCATGTCTGGGTCTCTTGTCCCCAGGTCAGGAGAGGCCAAAAGCCTTTTGTGACCAACAGCTGTTTGGGGGTTGGCCCAAAGGGCGAGTTCCAATTCCAATGGGACACCCACAGCCCTGACACCACTATTCCTGTGTGCACTAACTGGCCGAGAGCCCCAAGGCCGAATGGCTCCAGGAGTTGACCTCCTGGCATGCCTAGTAATGGTCCCTGGGTGCCAGGCTTGATGTGGGCGCAAAGCTAGGAGAGAGGCTGCCTGTTCAGACTTCAGTCTCCAGGGCTTTTGGTTGGGTGACAGTGGCAACTTCAGATCAAAGAGTTTCTGTACCAATACCCCTTGTCCCCTTTAATGCGGGACACGTGCCACCAGGAAACAAAAGAGAAAACAGCCTCCCCCTCTTCCCCGAGACGGGACAGAGCTGAGCTAAACTAAAAGCCTCGATGACTTGACGGGAGGTCATTCACCAGCACTGGAACTAGCTCCAGCTGTGAAGGGGGAATCCCAGTCACCCCTGGTCTAGAAGGATGAGCTGCAGAACAGATCCCATCCCAGAAACACTCTAGCTGATGCTGGATGCTGCCCTGCAGCCATTTCTTCAAAGCTGCGCAGCCTAGCTTTAAACAACACAAGCAATGGGCCTTTCCCAGCACTGCCCCCTCCCTCCATGGGACTATTCCACTAGCACACAAACCCCACAGTTTTCCTCCCTCATCCATGCTCCCACCCGCTGGTCTGGGTGCAGCTCATGCCCCCCGCCTGGGGGCTCCTGTAGCTTGTCCTAGCTGGATGACTGCACTGCGCTCTGACCTGTGAGCCGCAAACAACATGCTGGCTGCTGCCAGTGCAAATGTCACTTCCTATCTTTCATATAAGCAAGCAGGGAATTGTCAGCCCAGAGGGGGAGACCTCCCCCAGAGGCTGCATGGGCAGGCAGCGGAGGAGATGGGGCAGGAGGCACACATGCAATTTATGCAAGTCTCTAATGCTGCCACCCCACAGCAGAGGCGGCTGCAGCCACCACATATCCAAATGTGGATGTGGACGCATTGGAGAGGGTCCAGCGGAGGGCAACCAAAATGATTAGGGGGCTGAAGCACATGACCTATGAGGAGAGGCTGAGGGACTTGGGTCTGTTTAATCAGCAGAAGAGAAGAGCGAGGGGGGATTTGATAGCAGCCTTCAACTTCCTGAAGGGAGGTTCCAGAGAGGATGGAGAGAGGCTGTTCTCAGTAGTGATGGGTGGCAGAACAAGGAGCAATGGGCTCAAGTTGCAGTGGGGGAGGTCTAGGCTGAACATTAGGAAGAACTATTTCACGAGGAGGGTAGTGAAGCACTGGAACAGGTTACCTAGGGAGGTGGTGGAATCTCCAGACCAAGAGGTTTTTAAGTTCTGGTTGGTCCTGCTTTGGGCAGGGGGCTGGACTTGATGACCGCCCCGAGGTCTCTTCCAGCCCCAGGATTCTATGATTCAAATCAGTGTCATTTCACCTGCTCCAGCTAATATTGGTGGAGACTGTCCCAGAACCAGGAGCAGAACCATCAGGGAGCCCCCACCCTCTTGATTCTCAAGGGACCCCTTGCCCAGAGCCCCTGCACCAGCCATAAGCAGCAGATACAGGGCGGGTAGAGAGAGGCTCTTCCAGTTTCCCCAGGGACTATGGACAAAAAGCAGTTCCAGGGGCCCCAGTGGGCAATCTGATCTTTCAAAGAGGAAGGAATTCCCCATTTGAGCATAGGGCTCTGGCGAACGAATTGCCAAGAGCTGTATCCCCCACTCCCTGGTGCCCTCAGAGCTGCGCATTAGCAGTGTCCAAGCACACTGGGTTGACATTAGCAGATGAGAGCGCCTGCCCTACTCACCATGACCTGCACTTTGGCTGTTGGTGCTCTCTTGCCCTGGAGCCCACAGCAGGTCGTAGCTCCCCGTGGGTGCTGGGCTGCCTTCCATACTCTACTTCAAACAGGAAATGACACAAGCAAGGGACCCACTCGCATTCGGCAACTGGCAGACACCCCAGTTTCCCTGCAAACTGCTCTCCTTGGTTTGCTCCACTCAGAGCTCCCCAGCTTTCCTCTTGCCCCCCTCTAGCCCCATTCACAGAAATAGGAAGAGACCCAGAGGCCCCCTGCTGCCCACACACCAGGCCCTGCCCAGCACAGGTGGGACTGTGTGGGGGACGGTAGATGATGCTCTTACCTGTGCCATTTCTGGGGGAGCCCCTGGCATGGCCATCATTTAGCTGGACCTGGATGCTGCCCAGGTGGCCATCAGTCATGTGGTCAGAGGGGCCATGGCCCGGCTGCTTCAGCAAGTCTGTGAGTGTTCTGGAGAAGGCACAAAGGAAAGCAGCAAATCAGCGTCGTGTGAGGGACGTCTTCCCACCTCAGGGCTGTTGACACAGACTCTGCCAATGCACCTTGGTTCAGAGCCAGAGGGCAGGTTTACCCTTCACATGCTGCATTGGCACAGCTGCACTGCTCTAGGCTTTGGCAAAGATGCTCTATGCCTGTGGTGGGCAACCTGCAGCCCGTGAGCCACATGCGTGGGAGGGTGTCCCGCACTTCCTGCTCCTCCTCCTCCCTCCCAGCTCTTTCGGAGCACCACAGGTTGCCTGATTTGCGCTCCGTTCCTGCTCCTCCCCATCCCTCCCAGAGCTGGAACACCATGAATTAGCTAGTCGCAGCTGTTCAAGCTCTGGGAGGTAGGGAGAGGAGCAGGGACAGAGCACAAATCAGGTGATTCATGGTGCTCCCAAAGTGCTGGGAGGAGTGGGAAGTGCAGGGCTCCCGTGCCCCAGTGCGAGAGAGGCACGTGGCGGGGGTAGGCCGGGGCTCTGCAGGTGGAGTCCCAATGGGACACAGGCTGCCGTGGCCCACTGAGATGAAGGAGGGCCATTCGTGCCACTCACTCCCTATTCTTGGTTGCCCACCGCTGTTCTATGCTGATGGGGGAGAGCTCTCCTGTTGGCATAGTTAATCCACCTCCCCAAGAGGTTGGCAGAACACGCTCTCCGCCGACACAGTGCTGCCTGCATCCGCACTGAGGTCAGTATGTCTACGCTGCTGGGGGGGAAACGTGGGGGGGGGGGGGGGGGGAGGGGTTCACACCCCTGAGTGATGTAGTTATTCCTAAACAACTCTGTAGCATACAACTGTCCATAGAAATCCTGGTTAGTCCAGCCTAGGGCTCAATACAGCCCTGCCAATGCACCTCCTCCACTCCAGCCTATAGAACCCACTGCTATTCCAGTGCTGGGCCACTGCATGGGTCTCCCAGTGCCTCTCACACAGCTGCATGGCTTGCCAGTCCTGCCAAACCAACCAAACATCAGGGTGAATCTGCAATGTGGCCAAATACCAAACTCACCTGCCAGCCAAGGTAGGATCTGAACTCTGTGCTAGCCAAGGCTAGGCAGAAAGGCGGTGCCCCATGTCACCCTGCCCTCCCAGCATGTTTAGACTTGGAGCCTGATCCACATCCTCTTGAAAAGCACGGACATTGTGGCAGAGGTGTAGCGAGGGTGTTATGCGCCCGGAGGGCGAGGCCCCGAACGTGGCATATGGCTGAGCCCAACCCTGGGAAGAGGGGGGGAACTAACCCACCGGTGGAGATGGAGGAAGGTTGTCTGGGGGCGGAGAGGAGGCTCCGTCGGTGGTGGCAGGCGGAGGAGGAGCAGGCAAGTCAAGGGATGACAGGGCGAGCGGAAGGGGGCTAATTTGGTGCCCGCCCCCCAGCGTGGTATCCAGGGGAAACTGCCCTTCCCAGCCCCCCCTCGCTATGCCACTGCATTGCGGGGCACTTTGTCAGTGGTACACGGGAGGCACCTACCACCTGGTTGTTGCTAAAGTTAAAGGGGTGGGAGGGCAGGAGAATTAACTGGTGAAACCTTTGTGTTGTGACCCATTTGCATGAATAGATACAACTAAAGACACAAGGCTTGCCAAAGACTAAGGGGAATACAGCATCTTAAGGGTGTCAAACCAGTGAGGGAGTAGAGTTTGGTGTGAACCAAAGGCGTGTAACTAGGAGTAATGGGATGAAACAGAGGAGGAAAATGCAGAATGAATAACAGGGCTTGTTTCCCAAGAGACAGAACTACGGGGCTGCGCAATTGTCTGCAAAGGGAATTGCTAACAACCCCAGCACTTGAGTCGTTCCAAATGGAAATGGAGAAAGGCCTCGAGAAGAGACTGTAGGGAAAGAGCCGGCATCAGCAGGGATGTGGATAAGCCAGATGTGACCGTTCTTGGATAGTCTGTCCATTTTTTTAAATAATCCCTTTATTAACAACAACATTAAACAACATTACTCCAGCATAATTTGTTTAACATTCATGTCTAAAGACATCCCAGAAATTCCATGGTGCATGGAAGCTCCCAGAGCAATGTATATGCTCAGAAACCAGAACAGCCGTGAACAGCAAGTCCCGGGATCAGATTCCCATGGTGCTATTTGCATGAAAATTGGCATTAAAACCAAGCCCACAAGAACAGGCCATGCCAGGAACACGCAGCAGATTTTTTTTCTGCCTCCAATCGCCTGTGATCTTTCTCTCTCTCTCTCTTTGTCTCTCTCTCTCTCTCTCTCTCTCTCTCTCACACACACACACACACACACACACACACACATCTCTTTCTGAACACAGACTCACTTCTTTTACACCATATTTATCACATATTCCATGATTCTGTCCTGTCTTCTCCGGAGAGACATCAGTCTGCTGTGAGTGGACCCAATCATTGGATCACACCTGCTCCTAAGCCAGTCAGGTCTGGGCAGATCCTGGGCACTGGTCCTGACTCTGGGTTTCTCAGACACACTTCCAGGTACAGACCTCCCTCCCATTTGTTATCCTTCCTAGTGAAGGAGACTCTACAGCCCAGCCACCTTAGACCCTAGAACCAGTGCCCCCGCTCCCTTGAGTCCACTCTTCTAGCCTTCCACCTTGCTGTGAGGGTTCTGAGCTTCTTGATTAACCCTTTCAGGGACAACATGACAAGCAAGCAAAAAAGCATTAATGAGTTACAGAGTTTTGCAAAATAAGAGTTCTGAGACATACCCCTCCCAAGGCTGCTCTCCCCCTTTCTGTGAGGCCAAGGTCTGGGCAGCATTTCAAGCCAGGCAGAGGGTTTTCTGTCTTCTCTCTCTCTGGCTGGTTTCTTAGCATATGGCACTGGATAGCTCCCCCTTAGAGAAATCATTCCCCTTGTGCCCAGGTTCCAAGGCTTAGAAACTCTAGCCCCTTCCCCTTCTGTGTAGAGGACTTGTGTTCCATGTGGATGGCTAAGAGTTGAGAGACAGAGTCAATGACTCTAGTCTGTTTTGCGATGGCTTCTTATTCGCAGTCTTTCAGCAAGGCCCTCCTGCACTGCTCCTGGTCAGGGCAGTGTTTGGGATGCGGCATCATAACCTGGCCCTAAACTAGGTCAGACATGGGTCAGCTCCTAAAACAAAAAGGATATTCACCCATATTTCTAACATCCTGGCCTGGCATTCATAATGCTGACTGTGAAAGTAGGGCTGGATTCTCTGATCTTTGTCATTGTGCCGGATCCCAGTGTGGAATATGGAAGGGCTGTTCCAAGGAACTTTATGTCTCACTCCAGCTCCTGTCAGCAACTGGTAAACATCGTAAGGAATTCTAGTAGAAGCTGTTGGAGACAGTGCTCAGAAAGCACATGCCAGGGGGCGATCATCTTGCATCATTCTCTGAGAAGCTGCATCAATTCAGATCTTGGGCGCTTTGTTAATCTCAGGATATTTCAATACTGGTCGTTCAATGGCAACCTTTGTTTAATTCTCCCCATTTTTCTTTTGCCAGCCATTGCTGTGCCAGTCAGTATAGGCTGTGTCTAGACTGGCAAGTTTTTCAGCTTGTCAGCTGTCTACACTGGCTGCTTGAATTTCCGCAAGAACACAAACTTCCTACTGTCTGAAATCAGTGCTTCTTGCAGAAATACTATGCTGCTCCCGTTTGAACAAAAGTCCTTTTGCACAAAACTTTTGCGCAAAAGGGCCAGTGTAGACATCTCAGATTTGTTTTGCGCAAAAAGCCCCGATTGCGAAAATGGCGATCGGGGCTTTTTTGCGGAAAAGCGCGTCTAGATTGGCACGGATGATTTTCTGCAAAAAGTGCTTTTGCGGAAAAGCGTCCGTGCCAATCTAGATGCTCTTTTCCGCAAATGCTTTTAACGGAAAACTTTTCCATTAAAAGCATTTGCGGAAAACCATGCCAGTCTAGACGTAGCCTGTTAGTCTCCAAGAGCATTCTGCATGGGGCACTTACTGGTGACAAATGAGGGATCATTTGCTTAGTTAGACTAACACAGCCATGAATCTCCATAACAGTGCTCCTTGATTGTGGGTCTTTTCATGCGCACAATTAGCTCCACCTTTCTTGGGTCCAGTCATTGTTGTTGAGTCCATGTTCTACATAACTGCCCTCCCTCAGCCTGACCTGACATTTGTTCCTGTTTGATTCTGGCATGCTGCAGAGCAGTCTGCAGTCAGCCAGGGAGGTGTAGATTATTTTGTATCCAAATCAGTAGACAATCAACAATAATTACTTCCACCCCATCCAAATCCCCAAAGATCTAGGACAGGAGGCATTAGTACAGCTCTGATGCTGGGGCAATCCAAACTGAAGTAGCTTGAGCCGTCATGCTCTCTCCTCCCCCCCCCCCCCCCCCCACGGAGGGTTTTCATTTATAGTAATCGATTCACATTCCTTCCCACTGTGTCCTCCCACTGAAAAGACTAATTTTTCACCTTTGTGCAGTCATAATTACTAGTCCATTTCAGCAGGCTGGAAATTGGTGGGGTGGGCTTTTATCTTTTGTCTCAGTGAGAGCAGTGGAAGGCCCTCACTGTCACTGAACATCGTATTACATAGACACTGACATTGTGGGTGCTCCAGGACTGGAACAGCCATGAGAAAAAATGATCAGCACCCACCAGCAGCCAAACTCCTCCCTCAGACCCTCTCACCCCCTCTCAGCCTCACAGATCTACTTCTTCCTCTCCCTGCCAGTGCCTCCTGCTGCCACGGAACAGTTAATTTGCAGCATTCAGAGGCTCTGGGAGGTAGCAGGAGAAGTGATGGGTTTGGGGGAAGAAGGGATGGATCAGGGGCTGGGAGGTCAAGGGCCCCCCTGGCTAGAGCCAAAGTCAATGCCTATGCATACTATCTGCGACAATTGGCTTGTTCTGCCTGTATCAGCACTCAAATGGGCCGGTTGCATTAGACAGTTCAATATTATTTCACCTACATTTTCTTGGGCCTCTTTGTGAAGACTGGTAATTCTTTATATGTAACTGTGACGTAGTGGGGGTACTTGCTGGGCTGTGGTGACCCCTGCTGTCTGGAGCAAGACCCAGCAGGGAAAACCTCGCTAGGCAGAGGTAAGGCCAAACTGGTTGAACCAGTGGCCAGACACCCCCCATGGAGAGGAACAAAGGAAGGTGGAATGCGGCCCTGACTGGGGGGGCAGGGCTGCAAGGGAATTTAGTTAGGGGGTTGGTGGCAGGATGGATGAGACAGCCTAGGGAGAGGAGCTGGAGTTTTAGGGGCCCAGTCTCCCCCATCTCAAGGGGGCCTGAGGCATCCTAGCCCAGTTCCTGTAACCAGATTACATCTGTGCTGCGCTGTGCTGGAGGAGCAATAAACCACCCTCAATTCCACTGGCTGGTACAGTCTGTTTGTGCCATTTCGGGGTGCAGGAGACGGGGAACCCCCAACGCGCCGTCACACTGGTGTCAGGAGTGGGATGCACTGCACCCCGTGGATGGAGCTTCCAGCGGCAAGCGACAAGGCGCAGTAGAAGCAAGAGCCCTGGAGCCAGGCGTGCTGGAGACAGAGCGAAGCGGTTCCTGGGAATCGTGGGGCGCTGCAGCACTAGACTGGTGAGTCTGCACCGAGGGGCCCAGCGGGCAGATGGCCTACGCCCGACTCTTGAAGGCAGAGCTGGTGGGGCTGTGCAGAGAGAGGGGCTTGCCTGTGCAGAAAGCAACCAAGGCCCAGCTGATTACCCAGCTGGAAGAGAATGACCAGCCACAGGGCCAGGATCTTGTCCCCAGGGGAAGCAGCCAGACCCCCCCGGAGAGTGTGTCAGGCTCAGAGAGGGGGAGGAGCGCTGGAACCCACCGGAGAGATGAGACAGCGTCTCCCGGGAGGCCTGCAAGCCGTAGCCCATCTAGGGCAGGGGCCAGCCCAGCGGAGCTGCGGCGGCTGGAGATCCAGCTGCGGATGAAGGAATTGGAAGTAGAGGACCGAGAGAGGGAGCGCCAGGATCGAGAGAAGGAGCGCCAAGATCGAGAGAGGCAGCGACAGCATGAGCTGGCCATGGCAGAGCGGAGAACCGGCGGGGCACCGGCTGCGCCAAGTGCGGATGGGCCCCAGGGTCCCGGGGCTGCCAGGCGCTTGGAGAGGCCCGTGGTGGCCCAACTGAAGGACGTGGGGGACATAGACGGGTTCCTCAGTGCCTTTGAGAGGGCCTGTGGACTGCAACGGGTTCCCCCGGCTGACTGGCTGCAGGAGCTCATCCCCGCACTGAACCAGGAGGCGGCCGGAGTGCTCAGTCAGCTGGAGGACCTACAGCCAGGGGATTACAACCGAGTCAAGGAGGCCCTGCTGCACAAGTTCGGGCTGACCCCCGAGATGTACAGGAAGAAGTTCCGGGGGGTACAGAAAGGGCCACGGGAGACCTATGTGGACCTGGCCTCCCGCCTGGCGCAATACTGCCGCAAGTGGGTGTCTGGAGTCGGAGCCCAGACCGCAGAGGAGCTGCTCAAGCTGGTCATGATGGAGCAGTTCTATGAAGCGTGCCCACCCAAACTGAGGCTGTGGCTCAAGGACCGGAGACCAGAGAACCCCCAGGAGGCCGGGAGACTGGCGGATGAGTTCACGGAGAGCCGGTCCGGGTGTGAACGGGAGTCCCGGAGAGAGAGGGAACCGCGCAGAGACCGGATCTCGGCTGAGCGATGGAGGGAGTCAACTACGGGGCGAGACCAAGGAACAGGTCGTCTGCACCCCAGAGAACCAGCCAGGGCCTGGACAGAGACAGCCCAAAGCCTAACTTGCCATCGCTGTGGGCAAAAAGGCCACAAGAGGGCTCAGTGCACCAGGTCCCAGGACCGGGGACTTTCCAGGGTTAACTGGCTGGGGCGGGAGGAAGGGCAGGCTGCCCCAGAGGCAGGGGCTGGCAGGCAAACCTCAGCTCAGAGAGAGGGGAAGGATGCTCAGTGCACCTCCCCTGGGAGGTCTGATTCTCAGGAGGCGGATTTCTCCGTGTACCGGGTGGGGGCAGGACGGCCCCTGCGGAGCGAGTGCCTCATACCCCTGGAGGTTGATGGTAGGAAGGTGACGGGCTTCTGGGACACGGGGGCGGAGGTGACTCTGGCCCGATCCGACATAGTGGCCCCGGAGCGGATACTGCCCCACGCGCAGCTGACCCTGAAGGGCATAGACGGGTCCCCGTTTAAGGTGCCTATAGCCAGGGTGCATCTGAAATGGGGGGCGAAGGAAGGCCTCAAGGAAGTGCGGGTGCACCCGCACTTGCCCACCGAGGTGCTGATGGGGAATGACCTAGAGGAGTGGCCCCATGAATCCCAGCGGGCTCTAGTCACTACCCGGAACCAGAGCCAGCGGGGGGCTGACAACGTGGGTCCAGGGAAGGACTCCTGGCAGCGTCCTCAGGGTCCCATCCCAGTGGACACGGGGTCCAGCCAGGCTGGGACTCCGGACCTAGGCAGAGGTGGGGGACAGGTCCCGATCCCTGCCTCAGCAGCTGAATTCCGGGCAGAGGTGCAGGCAGACCCCTCCTTGCAGAGGCTGAGGGACCAGGCTGGCCTCCATGCAGCTCAGCCCCGGGGGAGAGGTGGCCAGGAGAGATTCCTGCGGGAGCGCGGGCTCCTGTTCCGTGAGTGGCTCCCCCCCAGGAAGGCGAGGGCATGGGGGGTCCAGCGGCAGCTGGTCGTCCCCCGAAAGTATCGCCTCAAGCTGCTGTATTTGGCCCACGACATCCCCGTTGGGGGCCACCGGGGGATCCGGAGCACCCGGCTGAGGCTGCTCCAGCACTTCTATTGGCCGGGAATCTTTACAGCCATGCAGCGGTACTGCCGGTCCTGTGACTCCTGCCAGAGGGGCGGGAAGGCCCAAGACAGGAGGAAAGCGGCTTGGGGGTCTCTACCCCAGATAGACCCTCTGGGCTGGCTGAGAGAGTTATGGGAGGGGAAGACCTCCCTGGATGGAGCTTCGGGGGTGGAAGCCGCCCTGGCTGTCTAGAGAAGGCTCGCTGGGCTCATGGCCCCGGCCCGAGAGACCATGGCCAGAGATCAAGGCCAGCGGAAGGGTGGGTGTGACCCCCGAGGACAGGCCTGCGCCAGTCGCCCTGGAGCGGGGCGGCGAGTGGACAGAGGGAAGCCAGCTCCTGTGGGGCCTTGCCACGGCCGGCCTGAGTCAAGGGGAGCACCCATGTCCCCGGGGCGGGTTCCCACGCAGAGGACCCGAACTTCCCTAGGTCACGAGCGGAGTGACCCTGCTCAGTTCGCTCTCGGAGTCGTTTTACGTGAGGTGAAACCTGGGGTACACAAAACTCCTGAAAGGGGTACAGTCAACTGCAGAGGTTGAGAGCCATTTCTCTAGAGCAGTCCCCCAATAAACCTATGTGTCTGCTAGTGTAACACAGGGGAGAGGGTCATTAGCAGGAGGGCTTGAGCACAGAACCTCTGGAGCTTAATGCACAAACTTCTATTGCTTGAGCCAAGCTCCAGGGCTGCTAAGCTTGTAACAGGTACAGGCTATCAATCTTTATGGGGCCTGACCATGGAGTGGGCATGTCTGACACAGGCGAAACCTCTGACACCAACAGGTCAATGTGAACAGACCAAACAATCGTGCATGACCACCAATGAGCATGTGCAAACATTCATGAGCCTCTCTCCAATGACAGAGTGGCATGAGCACCCCTGTGGTTGTTAGCCAGCCAGAACATTTGTCAACAGTGGCAATCGTTAGGACTGTGACGTTGCTGCTAGACTATGATTAGTATTCTAGTTGCAAGCAGAGGTCTGTTGTAATTACTGGGCCTACAACCTGACCCTATTTGTGAGCTCAGCTGTAAAAAGTGTGTGGAAATTCCTAAAATGTCAGAATAACCTATCACAACATGCTGCTAATGGGAAAAGATTGGAAGGGCAGGCAGAACAACAGGTGCACACAGGCATGGAAGTGCTATAGAATTGGTCCAAATAAAAAGGCTTATTAATGTAACTCAAGGGCAGTGTTAAGATCATGCCTGGTAAACAAGAAAGTGTGAATCCAGAAATCAATTAACAAAACTGGTGTGTCAGACATGTCAGAAAAACTGGTGAACAAAATAAAGGGGAGAGGGGCTATTTCACCCATTACTCCTTTTTTGGATTTTGAAAGAAAGAGACTTTGGGACCTCACCACCACTACCAGCTCCAGCTGAATCCCAAACACCACCTGGTTAAAAAGGGACCAGAGACCAGCCGTGACAGGCCTGGCCCATCTCAGCTAATTTCTCTTTGCTCCCAAAAGGACAGTTCGTACCATCTTTGACACCATCTCAGAAACTGTCACGCAAGGTGGGGGTCCCTGCCAGGGCGCTCACCAGCAGAAGAGAAAGGGAATAAGGGATGCCGTTAAAACAAAAGCCTCGCTTAAGGATTTTCATTTCAGATGCTTTCAACTGTTTTTCTCTCTTTTCTGTATCATCAATAAAAATGGGGAAAAAAATCATAAATGGGTTTGCCATAGTACTAAGCAAGGGAACGTCTGTGTACCCCAAACTTTGCTTACCACTCTGTTAGTGTTAGACCGTAACTTAGTGAAGTTTGGCCCATTCAATCCATCTAAATCAGGGGTGGGGAACCTAAGGCCTGGGGGCCAGATGCAGCTCCCAGCTTGCCTGGACCTGGCCTTTGAGACTCCGGGATCCCCACCCAGCATTGGGGAACCTGTGCTAGCACTCCGGCCCCACCTCCCACTCCTCGGGGCTGGAACACACAAAATCTACTAGCCTGCCCCCCCCCCCCCCAAGCTCTAGTGTGCGAGGTGGAATGTGGGTCGTGTCTACTTCTGTCAGGAGCCCGGTCAGTGAGGGTTTGGGTTGTTTTGTTTTTTGTTTTTGCTTCTCACTTGTGTGCAGCCCCTGACTGATTTTTCTGTGGGTCAGTGGCCCCCGACCACACCCCTGATCTAAATGAACACAAGAGGCCCCACCATGATCAGGTACTTAAATACCTTGCAAGGGAACATCCACACTTTGAACTGGAGCTGAAACATCCAGCTGGGGTAGACATGCGCATGCTGGGTCTGACTGAGCTAGCAAGCTTAAAAGAGAAACCCAGCTGCAGAGACATGGGCTGGCTGCCCCGAGGGCAGCTCCACCTGGGATCTTAGGTACTTCTGAGGCAGTTGCACTGTCCGGCCGCTCATGGCCACGCTTCTAGTGTTAGCATGCTAGGCTAGCTTGCTCAGTGCTTGCACACATGTGGCTAACCGGCCTGGTGCTCTCTGAGAGAGCCCCTGCTCCAAAGAGCTTATAATTGAAGAGCTGTAAAGGGAAGCAGATTTGCCCCAGGTCCCATTGTTGATCATTACCTGAGCCAGACCCAGGTCTCCTGAGGAGCTTATCCACTGCCTGCCAAATTTCACGAGGAAGCCTCTCTACCAGACAAACAGGTCCCTTCTCTGAGGCAACAGCACTGGTGCACAACAGGAAACGTGCTGTGAGGGCTGGTCGAAGACATCGGGACTTGGCCACAATTCACTTAAAGACGGATGGAATTCCTGCCACTGTGGCAACATCTACACTGTAGCCTTCTTCTGATAAAGCTTATGCAAATGAAGCACGGAGTGGAATATTGCCACGCTTCATTTGCATAATTAATTAGCAGCTGTTTTTGCGCAAGAGGCTTGTGCGCAAAAAGGAGCTGTGTAGACGGCTCCTTTTGACGCAAAAACCCTCTCTTGCGCAAGAGCCGTTCTTCCTAATTTTTTTCAGGAAGAACGGCTCTTGCACAAAACCGACTGCTAATTAATTATGCAAATGAAGCGCAGTGATATTCCACTCCGCGCTTCATTTGCATAAGCTTTTCCAGAAGAAGGCTACAGTGTAGACGTAGCCTGTGAGAAAGTCCACCCTAGAACCATTGTGTCAGTCTGAGGCCAGCCTGATTGGCCAGCCTGGTTTGCAGCCAGAACATGTAGCGCAGGGTATGGAGCGCCACCAGCCGCCCTCTGGATATTCTGTGACCCTGGGTGTTTGTGGCGAGCACAAGCCCACTGTAACCAGGGCCTGCTGCATGCAAATCGAGACAGGGCCTGCCCGCTCCCTCTTCAGCATGTGGGATTGAAAGACTTTTGCTGCAGCTCTTCACCCAGGAGCTTGATTCTCCTCTCACCTAAGTGCAGATCACCTGGAACACCACAGAAGCGACTGCACTGTAAAACAAGAGCAGGAGGCAGGTCGGGCTCCCTTTGGCAAAGGGCTGCTGTGTGCCTGGAGTAGGACTAAAGAGGGAGCCATGGGTAGCCTCCACCTCTAGCCTGCGGTGTGGGGTGCAGGAGAGAACGCCTGCACGGACATGCTGAGCGTGCTGCTGATGGCTTTCACAGTGGCTGCTTCCAACTGCCTCTCCAGAAAGGGCTACTCGCAATCTCTGCTAAGTATAAGCCGCATGATTGTTGTCACAATTGCAATTGTGTCTCCTAGAATCTCTTCAGACCCATGGGCTGCGCTTTGCTTTCTGCGCGCAGTGCTGGCCCCGTTGTACCAGAGGAGTCATGACGGGGACACATTTTGACACCAAGGCTATTGCAAGTCAGCTCCCTCCACATGGAGGGATCTCTGAAACCAGGGCAGACCCCCGTGCCAACCATCTGTATCACCTACCGCTGCACGCCCCCTCTCCTGGGCCAGGCAGATTTACGCCTCCAGTGCTATCTTCTCCCTCCGGTGCTGTCCTGTTAGAAGCTATCTGTCTGGGGACTGGCAACCAGCTTCAACGTCTCATGCTGCTGGGGTTGCTGGCCTGGACCATCAGGCCTCCTGGATTTGTCAGTGTTGCATTACTGCTTCTGTGCTTGCACTCCCCTCTCCTGCCGCTGCACATACACCTCCAGTGCATTTCTGTGGCGAATGCCTGGGGGTGGGGGGATATCTACTCCCTGCTATTAACACAGTAGAAGTGCAGCTCTTCTCTTTCCATGATAGTTTGTGTCAAAGGAAACCATCAGGATCATAGACGCTGTATTTCGCAACACACTAGATAGTGCGTACTTACGCTACTGCCCTCTGCTGGAGGGCGTCAGAACCCCTCAAGTGTGTGTCATAGAGCCTATGCTGCTAACAGAGATAGTCTTTTAGCTCACATGGTAGGAGCCTGTGCTTTAGGAGCTAGAGAGTGTGAGTTCTGCACCTGCTTCTGCTGTAAAGTTCAGAAAGACCATGGTGCTCAACACAGCTAGAGCCATTATGTGCTATGGTAGGTAGCCAGAGATTAGTTCCCATACGCAAGATGGGCTGATGTGGGGATCCTACTTTTGTCACATGGAAGAAGTGCAAAGGCATGCAAGAAAAACCTGCCTTTTCCCACTCCATATGCTTGTGTCCAAAAATATGCAGCTTCTGGGGAAGAGATCTGTTCAGTGATGACCCACATATTTCAAAGTACCATCCCGTGTGACTGAAATGTGTGTTTATGGGGAGCTGGACCCCGAGGGGGAGCAGAATACATTACCGGCTCTGTCAAGCAGGGAACGCTGTGACTTGTGCTAGCAAAAGGGGAAAAAAACTGAACACTCAGATACAGAATCCAGGCTACAAGTAAAAAAAATAAGTTCCCTTTGATTGAGACAATCTGCCAAGAAGACAGGCCATACGTTAACCCCCAGATGGCAAGAAATACAATCAATGGAACTCAACCACACATGTCCTGAAGAAATATCTGATGGTTCTCATTATGGGTCTTGGAAGATGTGGCTCCCAACAGTTGGCAAAGCTTTTAGGATACTGGTGTATCTGCATATCACTGCTAAGCGCTCCCAGCTTCGTAGAAATGCTCTCTCGACTCTCTCTTCCTGTTAGACACACAGAAGGTGGGAAATTACCCCCCTCCCTGATGTCATTTGACTAACCACAGCCCCAGGGGCATGGACAGGGGCAGGCAAGGGAAAAGCATGTTGCTGAGATTCCAGCAGCTGGATCTGGCAGCGGATAGCTCCTGGGGATCTTGCGGATGAAGCTGGTAGGGCACCGACCGAGTCCAATTCAAGGGTGTAGATAGGCACAACTGAGAGGGAGCTCACATTGCTGGCCATACAGCAAACAGAGCCAATGCCCACCAGATAGTCTCCCCCCATTGGTTTTCCCACTGGGGGGAGGTTAGACGATCCCCCTTAACCATACATGAATTGTTCATGCCCCACCCAGCCACACAACCCCTCCCATTGCAGAAAAGGCAACAGGCCTTCTCCATACGCCCCAGTGGAGCTGAGTGAGATGCGTTATGACAGGAGTAATCGCAGCATCCCTGGGGATGCAGCGTTCTTCCTCCAGTTGTCCCAGCCAGGCAAACGAGTGCGCGCAACACACGTGCGCACACCCGCACTCAGAGGCCCCCACGCACCCAGACTGCAAGGGCTCCCTCCGGGGAGAAGGCCAGTTGCAGCGAGCCCGTGGCAGGGGAGCTGGAGCGAAGGGAGGCTGGTGCGGGTATGTGTGTATGGTGGATTCTGTAGATTTGGCAGGGAAAAGAGGAACAGTGAGGAGCTGGGAGGGGGAAGACACAAAAGACTGGGGTTCATTGCAGAGATGCACTAAGGGTGAACTGGATCTGGAGTCACCAAAATGTTAGGTCAGACAGGCCAGTCAAACCCTCCTAGTACTGCCTGCTTCGGGGTGGACAACACTTGGCTTCCTCGTTAGCCCTCTGCCACAGTCAGGCAACCCTCGCTCAGCTGCTACCAATCCCTTGGACATGGCCCTGTTGTTTGCTACACTTGGGGCTGAGCGTGTCCCCTCTGAGCACGGGGCTGACGTCCCTCCGGAGAATCTTGCCTTTATTTGTTCCTGTCATCGCCTCCTCAGCGCTCCCTCCTCCAGTCCTTTTGTCTCCTCCCCTGAGCTGCAGCTGCCTCTCCAGGGATTCTGTAATCACCCTGACACCCACCCCAGCCTGCTCTGCTACACCCATCACGCCCAGCTGCTGGGCTGAGTCAGCTCTTGGGGAGGGGCGGAGCTTTCCTGTCAGTGACTGGCAGGAGGCGGGGCTTCTCTCAGTGCTGACTCAGGGGCTGTCAGCCATGGGGGAGCAGGGGCTGCTCCTGGTTTGGAGGCTGAACACGGGGCATTTAGTTTCTACAAAATTGTATAACAAAGCAAGGGGGAGGGGTGACAAGGCCCCAGATACTGCAGTACTAAGGGGCAGCAATCACAGCTGCTCTCCTGATCATGATCTGTCTTGGTCAGTCATCTCTTCAAGCGCTGCCTTTTTACTAGAGTCCCTAACTCAGCCCCCTACCAGGGATTTGCCACCAGCTCTAGCCTCCCTAGCCAATAAAATGCAAACTGAGAACATGCCCCTCACCGGTTAGAAACTCAGCCAGGCGCTTGATAGATTCAGGTTTCTAAGCTTCTCTCCCTTTGTCCTCACCCTTTCCCCCCTGTAGCCTTCTGTCTACACCTGGCCCCATCTCTCTTGCCCTGTCATCCAATGTAAGTATCATACCACTTCCTTACTTCTGCACAACTGCCACTTTCTGCTACCAAGAGCTCTGGCACCAGCCAGCAGGCGTCAGGAGAGAGATGCCCTGGCAGAGCTGTGGTTGGGGCATGACAGGGGAAGGCTGGGCTAGCAGGCGGTACAGGTGAGGAGTGAAGGACGCTGGCAGGGCTCTGAGTGGAACCTCCAAGCCTGGCTTGGGGGGGGGGCTGCAGTGGGGCAGGGCTGAGCCGCATTGGCAGAGCTCTGCATGTGAACCCTGCACCCTGCTGGGCTCCAGCTGCTCTGATTAGCACCTTACTCTGCCGCGCATTAGACTTGCTAAAAAAAAAAAAAAGGAAGCTAGATTGAAAAGAGAAGCTGCAAAAGTGTAAAACCAACAAATCTGTGTCAATTGTGCTGCTACTGCTGCCACCTTTCCTCTCTCCCCAGCGCGCTCTCCGGCCTGACCCCCAGTTCCCTGCTACTCCAGTCAGCTCTGTCTTGCACCATCCTCTGCTGTTCCAGTGGGGGGCCCGCTGCAGCACTTGACAGACAGTCCCTATCAGCTGTGTAATAGCCTAGAAGACAACTCACCACATGGGACATTGTCTAGGGTCTTGGAACTCACCACCCTGGTGACAAAGCCGGGGCCGAGACGGATCAGTAGCAAGAAACAAGAGTCCCAATTTCCTTTTTATTCCAAAGTGCTGCACAGAATGAGTGTTTGGGGATCACTAAGCGTCCAGAAGGTGCAGCCATCTCTGGGGTCGATGCCACAGCCACGCTCACCCACCAGAATAATCCAGCCAAGCTGCAGGCTGGGTAAATGAGCATCATCCCCTCCACTGACATTTGAGAAGGACTTTGGGAGGAGCAGTGCAGTTGCCTAGGGTGGATTTGACTGAGGTGCCACTTTTAACCCCTGGACTCTTGCCAAAAGTGCCGTGGGACCTTTAAAGACCACATGCCTGCCCCGAGATGGGTGTACCCTGAAGCCAGTGGAGGATCCGACCCTCACAAGCAATCAAGGCAGCATTTGCAGGCTTCTCCCGAGAGCCAGCACCTGCTCCGAAATCTCAGGGCAAGGCTGTTCAGAGTGCGCCTGAGGGGGGAATACACCGAATGGCACCACACACCTGCATCGGGTCACGCGCCACATGGCAATGCTGGACACAGCACAACACACCGGCCAGCTTGAGAGACCTGGTGCCCGGAAGTCATGACTTTACTACGGAGTTTGGTTCGAGTTGCTCTCCCTGGCTGCAGCTCCTTAGCAGCTCTCGCCCCGCCTGCCACTCAACAGGACCCAGTGGAGCAGCTGGTCACAGGCGCAAGGCTGTGAGATCCCCCAGGCTGTGTGTGCAGATGGGCAACACACTGCCGCCCTTAGTATTTTCCCCACTACGCACCTCACTGGCTGTCCCCCCTCTACTCTCCAGGCACACTAGTGTCAAGTGTTAGGCAAGGTCTCATGTTCTCCTGTCCGGCCACAGGAGGAAGAAATGGGGAGACACTGGCATTTCAAAGAGCTGGCCTTTCAGGTGCATTTGTCTTCCTCTTCTAGCCCCACCCCACACCTAGTTACACACACACGCGCGCTGCCTTTCACCATGGACAAGCCCCTGCAGCCCCCACTGCCTCCCCCAGCAGAACACTGCCAGCAAGGGAACGGGCTTTGTTGGGCCTTTGGAGGCCAACGTGGGGGCGGCAGAAAGGAATGGCTGAGGGGTGACACACTTCAGCCAGGAGCCGGGACTGAACCTTCCCTTGCGGGGGGAGGGGGTGTAACGTTCCCTGAGGGGGCGAGGGAGGCTGAGTGCAGAGTTAATAATAGAGGAAACGTCCCCACAACACAATAAAAAGCGAATAGAGGGCCCCCTCCTCAAGCTGCGCGGGGCCCTGAGCAATTGCTTAGTCTGCCTCTGCTTCGCGCCCGCTCTGGGAACACGACAGGAACATTTATTTGAAGTCGAGAACTGACATGTGAAGTGAGCAGGCACCAGAGAAGAAAAGAGCGAGAAGTCGTAACACAGGGCGGGACGGACAGACAGACAGCAATGCAGAGAAGATGAGAGAGTCGGTGAAGGAAGTGGCAGGGTTGGGGGGGAATCCTGTAACTCTCCCTCCCCCCTTGCTCGCAAGTTTGGCCCCTTGTACTTGCTGGACAAAAGAGAAGAGACGGAGATTGAGAAGAGTCCCAGCCTGCAGTCCTAATCCCTCTCCCCCACCCGGCCCTTCAGCCTGCCCCCTCCTGTCACCTGCCCAGTAGCAAAACCGTCCTGCCGGAGAGGGAGGTGTCTTGCCTGAACTTTCTCCCCACAGCACGATCAAAACCAGCCTGGGCAGCATTTGTAGCCCAGCTTCCCGAGGGTCATGTAGTAAACACCCCGATGCGTGTGCACACACAGATGCTTGCACACACCCCTTTGACAGGACAGAAAAGGAATGCAGCTGCTCCGTGAGCTCCCTCCCAAAGCAGGACTCGGTGAAAGCCGAGACATTCATTGTAAGTAATCACCCTGCATAGAAGCCAATTGTGAAATGCCCCCAAACAGATGGCAAAACTATGAGCCTGACACTTAGAATCACAGAAATCCGGGTTGGAGGAGACCCATTAGAGTAGAACATGTCTAGTCCATACCCTGAGGGCTATTCCTCGAAGAATGTCCTCCTAGCCTCTCTTAAATGACCCAAGTAATGGGTCTTCCACACCCCCCACTCCTCGTGGGGGGCTAGTTCATAACCCAGTACATTCACTGGTAGGAAAGGGCTCCTGATCTCCTGTCTGAATTTCCCTTTGCCCAGCTTTACCCGGCCACTCAGATTTCTACCCGCTTGCCTCATTCCTCTCCCTCCTCTGTGTTTCAGACACCTGGCTGCCCCATAGATTTGCTTCTCACAGTTCAGAGCCAAAATCAAGGAAGGTTTGAGGGATGGTAGGTCACTGTGGGGAGTCTGGGCTGGACTGGGTCTTGCCCTCTGGACAGGAAGGTAAAAACACAGCCAAGAGGGGAAGACTAGAAGTATCATCTACCCGCTGTGGAGGGAAACTGAGGGAGGAGGGACAGAGAGAGAGGAAAGGAAGGGGTGAGGTCCCTTTTACCTGGACATGGTCATCTCTGTTGGGGGGCTCCGTGATTTTTCCAGGCCCAGCTTGGTGAAGATGCCCACCAGCACCATGATGGCCACCACGCCGCAAATGATATATACAATCATGTTGGTCTTGTCCCGGGTAGGATCCTCAGGGGTCTCATCCACCCGGGCTGGTGGCTGGCCTGTGTTGACCCAGTTGGGGGTGTCATAATTGGAGCATCCACTTTGGTCCAGCCGCCCATGCTTGAACTGGCAGCAGAAACGGTACCCACAGGTCCCGCAGCAGTACCGGTAGATCCCTGAGTTGCAATTGAAGGGAGGGTCCCATTGCCCCATGACATCGTAGTAGCCACGGCACCGGTCACCTCCTGGTACAGCCTCAGTGGGAGCCACCACAGTGTCCTCCAAGGTGGGACTCCAGCTGGTACTGCCATTGCTCTCCATCTGTCCCTCCAGCTCAGGATCCTGGGTGCTGGGAGCCCTGGTCCAAACCCACCCCGGGTCCAACAGAACCAGGCAACAGAATGCGAAGACATAACCCCGTTCCATCCGGGTGCTGCTCCCGCTCGCCATGGCAGTTGTCTTGTCACTGGGGACGAAGGCCGGTTAGCTCCTCGCCCGCCTCCTGAGAGGGGAAAAGCCCCTCTCCGCCGGAGACGCAGCAAGGAGAGTGTTCAGAAATACCCAGCCAGATGCGAGGACACAAGCTGCATCGCTCCGTCTGCCCGTGGGAAAAGACGAGTCGCCCCCTCCTCACTAAACAGCTCCCCCTCGAGCTAACCCCACTACTAGAACAAGCCACCGGCTGAGCCAAGGGCTCGGGGTGGGATGGAAGGGTGAGGGAAGGAAAAGAGGAGGAGAGGAAAATACTAACGATAAAAAACAGTATGGGGGTATCAGTCTCACATCAGAGCAACCCCTGAAATTCCTAGTGACAGCCCGGGTGCAAGGAGCTGGGAGATGCAAACGCCCCTCTGCTCCTCGTCCTTTAGGAGTGAATGTTGTATCTTTGTCGTGTCCGTCGAAAGGCTGCCCTGGAAACAGCGAGGACTGTTCCCATCTCGGCTGCTCGAGGCTGGGAGAGGATCCTGGAGGCAGCTAGCGCGGCTCTGTCTCTCTCTCCCCCTTCCTCCGAGACACTGAGCTTTCTGAAAACACACACACACACACGCACACACACACACCCCTTCACACCAGAGAGGGAGGGAGCGAGGGAGAGAGCAGCCCAGAGAGCAGGCAGGAGACAGAGAAAGGGGAAAGAGGGAGAAATAGCCCTTATTCCTTTCCAAACCGAGCGCGCTCCTGCTCCACAATTGTCTGACAGATACCAAAGGAAACCAGGGAAGAACCTTAGCCAAGTCCTCTAGCACATCTACTGTCCTCTGTGCAGAGCCTTGGCGGGCAGCCAGAGCCAGGCTGTCACCGGGCCAGGGAGGGTACAAGAGGACACTAGCGGCTCCTTATTGACTATCCACAGGCACCAATGCACAAGTTGCACGTACAAGACACACACACACACACACACACACACCTGTCCAGGGTGGGACGGATTGAAAGAACAGGGCTCCACGCCCCTCTCTCTCTCTCTCTCTCTCTCTCATTTCTCTCTCTCTCTCTCTCTCTCTCTCATTTCTCTCTCTCTCATTTCTCTGGCAAAGGAGCATTGCCACCCCTCAAGGGCCCACTGCAGTTATAGCCCCATCCCTGCAGTGCTCTGATTTTAGGCAATACTGTGTGGGACCATTACTGGAGTGCGTCTCCTAAGGCACAGAGAATGCCCATCCAGTGCTGTCACCGTCCCCCTTATCCCTCCCACCTGAAGTTACACCTTCCACAGCGGAGGGGCCGGTGGACACTCAGACGGCTAATAGAGTGTTTACAAAACTAACCCTTCAGTACCAGCTTCTGCAGCTCTGACTCAGGCACAGCTGCTTGGGAGGTGTTTTATCAGAGAAAGGCTTCACAGGATCAGCACGTCCCCCCAGCCTTGCCCAGACGGCCGGTCATCAAACGGGGGTGTCTGACATTAGGCTCTCACCTAAAGGCACCTCAGGAAGTGGGCTGCTGGCCAGGATTTCCAAGCACCCAATGAAGTGCTGATTTCTGGGTGGTTAGGACTTTTGAAGGCCAGGCCGCTCGCTGAGGAGTCTAGGTCCATGAGGAATCACCGAACTAGTGGCCCTCGGTTTCGAATGTCTTGTCAGTCCTTAATGGGTCAGAGAGAGCTGCACTGGCTCCAGAGGTTGAGCACGAGGCTCCAAGTAGTTCCAGCCCAGACCCAGGTGGCTAGTGACCAACTGCCCTTTACTGGACTCCAGCCCCGCTCTTATATGGCGCCCAAGCCTCTGGGCTGAATCCATCCACTAACACAGCCAGCAAAGAAAATAGCCGTGGGTGCCCTGTGGGTTCTCCTCCCAGCCTCTCCCCAGAAGAACAGCTGGGGAGCGGGGCTCAGTTCTGCTCGCCACGTCTCTACTCGCGAGGGCAGGGTGCGGACATGCACCTCCCCCGGCAGTGGGAAGGGACAGCTCTTCAGTCCTGCAGAAGCAAGTTGTGACATCCGGGGCAAATGTGCTGCACAAATGGGCTTCTCCCTCCCCTTTCTTGTCTCCCCCCTTCCCGGCTCTGGCCCTGGCCCTGGCCCTGGCCCTGGCCCTGGCCCTGGCCCTGGCCCTGGCCCTGGCCCTGGGTGAGGCCAGGTCCTTTCTTGGCAGGAAGGTCAGTTCTCAATGGGGCAAATGATGGCATCCGCACCACACGTGGCACAGGCCCGTGTGTGTTTTTAGTCTTAGCCCAGAACAGTTTTTCACAGCCACCTGCAGCCAGGAAATAATGGCCTTTGCCCCTCCCTTCCCCACAGATGGCTGAGTGTGCCCAGGCTTACCCAGAATGCACTGGACTCAGCATCCCAGTGACCTGAACACGCAGGGGCCACAGTGAAACACACCAATAAATCAGCATGAGGATGGCAGTAGATCAGAGAGAGTCATCTCTTCCATCTTCTGACAGGGCAGTTTTGCTCCTGTATTTACTATTGCCCTGGACAAGCCAGGGGTTACTGCATCCTTCCTGTAGTGGCTGTCTTAGCACCCTGCACTGCATCTCAGGAGAGCTGGATTTCACTCCTCACTCCACGACAGCCTACCTTGGACAAATCACTTTTCTTCTCTGTGTCTAAATCCCCCAGGTCAAAAGCAAGGCCAGCGCTTCCTTCCAGCCACCCCGGTCAGGGTGTCTGTTTACACAGCAGGACCCGGTCTGGGCTACAAGGTTAGGGAGACATAAGCTGCCTTCAGTCAATCTAGTACATGCATCTGTAATCACCACCAGACAGATCTGAACCTAGGACCTCTGGAGGTTAGTATAGGAGCCGCTACAGCTGGCACTATAAAGCCAGCTGCTTCTCAGCTTAGGCTGTAGAGCTCCTTTATTCTTATTTCTCACTGTATGTGGTCGAAGTGCCACTACATGGGACAGCGAACCACACTAGGGCTATGTCTACACTGGTGGGTTCTTGCTTAAGAACATCTTGCACAAGAACACAGCCACACTGCCATGTGCTTTGTTAGAAAAGGGCGTAGCTCTTGCGCAAGAAGCCCTGTCTTCCCATGCTTTACTGTAAATCTTCTTGTGCAAGAGTGGGTGGGCCATGTGGACGCGCTGCGGGTTCTTGTGCAAGAACAGCCATTCTTGCGCAAGAACCCGCCAGTGTAGACATAGCTTAGGTGTGTGGGTTACATGGCTACACTTACATTAGTTGCCACTGTTGGAGCACCGATGTAAGTGCTCCATTACAGCCATGCCGTGAAACTATGTCCCTGAGCAGCGTTGAGCCCTGGTTAATGTTTGGAGATAAATGTAGTGTGAGCCTAGACGCTGCATTACCTGTGTTGAACATGACAATCCTCCAGCTGTTGTTCCACAGTGTCTGCTCCTGTCACACTTGTGCACTACACTGTCTGGGGTCACAGAGGCCGGAAGTCCCTCCCCCGCCTGTTTTAAAGCCCTGTGAGTGTTTGAAATGCTTTTTCCTGATTGGCCAGCTTGGCATCCACCTAGCAGCTCTCCACTGTTATGGGCAGCTGCCCAGCTGGCAATGCTGGCCACACACAACAGACAAACTCCAGCTCGGAGCAGACAGGAGATATTGGATCTGCCGGGCCAGGGGGGAGAAGAGGCTGTGCAAGCACAGCTACAGACCAGCTGTAGAAATGTGGACTTCTCCGAGCAGATTGCACAGGGAACGCAGGAGATGGGGCATGACAGGGACCAGCAGCAGCACCACGTCAGAGTGAGGGAGAGCAGCACACATACCAGAAGACTAGGGAGCAGGAGTGGCCTGAGGCCGGCTGCGGCAGCTGGCGCCCCAGGCGAAATGTGCGATTGGCGCCCCCACCTGCACGGCCGTCAATGGCCATGATGTCATCATTGGGGCACCCCTGGCGCCCCGTGATGTCATCATCGGGTGCCCTGGGTGCCCCGTTGAAGGCGGTGCCCTAGGTGACTGCTGAGCCTGCCTATACTCACGGGCCGCCCCTGCTAGGGAGGCATATAAGCAGACCACCTGCTTTTGCAAAGAGCTGCATCCCAGACTTTCTTGGAGACTCCTCCACCACCCTTCACACAACCACGGATACTGCCAAGGAGACCAAGTCACACACCCCAGAGTGAACAGCAAGGATGAAGAGCACGTGGAAGAGGACAACGTTGCTTGCCAGGACCGGTTTAAGACTCCGCTGCAGGCCAGTCAGGCCCAGCAGTCGAGCACTGGGGAGCCTGATGCAGGAGAAGGAGCCTGGTGTAAGCGTGTGAATGTATTTCCCACTGCAGTGATGCACGGATGGGCCCCCACTTAGCAGGACACAGCTCTTGACTTTTCAGCCACGTGCTCATAACGAGGCAGCAGAACAAGTAAGAGAGGAGGCGCTATCTGCTCTCTGACAGATACCCCTGTGCAGCGAGGTGAGGCGCCATGTAGGGCATGTAGTTTATGCACACAGGGATGTCCCTTGAAACCTCCTGAGAGATCTGGATGCAGCTTCCATTGGGTGCTCTGTGGTCTGCTCCTGAAGGTTTGTAGGCACAGCAGCCACAGGACACGTACCTAGGCCAGTCAGTGCTGACTTCGGCAGGCACCGGTGCAGTGCACAGACTAGCAGCCTATGGACCTGCAGCAGCTTCGGGATGCCTGCAGCAGTTGTGCCTTTTGTGTCTTTATCACTCTCGCGATGAGATAGCAGCTAAAACCGCCACTGCCTATGGAACTGAGGGCCCCTATTCAGTGCCTGTGCCACCCTACATTCAGCATTTCAGGTACTCGAGCAATTCCCTCCTTTCCCTTGCCTCGGACAGGCCATTCTTACTGCTGCTGGTGCTGGGAGCAGCACCATGCACAAGTGCTCGGAAGCAGAACAGCAGTGAGCAGGTCTTGTTTAAAACACCAGGGGAGTGAGGAAAGGGAGTTCTGAGTCCTCCTTTTCGCTTTCCAAGGGGACTATACTGGTACCTCGGGGTGTTGTATCTGCAGCTGCTGCCATTGTAGCCTTGCGGGGTTTCCCCTCCACCCCCATGGAACGGCTGAGTCAGATGAGGAGAAAGGACTTGAGATGATGTGTTCACTGAGCTCCTGCAAGCCAGCATTGCCCCAGGCCGTGCGCAAAGGGCCTGGAGGGTGAACACTGCAGACCGCCTGGAGAAGGAAGGAGTGCCCAGGAGAAAGGCCCAGAAGTCCCAGAGGGAGCTGCACCAGGACATAATGGGGTTTCTTCAGCAGCAAACTTAGATGCTGCAGGCTCCTGTGGACCTACAGGTTCAATAGCATGGGCCCACCTGCAATGTTCCCTCTAATTTTTTTTCCATCCATGTGCAAGATAATTATGTATGTGCACCCAGGCATGTGCAAATGTGCACCACCAATAGAAACAAATAAACCTGCTCTGCTAATCAGCCGGGCAGCACTGGAATCTCTCCTGAGTGGCTGCACAAGCACAAAGCTTGAAGGGAACACTGCTACCTCCCTTTGCCATCCCTGAAGAACTCTACTGCAGCTCAGGTTGCCAGCAGACTGTAGTACATGCAATATGCCTTATGTAGCCCTTCTGCCAGCTGAAATCAGCAGCAACAAGAAGTCTCTTTTCAACAGTGCAACACAGAACTGGCTGGTGCCCCCCCAATAACCTGGGAAAATCATACATTACCCTTTGGGTGCCTCCAGAGGCCATTTTCTCCTGCTCACAAGCACAGAGCCTGAGCACAGAAAAGAAACTTACTATAAAGGGAGAAAGCAACTCAGCATTAGCTTGGGAAAATGCCACAAGCAGGATTCGTAAGCATAAAACCATGAGCAAAGCCAGCACTCTAGTACATGGCAGGCAGCATCCTTTTGCCTCAGGTTCTTAAGTTTCACAAGCCCCTCATTCCCTCCTCCAATACACCCCTGCACAGTGGACATCCTTGGTCAATGAAGACACAGGGGGTGCATCTAGACTGGCAAGATTTTGCGCAAAAGCAATTGCTTTTGCGCAAAAACTTACCAGCTGTCTACACTGGCCGCTTGAATTTGCGCAAGAACACTAATGTTCTAATGTAAGAATTCAGTGCTTCTTGCGTAAATACTTTGACGCTCCCACTCAGGGATAAGCCCTCTTGCGCAGGAATACTTGCACAAGAGGGCCAGTGTAGACAGGCACCTTAATTTTTTGCACAAGAAAGCCCGATGGCTAAAATGGCCATCGAAGCTTTCTTGTGCAAAAGCGCATCTATACTTTTTGCGAAAAGCATCCGTGCCAATCTAGATGCTCTTTTGCGGAAATACTTTTAACGGGAAAACTTTTCCGTTAAATGTATTTCCGCAAAATCATGCCAGTGTAGACGCAGCCAGGCAACATGAATTTCTTGGACAAGAAAGCCCTATGGTTAAAATGGCCATCAGAGCTTTCTTGCTCAAGAGAGCATCTACACTGGCATGGATGCTCTTGCACAAAAGCTCATCTCTTGCACAAAAGCACATGCCAATGTAGATGCTCTCTTCTGGAAGAGTTTTTGCAGAAGAACTCTTCTCCAAAAGAGTTTTTGCGTGAGAACGCGCCAGTGTAGACATAGGTACAGAGTTTAGAGATGCATCTGTGCAAGCTCCTCTCCAACCCTGCTGGAAATGCAAAGACAACATTTTACTGGGTCCCCCTCCTGATACACATTCATCTTCTACCTCTCCTCAATACTGGCATTTGGCACCCCTACCCCCTCACTAGCAAGTGCAGTTAAGTTGTGGTGAACCCCACAATCACAGTTCTGCTCCCCCTTGATTCACGCAGCAAGGACAATGACCCTTTATTATTCTGGTCCCCAATAACAAAGTGACTTGTGACCCAACGCCAGCCAAGAGTGATCATTTGGGCAAAGCAGCCCCAGCATGCCAAGCACCTAGGCAGGATCAATGTGTCCATGCAAACAAAGTTGGCTCTTGAATTCCTCTTCCCTAGCCCATCACTAGATGTCAGGGGAGAGCTCATTCAGACCCTGCTTACACTGATTTAAATAGAAAATTGCCTGTCCCATACTAAAACAGCACAGGATGCCTTTTCGCCCGTATTTCAACATGTTAAAATAGTCTCATTATGCAAAGACAGTTTTATTATTACCTTACTTTCCAGTGCTGTCATGTTTGTAAAATTAGACAATTTGGCAATGTAGAATTGGTTTTGCTGAATCTGAAGCACTGAGGTTCCCAAACTATGGGGCATGGCCCCCTGGGGGCGAGGGTGATCAGGTTATTGGGCAGCACAAACACCTGATGGAGCCACATTGAAAAGCTAGAGTCAAGAGGGGGCTGTGTCTGGCAGAGGAAGCAAACAACGGAGGCTCTGTGCAAGTGGTCTCAGCTGCCAGGACCACGCTCCCTGCCCATCTCACTTCCCCACTGCTGTAGCTGCAGCCACCACCAACCAGCCATTATGCTCCTCTTCTGGGGATGTTGGCAGATACTCTGGGATCATGGAACAGAAAGTGTAATGGGGTTAGGCCCTCAGGCCAAAAGGGCCATAGAGAAGTCCTCCAGGAAGCTAGAGTGACTGTGGAGGAATCAGCCAATCAGGAGCTAGAAGGGACTACAAAGGAGCTACAAGCCTAGCTGCAGTCCAGACTTGGAAGGAAAAAGTTCAAGGGGCAGGCAGGCAGGCAGGCAGGCAGGCAGGCAGGCAGGCAGGCAGGCAGGCAGGCAGGCAGGCAGGCAGGCAGGCAGGCAGGCAAGCAAGCAAGCAAGCAAGCAAGCAAGCAAGCAAGCAAACCAAGGACAGCTCAGAGTGGGAAGTTTTTTTAGGATAGGCTATGTCTACACTCGTGGCTCCTTGTGCAAGTATGGCCATTCTTGCGTAAGAATCCGCAGAGTGTCTACACTGCCCACCCGCTCTTGTGCAAGGAAATTTACAGGATGGCGTGGTAAGAGAGGGCTTCTTGCGCAAGAGCTATGCTCTTTTTTGACAGGTGTAAGCCCTCTTGTGCAGGAGCTCTTGCACAAGAGGGCAGTGTGGACGCTCGGCAGGGATTTCTTGCACAAGAAAGCCCTATGGCTAAAATGGCCGTCAGAGCTTTCTTGCACAAGAGAGTGTCTACACTGCCATGGGAGCTCTTGCGCAAAAGCACAGCTCGCACATGGCAGTGTGGACGCTTTCTTGCGCAAGACTTCTTGCACAAGAACATCTTGTGCAAGAAGCCGCGAGTGTAGACATAGCCATATTGTCTCCAGGAGGAGAAGCCCTGGGGGCACTGCTCTCCTGCTGAGTGAGGAAACAGACTGAGAGACTAGACTGGGCTCAGAGAGACACTGGACAGACAGTTCTGGGATGGGCCCCTGTTAGAGGCATAGCCTGGAAGGGTTTGTGACTGCACACGAGGCTGTGTGACTTGGTCGGAGGGCCGAGTAGCTGCAAGGCTTTTAAGACCGAGGCAGTGCAGGAACCCACACCCAGACAAAATGGGGGTGCTTGCATGAGGGGAGTACCAACCCTGTTACAGAAGGCTATCCCCCCTGCCAGACAGAGCCCCTTCCTAGCCCTTCAGCGCAGTTCCAGGGTACACAGCCTCATCCACTTGTCTTGCCAGATGGCACCTGCCCAGGGAAAGCAGATGGGGCTGCACTGAGGAACTGGAGTCAGCAGGGGGCTAGTGCTCCTCAGTGCATCTTTCCCATTCCCCACCTGAACCTGGCCCTTCAGTGCTGCCCCGATCACTTGCAGAGCTGGGTCTAGGCAGCCAAGATTGCCTGATTGCTGCAGGGAGCTGAAATTTTCCTCAACTGACCCATGGATAGTGCTCCCCACCCCTCGTACTACTGGGCACCCCACTGCTGGCTTCTCCCCCTACACTGCTAAGAAAACAGTCCTGTATTTTTGAAATACAGTGTTGGCAATCCTAACTACAGCGCCTCCCTCCCCCCTGCCTTCTGCACTCCACATGGCCTCAGGGGCTGCATCTCTAGCCCTAGCACTCCCCACCCCCACTCAGGGGAGGATGGGGGGGGGGGCAGGAAGGACAATCACAGTGTTACAAACACTGGCCTGTGAAAGCCACAGCTGCTGTCGGCATAGCTAGAACATCGTCTTTCCGCTAGTTAAGTTCTGTTCCATTCCTTTATTAAGTTTTTAGTGCATTTGCTTTTAAGTTGCACAGATTTTGCTTTGCACTGGTTTTGTGGCTCAATAAAATTCTATTATTTGGAAAATAACTTCTCTTTATTAGTTCACAACATATGCTGCCGAGTGCCTAGCAGATCGGAAAGCACCCGCTTACTTGTTATCATATAATGCGGCAACACATAGGATCAGTGACAAACAGCATAATAATCATAAAAGTACAGCAAGCACCACATAATTAGTAGGTGCATGGACACGCCACACAATTAGTGGGTGCAAGGATGCTGTTCTACTCAGGCTACGTCTATACTGCGGGCTTTTTGTGGAAGAGGAAATGCAAATGGAGCACTCCTTTGCATATCTCACGCTCTCATTTGCATATCTTCTTCCAATCCTTTTTGCGGACGAGGTTTCTGTGATAAAAAACCCTGTGTAGATGGGGCTGTTTGTTAGAAAAAAAAACTTTTGCGCAAGAGCCTGTAAACCTTTTTGAGGAATAAGGGCTCTTGCACAAAAGGGTTTTTCCGACAAATGGCCCTGTCTACACAGGGCTTTTTATCACAAAAACCTCTTCCGCAAAAAGGATCGGAAGAAGATATGCAAATGAGAGCATGAGATATGCAAATGAGCACCATTTGCATATCTTCTGCTGAAAAAAACATGCAGTGTAGACGTAGCCTCAGAGATGTACTCCAAGCACAGCACAATTCCCAGCAAGGCCAGATAGAGCAGAGTAGACCACAATGCATCCCTGCAGCTTTCTGTTAAAGTGCTCTTTCAAAGCTTCCCTGAACTGTTGAGCTCTTCTAATAGCCCCTGTGTCCGGCTGGTCAAACACAGCTGACAGCCGTCCCACCTTCACCCCGCCTGCTACTTTGCTTCACAGATAGGATGCAGGACACAGCAGGCAGCTACAGGCATTGGGATGGGTTTTTTCCCAAATGAGATCCAATGCCAGCATCCCTTCAACTTACCAAAAGCACATTCAAGTGTCATTCTACACCTGGTTAGCGTGCAGGTGCATCGTTGTTTAGGTGGCTTCATGAGCCAGGAGAGCAAGGGCTAGGCTGGGTCCCCCAGGATCCCTTCTGGCATTTCGACATCGCCAGTGGGATTCCATTGGTTGGGAAAGAAAGACCCTGCTTGTAGTTTTCTGAGCAGTCCTGTGTTTTTAAAGATGTCAGTGGTAGGCACCCTCTCTGGCCAGCCAATACCAATGTTAGCGACGCATCCCTGGTGAGTCACCAGCATTTGCATAACCATAGGAAAGCTGACCTTTCTGTTGATGTGCTTTGTGGCAAGGCATTCTGGGGCCAAAACAGGGACATGTCTGCTGCCTGCCATACCACCGCAGTTTAACACCTCTATTGCCGCAAATCCAGCCATGGCCTCGTGCGCATTGATGAGAGTCACAGTCCTGTATAACAGGAGATAACGAATGGCTCTGCACACCTGCATGAAGACAATGATCCCCACCGTGGATTTTCCAACTCCAGAATGGTTTCCCACTGACCGGTAGCCTTGCAAATTTCCACACTGCAGTTGACACTCGGTTCTCTGCTGTCAGTGCAGCTCTCAGTTTGGTATCCCTGCGCTGAGGACTGGGGTGAGCTAGGCAAATATACCCAGGAAGTTCTGTAAAGACAGCTCCTCATCCCAAGCCAGCATTCTAAGGAGATCACAGAATCATAGAGCTAGAAGAGACCTCAGAAGGTCATCAAGTCCAGCCCCCTGCTCTAGGCAGGACCAATCCCAACTAGATCAACCCGGCCAGGGCTTTGTCAAGCCGAGACTTAAACACCTCTAGGGATGGAGACTCCACTACTTCCCTAGGTAACCCATTCCAGTGCTTCACTACTCTCCTAGTGAAATAGTTTTTCCTAATATCCAACCTGGACCTCTCCCACCACAACTTGAGACCATTGCTCCTTGTTCTGCCATCTGTCACTACTGAGAACAGCCTCTCTCCATCCTCTCTGGAACCTCCATTCAGGAAGTTGAAGGCTGCTATCAAGTCCCCCCTCATGCTTCTCTTCTGCAGACTAAACAGACCCAGCTCCCTCAGCCTCTCTTCATAAGTCATATGCTCCAGCCCCCTAATTATTTTGGTTGCCCTGCACTGGACCCTCTCCAATGCGTCCACATGCTTTTTGTAGTGGGGGGGCCCAGAATTGGACACAATACTCCAGATGTGGCCTCACCAGAGCCAAATAAAGGGGAATGATGACATCTCTGGATCTGCTGGCAATGCTCCTCTTAATACAACCTAATATGCCATTAGCCTTCTTGGCTACCAGGGCACACTGACGACTCATATCCAGCTTCTCATCCACTGTAACCCCACCAGTCAGTGCTCATTTCTGGGGCCCAGAGGTGGTGCTCCACCATCCGCAGCTGCCCTGTGAACAACCGGGAACTAGCTCTCACCATGTCCCACGGCCATCTATCCCCCAAGAAATCGTCATGTTCCCTGATGATCTGCTTCATCTCACAGCTCTGCGAGTACTGAAGGACTGTACAGCCTATGCGTGTAGCCCTTAACATAAAATCACAATAGTTTGATTCAACTGCCGTCAAACCTTTTGTAACCCTGCTGCCAGGTGGAGCCAGCAGCAGTAAGGTCTGGGCTCAATAACCAGGAGTTCTTTTCCATCAAGAAAACATAGAACTGGCTTGAGACACTACCCATAACCTGGGAAACCGACACACCACCCTGGGTGCCTCTGAGAGGCAATGCTGCCCCACAGAGTCTGAGTGTAGAAAAGAAACTTTTAATAAAAGGGAGGGAAATATTAATTTGGGAAAACACCAGAGACGGGGTTCATAAACATAAACCACGAGTAAAAGACCCTCTCGGAGTGGGCTGGACAGTGTCCTTTTCCTCTCGGGTTCTTACGTTCAGCAAGTTACATGCCCAACCCTTCTCTGCACCCACTCACAATTGCTGACCTTGGTCAGTGCAGCCCCAGAGTTCAGAAGTACAGCATCAGAGTTTACTTCCCTCCCTGGGTGGTGGGAGGTGAAGAGGCAACTTACTTGCTCCGCTAGCCATTCGCCATTCAGCCTGCTGCTCACTACCCTCCCCTGCCGGTCACTTGGGGTGTGTCTAGACTACAGGGTTTTGTCGACAACAGTGGACTTTTGTCGACAAAACTATACCTGCGTCTACACTCCTGCCGAGTTCTGTCGACATAACGTTGACAGAACTCTGACATTTTGTCGACAGCGGTAAACCTCATTCTACGAGGAATAACGCCTTTTGTTGACAGAGCTCTGTCGATAGAATGCGTTAATGCATCTACACTGTCCTTTGCGTCTACACTCTCATGTCAACAAAGCGGCTTGCTTTGTCGACAGAACTGGATGTAGTCTAGATGCTTTTTGTCGACAGAAGCTTTGTCAACAGTATCTGTCGACAAAACCTCTGTTGACAAAAGCCTGTAGTGTAGACATACCCTTGTTGTGCCTCTTTGCCATTGCCTTGTTGCTGATTCATCTCACTTCTCCACACTGCCCTGCTGGCTGCTCATTATGATGCTGACACCCTGCTGGTTGCTTGTCATGGCTCTTCATCGACACCCTTCCAGCCACTCAATGTGCCTTTCTGCCATCACCCAGATGGTGGTCAGTCATCACCTGTTGTCATCCACCTCTCGGTTGTGACCTCTCCACATCAGTCTTAGTAACGTTTAGCTCTTTTCCAAGATGGACAGAAACACTGTCATCTCAAGGGATTTCAGTTCCCAGTGATTTTAACTCTTAGCAGCCAGGGCAGAAACACAGCTCCACCACAATTAACATAAAAAAACCCTTAAAAAATAATGATTAGCACCATAGAGACTAACAAAAAATGTAGATAGTATTACGAGTTTTCGTGGGCACAGCCCACTTCTTCAGATGAGTGGAGCAAGAGGCACAGTGAGGTACAGTAGGTACAATTAATATAAGAAAGACTCCTAATGAAGCCTATTAGCTCTATTCTTTGAACAGTAGGAGAAAACAGGTCAAACCAGGCCAGGCAGGACCCCTGGGAAGCATGTAGCTTCCTGACCAGAATACCTAATAAAAGAAAACTAATAAAAGAAAGTTTTTCTTCACACAGCGTGTAGTCAACCTGTGGAACTCCTTGCCAGAGGAGGCTGTGAAGAATAGGACTATAACAGAGTTTAAAGAGAAGCTAGATGAGTTCATGGAGGTTAGGTCCATAAAAGGCTATTAGCCAGGGGATAGAAATGGTGTCCCTGGCCTCTGTTTGTCAGAGACTGGAGAGGGATGGCAGGAGACAAAATCTTTGATCAAGATCGCTTGATCTTTGTCTTCAGTCCACCCTCTCTGGAGCACCTGGTGCTGGCCACTGTTGGCAGACAGGCTACTGGGCTAGATGGACCTTTGGTCTGATCCAGTATGGCCGTTCTTATGTTCTTATGTTATGTTCTTACCTGTCCCCACCTTTCTTACTTGGCAAGTTACTTCCTGCTAAATGTGAGCTTTTTCCTTTGGAAGAGATTAAGCACAATCTTGCTTTTCTGTAGTCACATAACTACAAACATTGATAGCCATATTTCACCATCCCTGCATTTAATACAAACATAGCTTGGGTTGGGTCACAAATTAAGTTGATTACAATAAGCAAAACTCGGCTCCATCTGCTGATATCTAGCACATCTAAGCAAAGCAGGAGCAAATTGAATTTCCCTTCCAGCCAGCTGTCAGGGAAGCATTCCCTCAGACTTTGCTTATACTTTTCAACCAGTTTACTCTGAAATCCTGTCCGAGATCCATTTTGCACATTAACCATACCCCCTCGGCCTTCACAAAATGACAAAAAAGCTACACGTAATATTAGCAGTTACCACTGTGTATGGTTTTATATGTTCTGTTTAACAGAATGTAGAAGCAGTTAGATCTTGAAGACAAGCTTATTGTTAGTTGTGATACAATACTTTCTAGAAGCTTGTCAAAAGTAAAGTTTGTTCCCTGCCTGAGTGCCTAGTGGAATAATCCTTTAGGTGCAGAGATGCAGTTCACAGTTGTGCATGCAGATAAAACCATTCCCAGACTCAAAAGGTGTGTGAATGCAGAAGCAGCCTAAGAAAGGAAAGTTAGGGAGCTAACTGAAGTCTAGTTGCCCATGAGGAGCTGGGAAAGAAAGAACCTTTCTGCGTGGATGAAGTTCATGCAGTAGGAAACATGTCCTCTGAAGTCTGAAGAGGAGAAAAATGACCTGGGGGGCACAGCACACTATATCAAATGTCCTGCCTAAGCAAACCCAATTTTCCACATGATATACAAGGTCCTGGTAGACTCTTAGAAGAGTGTGCCACATAATTAATGTTTCTACCTGGAGACTGCAGTGACACATATGGATGCTCTAAAGCAGTGGTTGCTAACTTGTATTGCTTCACATTCCACCTTAAAAACAGATGTTTGAAAGATCACATGCAAAATATTGTCTACTTGTGCAGATTTATTTTAAATATTTCTGGACTCTATAGTAACGTAAGTGCCTAAGGAACCCTAAAACACTGGATTATAATGTCCCTTTTAAACACTGCAGTGCACCAATGTGTTTTGTCAGGTGAAGGGGGCTCTGGAAACATTAAGCAGAACTGTGTGTGTTTGCCTGTCGTCCAAACTGCACACTTTGGGGCAAGTTGATGGCAGGCCTAGCAAAAAGCCAGCTAGGGGCTGGAAAAGAGTACAGTATCTATCTGCACAGCCTCACATGGCCTAAAGAGCAAGGCCAGTTGGGTTGGTGTGTTCGCCACCATTATGGCTGAAATCAACCAGGAAAATGCATTTTGATTCTTGGACTTTTTCTGGCATGCCACAGTGCATGGTGCACTTGTTTGTTTGAGAATGAAGGGTTTTTTATGAGTTTGGCATCCCACTTCCAACCAGCTCAGATACCACTGTTTGGAAACCGTCCTCCAAAGCAGGTTGAGGGCCAGTGTCGACACAAAACCAGCTCCAAAGTCAGGGAACCGCAACCAGAATCTGCTCTGCACCCTAATGAGATGCCCAGCAAGGTTCGGTGCTTACCAGAATGAAGCAACTAATTGCCAGTTCAGGCATACTGTGATACCAGTCAAGAGGAGTCAATTCTAGGTGATTCATCCAGCGTGCAGGCAAGCTTGTGGTTCATGCATCCAAGACTCTCACATGCATGGAAATAAACTGTTCATAGGCTGAAAAAGCAACATGTGCAGTTGTCTTGTCTGAATCCTTCCATGAATAGGTGCATGAGAGAAGCATTACAGAGGACTCTGGCCATAAGCCTTAGAGGCCATCATGCTTATAATCCCTTGTGTGGGTTACCCAGTGTATCTATTAAACATATAACTTGCACTTCCACAAGATGCATTAATCATATGGTGTGAATATTGTAGGGGTGAATGTTGGGCAGTTCTGCCAACCGAATTGTAGCGTTTTTTCCACAATGCTGTTCACTCTTATTCACTAGTATATCCCATAATATCTGGAACAGGACAGCTCATCTTTTGGCATAAAAACAGTCAAAAATGAAATTAATATCCCGCCCCTGTACAAGTGAAGGAAGTATCATCACAGACCAGTACCTAGAACACTAATATTCAAAACCATGAGAGTGATTCAGAACAGTAAGTCACGGAATTAGTAGAAATGAGGGGGTTGGATCTTAAGTGACATATAAAGTGCTTTCTACTTTTTAAGCAACCGTCTTATAAATACAAGTGGATTTGTGGGCATATCTTGGAAGCACAGTTAGGGTACGTATACACAGCAACATTTTGAAATAAGGGTATGTCTACACTGCAGAGATTTTTCGGAAAAACAGATGTTTTTCTGAAAAAAACTTCACTTACGTCCACACTGCAATCACATTCTTTGGAAAAAAAATCAAAAGAACAGAGGGGGTTTTCCGACACTGGTAAACCTCTTTCTACAAGGAAGAAGCCTTTTTGACTGAAAGAGCTCTTTCGGAAAAAGTTGTGTATGGAGGAGAAAGAGGGAGTTTTTTCTAAAGAAGAGGAAAGAGGAAAAAGCAGAGCTACTCTGGTGGCCACTCCGTCCATAGTAATAACAGTTTAAATGAGAGAGAGTGTCCATTCAGTGTGGACACTGTCTTTCAAAAAAGCAGATGGCTTTTTCAATGCGCTTTTGCTATGTGGACGCTCTCTTTCAGAAGAAGTTTTTTCAGAAGATCTCTTCCAGAAAAGCTTCTTCTGAAAGAAGCCTGCAGTCTAGATATAGCCAAACTAGCATTATTCTGAAATAACTTAGTCCGCATCTACATAGCAGGAGATTTTTTTGAAATACTGTCGAAGTACTGTCAAGCCGGAGGACTTCTCACTCCGACTCCTGTAACCCTCATTGTACGAGGAGTAAGGGAAGTCAGAGGAAGAATGCTCTATTTCCAAATAAGTGCTGTGCAGATGTTCCCAATTTCAAAATAAGCTATGCAATTGATGTAGCTCAATTTACGTAGCTTATTTTGAGTTAAGCCCTGCTGTGTAGATGCACTCTTACAGTGTAAGATGAACATGCTGGGAGATAAGAATTGCTGTCCAAATGGAGGGGGTATGCATGTCTGCCTTTTGTACTGCGATAGCTTGCCTTAGACAAGAAGTTGATTAACTTTAATTATTTTGTCCCTTGAACATTTTTCATAAACCACAAGTATAGTCAGCTAACTGACAGGACAACATAATCAGTATGTGGCTGCCCCACCGTGGCTACAAAAGCAGGATGTACCTGTGGGAATATGATTTGGTGGTGGAACACAGACCAGGGCAGCATATACCAATTGCTGACACTGTAAGCAGATCTTTTGTGGCAGGGAAGGACAATGTGGAGGAGTCATTTGAAGCCTTTAGTCCTTCTAGTCCAGGGCCAGGGGAGGGGCAACTGGGCATGGGTGTTGCTGGGCAAAGGGGATGGAGGGTACTGGACATGCTGGAAGCGAAGGGCTGCGGTTGGGGGCACAGATGGGAGGAAAGTGCAGAAGTTAGGGACAAAGTGGGCACAATGCAGGGGCAAGTGGTAAAGGGAGCACAGGACGGGGGTGCAGGAGTTTGGGAGCCCAGGGGTGCCAGGGAAATGGGTGGTGCTATGCCCACAGGGGTCAGGGGCACCAAAACACAAGTTCGCCCAGGGCGCCATTTTCCCTAAGGCCGGCTCTGTTTTAGTCACAGCTAGTTAGACTGAGTCAGACATGAAAGCAAGTGACTGGAGGGCTGCCGCTAAGCAAGAGCCTTAGTGATCTTCATTGCTGGGAACAAATATCATTGACCCACCAAAAGAGAACTGCACGTCGCCAGCACAAGGATCAGATCAGGAAGCAAAGCAGTAGAGAGACACTGCTACCAACAGACACATGAAAAAGCCAGGACCTGCCATGGGGACCATCTACTCCCTTCCCCAGAGAAGAAGCCCAGAATTGACTCTTCCCTCCCCTAGCAGGGAGATGCTGGCAGGAGCCACCCTTTAGATACAGTAGGCCAGGTTGTGAGGTTTTTATTTCCATCTTTTTCTTTCTCTGCTCTCCCCAACTGAAGCTGCATCTATTCCTGCAGGCTGGGTAGTGGTGTGGGTGAGCCATGTCACCTGTGGGATTAGGGCCAAAGGGGAGTGGAGCAGGGGTGGGGCAGCATTACAGTGCAGGGGGAGGGGGTAAGAAAAGCCAGGAGACTTGAAGCTAAGTCGCTCTGAGCTTCTGCCAAGTTCACCGATTTGTTGTTCCGTGACCTTCCCTTTGTCTTTCTACCACCTTTTGTCGGGTTCTGTTTGGCCTGTCTTTTGCGACGGGGGCGCTGATCTCAGCCAGGGCTAGGAGGTGCTGCAAATAGTGGGAAGACACCCAAACAGTGCCCGAGGGGCTAGTGGTGAGAGGTGGGCGGCTCTTTAAATTTGAACACCCTGCGGTGCCAGGAGTGGGGTGGTCACGGGGGGACACGTGAGCGTGGAGAAGCGCATAGCCACGCGCACTGTGTCAAGAATGCACAAACCAAAGCAGTGCTTCCAAGCTGGCCACGTTGCCTCCGGCATTGGACCTCAGATTCGCAGGAGCTCCTAATCCAGGACATACCATCTTAACTGTGGCAAAACAAGGCAGCAGACTTTTTCCCACTGGAGAATGGAAACTAGGGCAGTGGTTTGCAAATTTTGTTTCCCAATTGAAGAACATGTTTGATGTCTGTGACCTCACATAATTTGACTAGAGTGTGGGCTCCAGGCTGTGGGATCATCTGTACCATGATTTGTCTCCATATCTGCCCCAAATGCCTGACTTTCCTTACACTGGTGTAAGTCAGAGTTGAAACTTCTTGCTAGTTACCCTGGATCCATCATGGCTGGATAGACATCTATCAGGGATGCTCTAGATGCTGTTAGGTCCTGCTGTGAGGGTAGGGGACTGGACTTGATGATCTCGTGAGGTCCCTTCCAGTTCTTGTAGTCTATAATTTGTATTACACTGGTGAATCCAGGCCACTGTCAAAATCAGGGGTTACATACTGTACAAACACCCTGTAAGAAACAGCCCTTGTCCTAAAGAATTTATGAACTAGGCAGACAAGGCAAATGAAAGAAATACGTTTCACTGTACACCTGGAGACCCACAGCACAGAGCAGTTATGGAATGTATCCCAAGTCACACAAGAAGTCTGCAGCAGAAGCAGGAACCAAGCCCAGGTCTCCAAAGGCTCTTGCCATTGCCTTACTGCCAGGCTATTATTCCCCTTGCTGGGTTGGGTGCTCCGGCTGTCCAGGTGCCTTGATATAGGGTTTATAAAGCTGTACAATAATGACATAAAATATAGACACTCAGCTTCATTTAAGCAGTAAGACTGCAATTTTAAATACCCAAAGTCGGGGAATGCAAGATTTAAGGATCCCAGAGAAGGCCAGATTCTGGTGTCTTGGTTACACCTCCAGAAAATCCCTTCAAACCAGCGGAGTTTGTCTGGATGCTGGATCTGAGAGCAGTATCTAGCCCAATAACCTTAAATCCATGCTGCTAATGCAGGAATCCAGTCTTGCCCACAGAGACATCTGTGCAGTCCCTGCTGAAGTCATTCGAAGCTGCATGAGACGACCACAGGCAGAACTGGGCTTGTGGCATATTAAATTTACGTGTCACAGTATTATTTATAATCCCAAATATTCCAAAGAGGCCATGTTCACTGGTGGTGCCCAGGGTCACCCGACCGTATATGGAGCGTGCCAGGTGTGAGTGCAGGGAGAGCACACCTTGCATTCTGTCACAATTCACCGGGCGTGCAAATGGGGCATGTGCACCTCTGGTCACTCCAGTCAGAAAATGGGAGTGAGATAAATGCAAATAGGTGCATGATCTTGGGTACTGACCTTTATGCTCGTACTGTGGTGGCATAACAGTGCCTGGAGCAAGTCACAGCATCGTGCTGCTCCTCCCCCACGTTTACTGTGCAAGTGTCTTCCTGCTCAGACACAAGCAGGGCCCGGTTCCCTAGCCCAAGCATTCCTCCCGAGTGTTCGTGGCTGCCCGAGACCATGTTCCACAGCAGGCCTGGGAGAGTCTCGACATCGTCGTCCTTTTTCTGGAGAAAGCAGCGTCCCAAACTTACACCCCTGTATTGAAGAGTCTGGATCCAACTATAAAGCTAAAGAGCCACAAAAGCCCACTTTTGTTCTGTGCTATGTGAGGCAGAGAGAGTGTGTGTGTATGTGTGTGTGTGAGCGCACGTGCGCTCCATGGTACCACAGCAGCACAGAGGCACATCTACACACCTCACGTGGGTGCTGCTGGGCTACCTGTGTTCTCAGTCACACAGGGTACGTCTACACTACAGCGCTAATTCGAACTAACTTAGTTCAAATTAGTTAATTCGAACTAAGCTAATTCGAACTAACGCATCTAGAACTAAAAACTAGTTCGAATTAGCATTTTGCTAATTCGAACTAGCGCGTCCACATTAAGTGGACCCTGAACCAGGCTTAAGGATGGCCGGAAGCAGTGCCAGCAGGGCATCAGAGGAGGACTTAGAGCGTGGAGATGCTGTCTCAGGCTAGCCGAGAGCTGTGCTTAAAGGGTCCCGACCCCCACCCCGGACAGACAGTTCTCAGGGTGCCCCGCTTGCAAAGCAGTCCTGGCTTGGATTGCCCGGACTGCCCACACTGGGCACATCACAGCACTCGGCCATCAGACCGGCTGCACTTGCTGCAGGCTGGCATCTGGGGAGAGGGGCAATTGGGGGGCTGCAGGAGAAGCCCGCAGAGCCAGCCCAGTCCTCCCCATCGGGGGCGCGTACCCCATTCCTCCCTCACCTCCTTCCACTTACCCTTCCCTAGCCCCTCTTCTTGATGTACAAAATAAAGGACAATTGTGTTCAAAAATGGAATCTGTCTTTATTGAACAAAACTGGGGGAGACTGGGAAAAGGAGGTGGGAGAGGGGAAGAGAGAGGCTGGGAGAGGGGAGGGCAACTAAAATGATCGGGGGTTGGGAACAGGTCCCATATGAAGAGAGGCTAAAGAGACTGGGACTTTTCAGCTTAGAAAAGAGGAGACGGAGGGGGGACAGGATAGAGGTCTCTAAAAGCAGGAGTTGGGTGGAGAGGGTGCATACAGAAAAGTTCTTCATTAGTTCCCATAAAGAAGGACTAGAGGACACCAAAGGAAAGGAATGGGTAGCAGGCTTCAAACTAGTAACAGAAAGTTGTTCTTCACAAAGCAAAGAGTCAACCTGTGGAACTCCTTGCTGCAGGAGGCTGTGAAGGCTAGAACTAGAACAGAGTTTAAAGGGAAGTGAGATCAAGTCATGGAGGTTGGGTCCATGGAGTGGTATTAGCCAGGGGGTAGGAGTGGTGTCCCTGCCCAAGGTTTGTGGAAGGCTGGAGAGGGGTGGCACGAGACAAATGGCTTGGTCACTGTCTTCGGTCCATCCCCTCCAGAGTCCCTAGGGTTGGCCGCTGTCAGCAGACAGGCTACTGGGCTAGATGGACCTTTGGTCTGACCCAGTATGGCCATTGTAAGCTCAGGGCTCAGGGTCGGGGGTCTCAGTGGACCACCTTGATTTTCATGCACACCTGCTCCTGGGTGGCCAGGCTGGCAGCTCTCCTGCCCTAGCCGGGCACTTTCCTGTGCCTAGTGTGGAGGTCGTGGAGGTCCACGATGTCCGCACTAGCCCAGGCGGGCGCCCGCCTCTTGCGGTCCCGGGCAAGCTCCCGGGAGCCGCCAGCCTGGTCCCGGGAAGAGCGGGAGGGCTGGGGGGCATCGGGTGGGTGGCTCGAGCCATGCCAGGTGCAGGGTCTGCTGGCTGGGTGCTGGCAGGCTTGCACCTGGCACGGGCACCGTAGCCAGCCCGTGCCCCTTTAAGGGGTCCGGGGCCGGGAGGGGGGCAGACGAGTTTCCCTGGTGTTGGCCAGAGTGGCCACCAGGGAAAGCTGGGGAGGGCTAGCCTCCCACTAGTTCGAATTAAGGGGCTACACAGCCCTTAATTCGAACTAGTAAGTTCGAACTAGGCTTAATCCTCGTGGAATGAGGATTACCTAGTTCGAACGAAGCGCTCTGTTAGTTCAAATTAAATTCGAACTAACGGAGCACTAGTGTAGCGCCTATGAAAGTTAGTTCGAACTAACTTTGTAGTGTAGACATAACAGAGATCAATCCTAAATGACCCAGGAGAAGCCAGGGGACTGACTTTGCAGTAGGCAGCAGCGTAGCTGGCAGCGGGGACACGAAGCCTTCAACCAGAAGCTAGTGCCTTCCACCAAAGAGGCTGGAAATGTCACATGGGGCACACTGCAAAATGGTTTTGCAGTCCCGCCTGACGGAACCGGCTTTCAGAAAAGGCGAAGACAGCAAGGGGCAGACTTGAGACCCGACCATCACCTCACATAACAGCTGTAGGAGCCAAGCAGACGCTGTAGTGTCCTGACATGGCCTGTACAAATACCCCAGGAAAGGATCCCAATAAATAACTTAGACAGAGGCCTGTGGGGTATCTGAGCCCCTCACAACCCAGAATGTATTTATGCTCACAACACTTCTGTGATGTCGGAGGGTGCTAGTAATCCCACTGTATAGACATGACTTGCCTGAGGTCACACAGTCCCCAGCTAGCCCCCAGTCACTGTCCCATCTGGGACCCTGCACAGTAAAGCAGCACTAGCTTCGTTGGGACCAGCCCCGAGTAGTGCAATGCTCTCACATCCCCCCGCAGAGTTAAAAGGCCAAGTGCTGAGGTCCAGACTGATCCTGTGAGGTGCTAGCATCTGGAGTGAAGGGCTGGAATGAGCCTTAAATCAGCTCGCACTGAAGTCAACGGGAGCAGAATTGGGGCCTTCAGCAGGAGTTGAGACCACTCAGCACTTCATAGGATCATTTTCTCCTTCTTAGGGCAGGTGGCACGCCTCAGGCAGTCAAGCCCCCCTGCACCTATTTCTGCAGCAGAGTTGGTAGAACTCAGCTGCCTACCTAACCCACAGCCCGGTATCCCAAGGATGAAACTACAAAGACCCACATGTATTTGGGCGTGTAAGGGGCTGCTGTCCTGCCTACCACTGTGGGCCAGATGGTCAGTAGTGCATGAGGATCCTGGGCAGTGGGAAACCAGTTGCTGGAGCTCTGCCAATAAGATACCTTTGCTGAGAGTGAGGGGAGGCAAGGGCACCATTTACAGGTGCCAGGGGGGAGAGGAGGGGCTGTAGCCCCTCCTCAAGTTTTCACCCCTGGATTTCATACTTGAGATTTGATTAACTTACATGCCCCAGCCCCAGTGGCAGTTCTTAACTGCAACATTTTGCCTTTGGGACAGGGGATTTGTTTATCAATGGAGGGTGGCCTCGTGATTAAGATAAGGAAGGCAATTGAAGGATGGTTAGATCATCATGAAAACATTGCCAGGAACTCCACTTAAAAGATAGGGAAAAAAGAGTAGGAATAAAGAGCAGTGCGATCCAAGAATCTGCTTTTGGAACTCTGCTGTTAAACGTCTCATAAGTGATCTTGAAAAGGGGGTAAACAGCGAGGTGGCAAAATTTGCAGATACTACAGAATTTCTCAAAATAGTTACATCCAAAGCTGACAGCAAAGAGTTACAAAGGGACCTCACAAAACTGGGTAATTGGACAACACAAGAGCAGATGGAATTCAGTGTTGATATATGCAAATGGAAAAAAATGCACATGCAAAAAAAAAATACTCGCAACTATAGATACAAAAATAATGGGATCTAAAATAGCTGTTACCACTCAAGAAAGATCTTGGAATCATTGTGGATAGTTCCCTGAAAACATCAGCACAGTGTGCAGTGGCAGTCTAAAAAGCTAATAGAATATCGGGAATCATTAGGAAAGGAATAGATAATAAGACAAAAAATACCATATTGCCTCTATATAAAGTCATGGTATGCCCACATCTTGAATACTGCATGCAGATCTGGTCACCCCATCTAAAAAAAGATATATTGTATTTGGGAAACAGAAATGATTAGGGGTAAGGAACAGCTTCCTTATTAGGAGAGGTTAACAAGACTGGGACTTTTCATCTTGAAAAAAAATGAATAAAAGGTGGGAGGAATATGTTAGAGATCTACAAAATCATGAATGGTGCAGAAAAATAGAATAAGGAAATGTTATTTATTCCTTCACTAACATAACACAAGAAGGTTACCCAATGAAATGTATAGGCAGCAGATTTAAAACAAACAAAACAAATTATTTCTTCATGGTCAACCTGTGGAACTTTTTGCCAGGAGATGGTGGAAAGGCCCAAAGTATAACAGGGTTCCAATAAGAACAAAATAAGTTCAATGATAGGTCCATCAATGGCTACTAGCCAGGATGGGTAGGGATGGTGTCTCTGTCCTCTGTTTGCCAGAAGCTGGGAATGGGTGACATTTGATCTGTTCATGCCTTCTGAAGTACTTGGCATTGGCTATTGTTGGAAGACAGGATATTGGGCTAGATGTATCATTGGTCTGACCCAGTATGTCCATTCTGATATTCTTATATAGAGTCCCCCCTGCCATAGCCCACTAGATCCCACGCCCCTCCCAGAGCTGAGATAAATCCAGGAGTCCTGACAATCTCTCTCTCTCTCTCTGCAGAATTAGTAACAAAGTAAGAATATACATTAACATTTTAAGGCTAACCAGAGTCCCTTAAGTGATTGCCATAAGATGTCAGAACATGGTAATATTAGAACTGAGTGGATCTAATATTTATTTACATTTTCTTTCTTTTATGTAGGAATTAGACACAGTGCTCCTGTCAGTTATCTGCCAAAAACCAAACCAAAAGCACAACTAGCTTTGCAGTCCCTTAGTAGCCCCTTGAAAGAGGGGGAAAGTAGATGACCCCTGGCCCCATTTGTTGCTTGGCTTGTACTGAGCATGCTCAGTAACCCTGCTGAAACTGCTGTCCTCTTTCTGCCCCCCATGCTCTTACTCTTCCCCTCACAACATGGCATGCACAGGTCGGGCTCCCCCCATCTGGAATGGTGCCCCATTTCTTCCCATGCCATCCCAGCACAAAAATCCTAGCTTAGCGCATGGAAACTCATGAAAAAGCCCAAGTGCTAAAACACTCCTGTGAATGTCGGCAGCTGGAGGTGTTAAGAAATGCTGAATAATTCAGGGCAAAATACCTCCAAAAGGAGAGAGCACAAGGAGGAGGGAATGACAGCGCTCCACCTTGAGTCTCAGGGGGCTGGCGGAAGGCAACGGCAGGTACACTGGAGCCCACTCCAGAGAGGGTCAAGCAGGGGCCAGGCCAGTCTCCCCTTGCCCTCATAGCGCCTGCTCGATTCTAGTCAGGATGGTAGAATTCTGCACTTGCTGAGGTGGGAAAACTCCCAGACTGAGCAGAGGAGGCCTCACAGGTTTCCTGCAGTTCTTCCATTTCACTGCCTTCCTCCCCTGCTCTCTTTCAGGGATGGCACGCATGGCAGCTTGTGCTTATTACCTCTCTCAGGTGAAGCAGGGCCAGGCTAGGTTCAAGGCCACGCAAGGTGGTGCGGGTTGAGCCGGTAAGATGAACACTGACTAATGGCCCCTATTCTGCATCAGTAGTGAGTCAGTCCCCCAGTGCTTTGCCGCTGGACTGCACATCTTTCAGAGAAGCCATGTGAGGCATATCCTGACCACTAAGACCCTGGGGTGTGCCTTGCCAGTGCAGAGATGCAACTGTTGTGCCTCGAGTCCTGGCCAATTCCAGTGAGGTAATCGAAACATAGATTGCAACAGCAGCAGACCAATGGCTCATCTATTCTGGTATCCTGTATCTCTCAGCGGTCTGTTCCCGAGGCTTCAATGGGAGGCACAAATTCTTCCTAATGCACCTCATTGTGCACTACGGTACCATGGGGGGACATTTCCTGCTGCCTCCAGCTGGTGATCATCGGTTTATGCCCTGAAGCGTGAGGATGAATAGCCCTCGTTTCATTATGTTTTGCAGACCAGCGATTCCCCATACCGTGTCAGTCGGCGAAGTTACCCTTCACTTCCCCTTCCTCAGAAAACTATGTGGCGGTGCTGCCGGGGCACACTGGGAGTGGCTGTGCTTTGTATATGATGTGTCAGGGTGTCTAAACCAGTTAAAGTGGGTGAGTGGGATGGGCCTGTGTGGTTGGTTTTTAAGACAGGATGGTCTCAGTGGTGTGGCTGGTTCTCATTCGCATCTCAGCTGCCCTCTGGCCCAGCCACTGCGTCTGTGCTAGACCCAGTGCCAGGCCCTCTTCAAGGCTGCCATGTGGTACTGCAAGATTCTGCAGCGGCATCGCTGGATGCAATGGAGAGGTAGCCGGCAGTGATATGGAGCCTAGTATAGAGGCAGCTGCTGGATCTGATTGAAGTGTTCCAGTGTTCTTCAAGTATTTGGCCTTGGAGACCAAAGGGGAGGGAGACAGTGTAACCTACACATCGAGTGGGTGTGGTTCACTGTCCCAAGTAGTGGCACTTAGACCACTTACAGCCAGAGATAAGAGTGAGTGAGTTCTACAGCCTAAGCTGGGAGCCAGCTGGCTTTATAGCACAAGCTGCAGAGGTTCCTATACTGAAGTCCCAGGTTTGGTCCTGCCTGAGGGCAGCGTAATGAGCCCAAGACAGCAACATGGCCACCTGATGACCTGGAAGAGGAAGCCCCCTCTGGCTATGTCTACACTGGTGGGTTCTTGCGCAAGAATGGTGGTTCTTGTGCAAGAACCCAAAGAGCGTCCACATGGCCTATCTGCTCTTGCACAAGAAGATTTACAGTACGGTGTCGGAAGACAGGGCTTCTTGCGCAAGAGGGCAGTGTGGACGCGTGGCAGGGATTTCTTGCGCAAGAAAGCCCTAAGGCTAAAATGGCCATCAGAGCTTTCTTGCACAAGAGAGTGTCCACACTCCCATGGATGCTCTTGTGCAAAAGCACATGGCAGTGTGGATGTGTTCTTGTGGAAGAGTTCTTGCACAAGAATCCACCAGTGTAGATAAAGCCTCTGTGACCCCTTGGTGGGCAGGTCCAAGCACAGCTAGCCCGGCCCACAGGAAGTCAGAGGGCGGGTCTAAGACTATAAGGGTATGTCTACACTACCCCGCTAGTTCGAACTAGCGGGGTAATGTAGGCATACCGCACTTGCAAATGAAGCCCGGGATTTGAATTTCCCGGGCTTCATTTGCATAAGCGGGGAGCCGCCATTTTTAAATGCCGGCTTGTTCGAACCCCGTGCCGCACGGCTACACGCGGGCGGCACGGGCTAGATAGTTCGAACTAGCAAGCCATTCCGAACTATCTGTACACCTCGTTCCACGTACAGATAGTTCGGAATGGCTTGCTAGTTCGAACTATCTAGCCCGTGCCGCGTGTAGCCGTGCGGCACGGGGTTCGAACAAGCCGGCATTTAAAAATGGCGCCGGCCGGCTTATGCAAATGAAGCCCGGGAAATTCAAATCCCGGGCCTCATTTGCAAGTGCGGTATGCCTACATTACCACCCTAGTTCGAACTAGGGTGGTAGTGTAGACATACCCTAAGAGCTCAGTCAGAGCCAGGCAGCTGAGCTGAGTGGATGCTTAGTCCCAGCTCCCACAGTGGAGGCCTCAGCTGTGCTCCCCCCAGCTGGAGGACTGGGCTGGGCCACCTGGACCCCTGCCGACCCCGGAGCCCTGGCCTGGGCTGGGCTGTGGAGACACCGGCTGCGGCCTGAACCCATGCCGATCCCAACGGGACCTTTGCTTGCCACTGACTACTGGGCCAGCTCTCCAGGACCCCTGCCTGAGCTGGAGCCCATGGACACTTTGCTAGCCCCTCTGTCGCCTGAGGACACCCCGGAGCAGTGCTGGAGTGGGGTAGGCCCGTGCGGGGGTTGGAAAGCAGACCAGGGATAGCTGACCTCGGGCCGGCTGAGGATATGGAGGTCGGGTGGGCAGCGCGTTGCGGCCAGGACCCCTGCTGACTCTCAACCTCGTCCACGTGTAACAGCCCAGATCCCTGCCAACCTAGTGGCTGCCAGGCCACCGCTATCAGGGTCCTGGGCCGGGATGCAGTGGAGAGGGTGGGCCTGCATCCCCCCGCCACCCCTCCCATTAGGTGGCAGGCTCCCCTTGTGGGGCAAAACCCCCTGCGCATGTTGGCTCTCCCGGAGAGAGGAGACCCAAGCCCTGCCTGGTTGGAACCTGGCTGGAGCTTCAACTACTGTTGCCACATTGCTCGTCGCCCTGACACAGGGCTGCATCATAAACAGTGTTCATAAACCTGCTGGGCTTCCCCCGGCGCCCTGACCCTGGGCTGAGTCGTAGGGGGCTGTCACTCGGCCAACCGCAAGGCCAATCTATGTAGACTGACTTGTGGGCACCCTAGAGAGTCAGCGGTGCCCCTCTGGCTCTGAGTCTGCTGACAGGATGCTCTTTACAGGCAGTTATAAGAGCAGTCCCTGGGACATCCAATGTCTGCTTCATTTTCCCCTGAGTGATGCTGCTGGAATGAAAACATGATGAGCTGGGGCTACCGATAGAAATGCAGAAGGCAAAAGCTAGCTCTGATGGGCTACATTTCATTCCAAACAAGTGTGTGCAGACCCACTGACGGTAAGAGCTTGCACGGGGAAATAGCAGCCACAGCGTACAGTGGGGCTTTGCTTCCAGAGCAGATGCTGTCCAGCAATGTTTCCTGTAAACTGGGTGCTTGTGTGGCTGCTCAGGAGAGACTCGAATGCCACTCAGCTGATTGGCAGACTGCTGTTTATACTGGTGGTGCACATTTGCACATGCCTCAGTGCACATCAGCATTATTCTGCACATGGAAAAAAAATCTGCACATGGATGGAAAGGATTAGAGGGAATATTACTGGCTGGGCACTTTGGAGATCTGAGTTCTGATCCATGCTGTGACTCTAGACAAGACACATCATCTCTCTGCTTTCCCTTCTGTCCTTTGTCTTGTCTATTTAAACTGCAGTTTGCGTGGGGCAGAAACTGTCTCTTCCTTTAGGTTTATACAGCACCTAGCACAACAGGCCCCTAACCTTAGGCTGCTCAGGACTGCTGGGATATAAAATATATGTATAAAGCCAGCCAGGAAAGTCTAAACCCCTCACATGTCTGATGTCCCCCAGCATTCACTGGGATCTGACTGTGGGCTAAGCCCATGCGACTCTAAGAAGTAGCCCCGTGCAGAGAGAGGCGCACTGTCTTTTCTAACTCTACACCTAGCGATCGGTGTCACCCTGCACACGTGAGTGAGAATCACAGCGGATAAACAGCAGCGGATAAACAGCAGCGTCCCTGCTTGTAACAGGGGAAACAACGGGTCCCCATGTGGCGCTTTGCCAGGCTTGGGGACTGAAAACAGCTGCAGTGGAGAGATGTTTTGCATTTGCTAGGTGGTGATTTTCTGAGCACTTGTGCCTGGCTGGGCAGAGTGGCTTGTAGGAGAGCATATGGGCCGGAACAGTGTGTGGCGTGCCTTCGCCATGGCAGACCGGCAGCAGGAGGCAGAGTTCTCTTCAGGAAGAGAGGCTGTGCCAAGCTCGTTTGGAGCCAGAATGGGAGCATGTTTGCAAGCGTGTACGCTCCGGAGCTCACTAAGGCACTTGGGTCCCGCAATGAGTACAGTATAAATAGAAAGGTCGGTGCGGTTGCTGAGCCCACAGCCTGTCATGCTGACCAATGCTGTCTCTTGGTTTCCTTGAGCGCTCGTGTGTGTCTGTATCCAGTCTGTAGATTGTAAATGCTCTGGGACAGGTACTGTGCACCTGGCACAATAAGGGGCCTTGTCTGTGACTAAGGCTCCTAGAAGCTATATTAGCAGAATTGGCTCTGACTCTAAGTTTGGGCCCCCTTTGACCAAATGGCCTAGATCTCTGGCCTTAACCGGCCTTCAGACAGTGTGTGGCTGCCCAACGTCATGTGTGGGAAGGTCAGGGGCTCTGGAGTCCTGCAGTTCTGGGAAGTCAGACCCCAGCAGCAGAGGTGGAATATTTTTACAACCCCCCACCCAGTAATAAGCAAATAGGGGCTCCCCTTCAGTTGCTAAGGTCCTTAAGTAGTTGTTTAGGCTTATTGCCTACACAGCCAAGCAGGCCCTTTTGCAGTTAATTCCAGCCTGTCAGAGGCTCAAAGACAACACTAGGCTGTGTCCAGACTCAAGGTTTTTTTTGAGAAAAGTAGCCTTTTTTCGAAAAAACTTCACCTGCGTCCAGACTACAGCCGGCGGCTTTTCTTTCGATGGCGGAAAACCTCATTTCACGAGGAAGAACGCCTTTTTTCGAAAGTGCTCTTTCGAAAAAAGGCGTTCTTGAATGCAAACAGGGCTTTTTCAAAAGAGAGCATCCAGACTGCCTGGGTGCTTTCTTTCGAAAAAGCGGCTTGCTTTTTCGAAAGTACTGCTTGCAGTCTAGATGCTCTTTTTCGAAAGAGGCTTTTTCGAAAGTATCTTTCGAAAAAGCCTCTTTCGAAAGAGGCTTGCAGTCTAGACGTAGCCTACTGTTTGCATGGAGGGTCTCTGGATGCCTGTTTCCCTATTGCTGTAGGGGGGAAATCCTCTGCCAGTCTGAGCAGAAGAGGAGAGAAAAAATTCCCTCATGTTGCCAGGTAGCATCTGCACTGTGGAATTGCTGTGCATGGATTGTTCCAGACTTCAGGCCCTCTATTTGGGGAGTGGGGGCAGTATTGACTCTGTTCTCTCATCTACACACATAAAAAACCTGCTGGGAAATGTCACTGTGACAATCAAATCCACAGGGGACTGAGCCGAGGAGCTGACAAATGCGAACTTGCCCTTCCCCTGGTTCTTCAGGCTGTGACACAGCTGGGCCATGAGGATGAGGTAGAGGCATCTCTTCTGACCGGGATTTCATTTCAAGGGCCTGGCTGTCCTGGCTGGGGCCCTACCAAATTCACAGTCCATGTCATGGGCATAACATTTTTAAAATAATACATTTCATGATTTCAGCTATTTAAATCTGAAATGTCACGGTGTTGTAATTGTAGGACACTGACCCAAAAAGGGGGTGATGGGGGGGGAAGAGGTCACTTTATTGTAGGGGGTTGACAAGGCAGGCTAATGGGCTTGATGGAAGGGGAGAAAGGCAGCTCTAAAACAAAACAAAAAAACAAACAAAAACCCCAGCAGCGGCCTTGGCTAATCAGGGGCAACTGAGACAGGACTGCTATAAATCAATTAAGGGCCAGGTGAACTGATTTCAGGCTGCCACGGACTTTTTTTTTATAAGCCTTCCTTGTGGGGAAGGTAGGAGAGGAAGCAACAACTGATAAGGAGACTTAGAGGAGCTGAGTGGAACATCAGGGCTGCTAATGGCTGAAGGGGAAAACAGGGTGAGGCTCTCTGACAGTGAGGCTACGTCTACATTGGCAAGATTTTGCACAAATACTTTTAATGCAAGAGTTTTTGTGTTAAAGTATTTGTGCAAGAGAGCATCTATACTGGCATGTGCTTTTGTGCAAGAGATGTGCTTTTGCACAAAAGCATCTGTGCCAGTGTAGATGCTCTCTTGCGCAAGAAAGCTCTGATGGCCATTTTAGCCATCGGGCTTTCTTGCGCAAGAAATTCATGTTGCCTGTCTACACTGGCCTCTTGCGTACGAGAACTTATTCCTGAGCAGGAGCGTCATAGTTCTTGTTCAAGAAGCCCTGATTTCTTACATTAGAACATCAATGTTCTTGCGCAAGAACTTGCGGTCAGTGTAAACAGGTGGCAAGTTTTTGCACAAAAGCACCTGCTTTTGCACAAAATCTTGCCAGTGTAGACACAGCCTGAGTGTTTGGAGGCTCCCTTCCCCCTAGGTGGCCAGAAACTTCAGCAGGTGGCTGAGGAGGACTGTTTACTTAGCCCTGAATGGCCAGGGGCATGAGCCAGCAACACCTCTTTGTTTTGCCAAAGGACCGAAGGCCAAATGCTGCAAAAAGGCAAGTGGGACTCGTACCGCAGCCCCTAAATTGTGGGATAGTGGGCAGAACAGGGGTCTGGGGCCCAGGAGTGGGACTGATCCTGCCACAGGGGGCAGTTGTGGTACTGCTACCCTTACTTGTGTGCTGCTTTCAGAGCTGGGCAGCTGGAGCGCAGCAGGTGGCCAGGAGTCTCGCAAATAGCTTCATGAGAATCTGAAAAGATGCACACACTTCTAGGAATACAAGCAGCACCTGCTTTTAGGATAAAAACGAAAGGAATGGGCAGTCCTCCCATTACAGGGCAGAAGCTGATCCTCTAGTGGGCTAAAAAAATGTCAACATGGGGGGCTATGCAGCAAAACCAGATAAACCGGGGCAGAGGGTGAGGATGCTGTACTCCTTTGACTGGTCTGCCCTTAGCTACTGGAGGACCTCGGCTATGAGGCTACGGGATGAGCCATCTGCTGCAGTGTGACGCTTCCCAGTGCTGTTGAACGGTGACAGAAGTTAGGGGGGTGCTCACAGCACAAGGAGGGTGTGGGCTCATGCTGGAATGGTAGGAGGAATTGGAATAGTTTGGGGGTCAGTACAGCGATCCTCTGTGCAGCGATGAGGAAGGTGCAGGCATCCTGGTAGAGGAGCAGGTCTAGAGGGGTGTTCAGTCTCCATGAAACAGTCAGTGTCTGCCCTCTCTGCTGACACTGGTAAGGAAGAGCTGCACGATGCCAGGTACAAAGGAGGATCTATCTGTGTGGGGCCAGAGATTAGCCTGACTGAGCCCTTGGCTTCCTCAGGATTTTGGAAAAACCCCACAAACCCTCTCTGGAGAGGAAATAAGATTCCCAGGAAGCGTAAACGGTGAGCACAGTGAGGCCCCAGCTCTGTGGCAGGGCAGGCAGAGGAGTCTATGGCACAGGGGCCACACTGGCTGCCCCTGCCATGTTGGAGGAGAGTAAGCACGAGCAGAACCCTGCCAGAGAGCGTGAGGCTCTGGGCGGGGAATCCTTTCTTCTGCAGCCCCAATGACTCTGGCAAAGCTCGAGTGCCTGGAGGCCTTTTCATGTCGCTTTTCTGCCTGGATGCACAGTGGATGTGACAGATGCCTGCATCGGTGCCTTAACCTGTCACCAGCCCCAGTTTAAATCAGCCGTGTACATGTCCCACAAGGCTTTGCCTCGCTGTGCTCTGTGCCATGCACACCCAGAGCTGCTTCCGTCTCTGTTTCACTGCCCAGCCCTGGCCCTGTGTGCCCTTGGCTTGTGCAGAGCCACTCCCAGTTGGAGGAGGTATTTGCTAGTTGACTTTATGAATCACTGGGGAGAGAGACGGCTTCAGAGAAGGAAAGCTGGGTACAGACAGACCCTCAAATTGGGCTCTGTCAGCTCTCAAGCTAAGCAAGTTGAGGCCTGATTGGTTTTTGATTGGGAGAACTGTTAGGGAAATTCGAGTGGTGATTCCATGCTGAGACTCTCCTTTGAGTCACTGCTAACCCAGCCAGGCCCAGCATGCTGTACTGTGGCGGTGCTATCTTTCATGGAAGATGTAAAACAGCGAGCAGCAACCTAGGCCCTTCTTCATCTCAATTTGCCACAAGATTGTTGGAACCAAGACGGTCTCCGGGGACTGGGTAGTTTTGCTCACTGCGTTTGCACACCTAGAATTTGCGGGGTGCCGATTGAACCATGGCAGTGCTTTGGTTGCAGAGGGAGCACGCGGCTCTCACGGTAAATATTGTGTGCAATCAACACATACCTCACTTCACATGCCCTTGCTTTACGTGCCTGTCACTTTTGTAATACCAGTGAGAAAAGAACTATGCTGGCAGCAGAATCAGACAACTCAGTGCATGGGCAACTATAATCAAAGTATCTCTTGGACCTCATAGGACTGCATGCGGCCCCCAGGCTGCAAGTTGCTCCCCTACTAATGTAAAACCAAGTTCCTGGCCACTCATGGCCAATGGAGAGCTGGGGAGTGGTATTTAGCAAGGTACCACAGGGCCCAGGTTTAGCACAAGGATCACTAGATACCTTCATTAATTGTGTGGAATATGGAGGTAGAGAGCGCTCCCGTTGCACTGATAGAAGCTTCTGAACTGAGAAGAGTTTCAGATGCTAGACCCCTCAGAGAAAAAACACCAGGGGCCTACAGAATCCATAGTCTAGGCATGCGCTTGGATTCTTTGCCTACACTGAACTCTTGAACAGCAGCATCTGCAAGTTAACACTCTGTCACCTCCACTTGGCTAGGAAACTCTGTCCCGTGCTGGCAGATGAAGACCTGGCCTCAACTATTCACGCCTTGTCACCTCCCAACTGGATTACAGCAATCCATCTGGGCATGAAGCCTTTGGCACTTAGGAAACTCCATTTAGTATCAAACACTGCATGGCACCTGTCGTCTGCTCTCTATGCTGGCTTCCCACAGAATAGCAAATCGAGTTCAAAATTTTGGTCCCTTACGTTCAAAGTGCTCCATGGCTTGGGCCCAGGTTAGCTCTAGAAGATCATTTAAAGCTCTGGGTCAAAGATTGTAGTTTACAGCTTTGCTCCTCTGGTGCAATAGAACTCCTAGCCCTAGGAGTAACGCTCATCTATGCTGGAGAACAAACTTTCTCCAGGGCTGGTTCAAGACTGTGAAATGAAGTGAATCCCCCAGGAACCAAGGGCCAACACAAACGTTCCTGCTCACCACTCCAGATGCAAGGCACATTGGTTTGATCTCACCTTCTCTGGCAACACAGCCACATGCGTATTTACAAAAATCAATTAACGCCTCCTCCCCAATACCAAAACAAGACTCTGCTGCACACGCATCTCCTGCTGGGGAGAGGATGAGAGAGCAAACAACACATGACAGATGCACAGTCCTGCTGTTTAATGCACCACTGGAGAAGTCTGGTATAAAAACCTATCTAGAATAGATTAGAACATTCAGAGCTTGAAAAGTAGTGAAGTCTAATGGGCAGGGAAACAGCTGAGGAAGGAGGTACACTAAGTTTTGGTCCTGGCTCAGTCAATGACTGGCTGTGACTTGTTGCCCTAGCTCCCACTTCCCCTCCTTATTTCCCTTCTCTCCCTTGTCTTTTCAGACTATCAGTTTTTTGGAGCAGAGACTGTCTCTCACCGTGTAAAATAGAGCTCTGCAAAATCAGCTGAGTGAACAGAAATTTTGACAAATCGTATTTTTCAGGGCTCCAAAGTCTTTGTGAATTTGTGTTGGATTCCATGAATAATTTGGTCTGGAAAAACAAAAATCTGAAACGATTAAACATTTTGTGTTTAAAAAAAAAAAAAAGGTCAGTGTTTTGTTTTGAAAATGTCTCAGCAACATTTGAAGTCTCGGTGGTCTGGAGCAAATTTCTTTCATTTTTGCTTTGTCAAGAACAACTGAAATTTCTATTTTGACTCAATTAACCATTTTTTTTTCCTTCAGATTTTTCAATTTTGTTACTGAACTGAAACTAATTATTCACTCAGCTCTAGTTAAAAGGGCCCAGCTTAGTGGACTCTGATCTTCCTTAAGGCCTCTTGGTGCGACTGTAATTCAAATAAATAATAACCAACATTTAGGAACCTAATTAGAAAATAAACTAAAATTCTGTTTGGAAAAAATTAAGCTAACATCACTGGGGCAAAACAGATCAATCATCATATTGACTGAAGCATGGAGAATCCAGGGGTTGTTCAGAGAAATGGGGGTGTAAGGGTGGATAGCAAATTGGATAGGCTATTGGAAGCTATCTGGGGGGATGTCTCATTCCATTGTGGGCACTGTGTTTCCATAAAGATATTGACAAACTGGAGGGAGTTCAAAGAAGAGCACTGTGAAATTGTCAGCAGGCATGGAGGGTTTGACGTCCAAGAAGAGATTAAAAGAGCTAAATATGTAAAGCGTGGCTAAGCATTGAGAACTAAGAAGCTGCAAATATCTGATGGATGTAACCGTGAAGGAGGGGAGAATTATTTAATGTGATACAGTACACACACACACACACACACACACACACACACACACACACACACATATATAATTAGGAGTAGGAGGATGAAATTATGAAAGGAAAAAAGGAAGGATGAAAGGCAGTAAACATTTCCTGATGGTGAGATGTGTCTGGCTGTGGAGTATTCTCAAACTAGAAAGAAGAAAACACTATAGAAATGTACCATTGGGAGCAATCCTGCATTGGCTGGTATGGATTAGAAGATCCAAGAGGGCTGGTCTCTCTAGCTCATGTGCTCAGTTGTTCATGTACACCAGGGTGGTGCATTTCTGCATGTGCTCTGCTCGGGGAGCACCTAAGCACCATGGCACTGATGTGATGAATGTGGATGTGAATGTTAAATCTACTCTTCATGTTCTTATATAATGCTGGATAATGTTAGTGTTAATAGAAGGATTATTAAAAATGAACTAGAAGCACAGGAATTAGAGATGAGACAGCTACACAGGCCAGAGCAGAATTGGCCTCTCCCATACATTCTCCAAGGTCTTGTTTAATACAGTTTTTTAAATATCCCCATCCCCCACATCTCTTGTCCTGGGAGATTACTTCAGTCTCACAGGTCTTGTGGAAGTGTCCCCTCATATCCAGCCTCAGTTTTATCTCAATTATATCCCCATGAGCCATCCTGAGCAATTCCTTTCCTCCCCTGGAAGTTTACATCCTTTGGCTACTGTTCCAAAGGTGGACACACCAGCTGTTGGTGGAGAAGCTGTAGATTGGCTACAGAACTGGCTTTTGAGATGTATAAAAGGAATAACCTGCTGTCACAGAGCCCAGCCTGGCCTCCCAACAGACTGCTCTGGGGGAAGTGTGGATGGTTTAACCCTCTGGAGCCTGAAGGGAGCCCAGATACCGCCCCTGTCTAGGGCTGCCAGATGGTTTAACCAAAAATACCAACCCCCCCTCCCACCCACCTCCAAAAAAAACTACCAGGGAAAAAATTCTGTTGGGAAAAACAAAAGGGGAGACCAAAGTTGTTGAGGGGAAAAAAAGGACCCTGAAAGCTAAGAAAAAAAAATAAAAATAAAAAAACCCAGCATGGCGCCTTTAAGATATGCTTTTGATGCTTTTTGGCCCTAACAGGCTGCTGGTGGCAATTCGCCATCTTGTCTTCCTGCTCCGGGCCAGACAGCTCCCCTGTGGAACCAGGTAAGCACCTGGGATTTTCGCTTCCTGGCCGGGAAAAAATGAGAAATTACCAGACAGGAGGCGAAGATACCGGACTGTCCGGGTCCATACTGGGCACCTGGCAACCCTACCTCAGTCTAAGGTCCCTAGACACAATCTTGGAGCATGGCCCAATGGCTAACATCCTGTCCGGAGAGCAGGAACCTGCTGTCCATTTGCCTAACCCCTAAACTCAGTGCTAACCTTTTAAGACTTCCCTGTACATAATACTCCCTCTCCCAGAACACCCTTCCACTCCCAAGGAGGGAGCCTTCTCAGTTACCATCAGGCCCGACAATGGGGACAAGGGCATAAAGGAGGCAATTACCCCAGGGGCCAGTGATCAAAGGGACCTGGGACTCCTGGCCACCACTTCTGCTATTGTGGTTGTGGTGGACAGAGCCCTGGGCCCTTTAAATCACCATGGGAGTCACACCCTGAGCTCTGTGTACGGGTCCAAGGACTGGGGGAGGGGGTACACTGCACTCCAGGTTGTGTAGAGGGCTGGCAGCCTCTGGCCCTGCCCCCTTGTACAAGATCCAACAGCGTTGTGCTTGTACTTAGCAGATAAAGCACAAGCGAGTACAGATCATTTAGAAAAGGACAGACATCCTACATGCAGTCCTATCAGTTCACCCTTCCATTGGGAGCCCTCTGTGTTCAGGAACGTAAGCAAGGTCCCCTACTTCATCAGGAGTTTTCTTCCTTCTCTGGTACTGGAGAAAACCCACCACCACCACGAAAGAGCCTCTTGTCCTTATATAACTTTTAGCCCTCCTTGTTAGGTGATGTACTCAGCTTCCTCTGTGATCAGAGGCCCCTACCAGAAGACTCCATGCTAGGCAACTTCTCCACTACTAAACCAGTTCTCCTGGGCTGAGGTTTCTATTGTTTAGAGCCATTCCTTTTCAATGGGAGAGTACTTAAAGTCAACCATCCTCTTTCGTTGACCTAGTGCCGACACCCCTCTGGTGCTTTAGTTCAAGATGGTGCTGTGACACCCCTTCAGTCTGCGGGCAATGGTCAGAGTCTATACTTTGTCCCAGTTTGCTGGGCGACACAATTCCACAGTCCCAATCAACAACTCACCCCTCCTTGTGGGGTAGTGTCATTCAATGTTCAGAGTCTCTAGTTTGTCTGTATTCATAGGACAATGTCTTCAATGGCCCCGGACAATGAATTGCCACTCCCTCTCCCAGGGTATGCATGTGATGCAACCCACTGGACACAGTCTGTATCTTGCTCCTGGTTACAGAGCAGTACAAAAGTCCCGTTTTTTTTTTTGTTTGTTTTAATAACTCAGTCTTACATGGGAAATGAGACTGTTTCCCCCTCAAGGGACAGGAGATAGGGGGAGAGTTTACATCCCCAGGCAGGGAGGTCCAGGCCCTCCCACACCACTGGACCCCAGCCCAGGGTCCTGTTAGTGGCTTTCCCGAGCCACTGAGTCAATGGGAAAAATTCAAACTGCAACACACTGACTCTCCAGCGTTGGCTAACTCACGCAGTAGCCATTGCCATCCCTGGGCTGCTTCGTGCTGCAAATGTCTCTGTTCACATATGAATTGTCAGTTCTACTCCTCTGCCTGGGGTCTGACTGCTTCTGCTGGTGTCCAGAACTGGTGAGGTCTCTAGATGTGTCTGGTCACCACCCTGCATGGTGGCATCTGGGCAGTTGCTGGGGTTTGCCTGGAGCTGGCAAGACACGTCCTCTCTCTTTGGCTGCCAGCCCCAACTGAGCTGGGCTGCTCTCTTTTATAGCAGAGCAGCTTGGGCATGCCCAGTAAGGCTCAAGGGGTGGAGCTTTCTCAGCCCTCAGGGCTGGTTTAACTCCTCCCTGCTCAGTGCAGGGAAGGGACACCCCGTCACAGGCGGTCAAAGGACAGTAGGAAGATAAAGACCAGTTTTATAATCAATATGGCATTTGTAGTCTGACATGGCCTATACAGAATTCATAAATTGTAGAGTCCCTCAGCTCACCACAGCTGCCCTTAAACTCAGGCTCTATGGAATAGGCCCCAGGAGCGGGAACGTGGAGCAGGGAGGAATCATTTGGGTGAGGATAGAATTAATGGAAGTGCAGTTTGAGAAACACTGTGGCTAATGTACTAAGGCAGCTCCACTCTGTTTCTTCCCAAATGGCCACAGGGGACCACTGCCAGCTCCCATAGAACAGTGGGACGTAAAAAAACAGGAGCCTCTGAGGTTCTGGGTAAATCTTGTCCTCCTTCACAGCCGTCCCACAATCCTTCCCATCTGCCTAGGACTGACTTCCATGGCCAGGGGATGTTTCAGCCCAAGGCAGGCACCTCATACATACACAGCAACCACTTCACTCACTGCTGCCAAAGAGCCCCTCTGCAGCTGCCATTCCACACCGGCTTTTGTTTTACTTAGGAGATTGGGAGTGAGAATCAGAAAGAACCTTATAATGAGACTCTAACTACAACCCTAACTACAGCTTTTTTGACTTCTTGTTTAGTACCGTAGTATAAGGAATATAACCTCCACCCATGTATAACACGCGGTTTTTCTTTTTTGTGTAAAAGAACCCTTAGATTACCTGCGCACGTGTATAGCCCGCGGGTCCTGCATTTATCCACTCACCGCATTCACTGCACTCACGTCCAGGCCCTGCGCAGCCACAGTCAGGCACAACCCACCCTCCTCCGGGCAGGGGAATGAAGAGCCCCCAGGCCCCATGAATAAAAATAAACCTGTATACCCCGCGGACAGATATACCCCGTGGGAGGGCGGGGTGCGGGGTTTGTAAAAACTTGTATAACCCGCAGGTTATATACACTAATTTACAGTAACTTGCCACTTCTTGATAGCTGTCTGTCTCGGTGGAATTCTTGATCCATTTTGATGATTGTATAATTTATAACAAACCAAACAATTTTTGTCACAGCCAGACATCAGCAGGGATGTGAAGCAATGACTTATTACCTAACTTCTCTTAGGCTACGTCTAGACCGCAAGCTTCTTTCAGAAGAGATCTTCCAGAAAAACTTTTTTCGAAAGACAGCGTCTACACAACAAAAGCACAATGAAAAAGCAATCTGCTTTTCGAAAGATAGCGTCCACATTGATTGAACACTATCTCGCATTTCAGTTGTGATTATTGTGGCTGGAGTGGCCACCAGGGCACCTTTGCTTTTTCTTGAAGGCCTCTTCTTTCAAAAAAACACTCTCTCTGCGTCCACATATGCTTTTTTTGGGAAAAGGCTTCTTCCTTGTAGAAAGGGGTTTACTGCTGTCAGAAAAACCCCTCAGTTTGACTTTGTTGAAAGAACGTAATAGCAATGTGGACATAAGTATAGTTTTTCTGGAAAAACTGCCATTTTTCCTGAAAAACTCTGCTGTGTAGCCATACGTTAGTGAGAGAGACAAGTTTTCTAGCTTACAGGAGGTCTTCTGCAGGTCTGGGAAATTTAGCACCAAAGCTAAATACACTCCATCTTGTATTTAGCTGTCACTGGCTGAATTAAGTGTTCCAGACCCTAAGAAGAGCTCTGTGTGGCTCAAAAGTGTGTCTCTCACCAACAGAAGTTGGTCCACAAAAAGAGTTAACTTCATTCCCTCATCCCCCTTGTTTCTCTACTATCCTGTGACAGACCCATCTAGAACAATCCTGGATAGAATTGTTGTCCTAGTTATTCTAATTACGATCCTATGATTGTTGTGTGTGATCTGCCAGACAGTCGCAGCGCCAGAGAGATAGCAAGGGAGCCTGGGACCAGAGAGTGCCTTGCCCAACAGAAGCAGAGGAGGGATGGTTTCAGACCCCTGGTTCAGGGGCTTCTTCAGCAGCCTGCAGCCCCTGATGGAGTGGCTTGTTTTTCATGTGGCTGCAGTTAGCTCTGGGGTGTGTGTGTCAAATGTGAACCCCATAGGGCTCAGACTCAGGGTACAATACTGAGAGTCTGTATGTTTGATTTCCCTGGGTGATAATGCAGCGCTGGCGGCAGCTGGAGGGGGGAGGCATCTGCGGCCGTGTCCTGAGTGGGCAGTGCAGCCCTTCCCCAGGCCTGTCGTGCGGGGCTCTATAGGCTGCAGACCCAATTGCAACACCACTCACACCCCAGCTCCTTCTAGTCTCCATTAGCCCCTCTGCTCTCCAAAGCATTCCAGAGAGGCTGGGAGGGGTCACCACAGAAACAACTGAGCTCTCCTCAGACCCCACTCCCCCTGCCCCGGCGGTCTCCCAGCGCGCCCAGTCCTAACCCCCTTGTGCCTCCCGCTCCTCTTCTTGCCCGGCCCACTCTGCAGAGCAGCGGGAGTCGCCCAAGTGTTGGCTGCCCTCGGCTACCTCACTCTGCATGCGCCTGCCCGCCAGCCAGTCCAACTGCTGCTAGGTCTCGTGTCACAGCTGGGTTTGGCCGGAGCACAGCTGGCTCTTGGTGGAGTAGCACTCCGGGGCATGCCCACCACGCTCACTTCTGTCTAGAGCACAACTGAAAGAAATACCGTCTTGACTGAAAAATTGCCAGTGATGGAGAATCCACCCCCAGTCTTGGCAAACTGTAATTGTTTCATGACCTGTGCTTCAACTAGCCTGGAGAGACATGAGATTTCCATCTCCTGTGCTCAGAGCCCCTGGGACGGATCCTCCGCTGGTACAAATGATCCCCACACCACAATGCAGCAATGACACTTTACACCAAGAGAGGATTTGCCCCATTTACTTCAAAGGTTAAAAAAAAAGAAGTTCAAAACAACATGGCAGTCTATGGCAAGCCACCTGTGATAGTTGCTATTAGATGGGGTGTGGCAGTCAGTCAGTCATAGTTAGTGCCAGAAAAATTCAGTTAGATCACTTGGTCCATCCACCACCCAGTGCAAGGTTGTTTCCCATAGTCTCCACAGCTGATGGATGGGGTTTCAGCTAAGCCCTACTCTCAGTATTCAGATGACTCTTATTTTCATCTCAAATTTCCTCTTTGCTCTTCACCCTCTCTCCTTAGAATCCATCCCCACCACAAAACGGCACTGAGCTGCCCAGAGCTAAGAGTATGCATGGGGAGCATTTCAGCAGTGCTACTGGGAAGAGGACTGGCATCAGGGGAGCTGACAGCTTCCATGGGTCCCTTGGACATGGGGAACCAGCTCAGAGACCTGGAAAAGGTGGGGCCTCAGGCAGAAGGAGCGGGGCCAGGACAACCACTCCTCAGATCTGCCTGGAGCAGTGGTTCCCAACGTGGTGCCAGTGGGCACCATGGCGTCCGCCGGGCCATTTCTGTGTGCCCACCAAGTGATCAGGGCCAGCCCCGCCCCCGGGCGCGTGGTGCATGGGCGGTGCCGGCTCCTGGGCACGCAGCATATGGGCGGCCCCGCCCCCGGGTGCATGGTGCATGGGCTGTGCCGGCCCCGGGCGCGCGGCGTATGGGCGTCCCCACCCCTGGGCACGCGGCACAGGAGCAGCACCGGACCTGGGCATGCAGCGCTTGGGCTGTTCCGGCCCCAGGCGCATGGGCGGCCCCGTCCCTGGGCGCGCGGCACAGGAGTGGTGCTGGCCCTGGGCGCGTGGCGTATGGGCAGCCCCACTCCTGGGCGTGCGGTACAGGAGCAGTGCCAGCCCCGGGTAGCGCTGTCACCGGGCACGCAGTGTATGGGTGGCCCAAAAGCTTGGGGACCACTGTTCTGGAGTATACGGTACAGAGCCCCCATCTCCTCAGGTAGACACAAGAACCACCAGGACTGCTCCGCATGATGCTCTGGTGGTTATTTAAAGGGCCTGCAGCTGCAGCCGTCTTTGCTGCCATAGTAGCAGTGGCAGTGGCCGGGATCTGGGGCAACTGCCCCGTTTGTCCCCTTTGTCGACAGGCCTGTCACTTCCTTGCCCCATGAACCAATGTGAAGTGCACTGGCTTGGTCTCACTGCTGTGTCAGTCCTGTAGCATAATGCAGGGGCATTCTCAAGTTTAAGAAAAAAAATTCATCATAGAAGTGCAGCTGTGTATGATCCTATCGATTCAGGCACTGCCCAAATATGTAGTAAGAGACGGTCCCAGCTCCAGTCTAAACAGAAAAGTTTACAGTCCAAACAGAAAAGACCCCAAATGGGCAGGAAAACACAGGGGAGGTGATTTGTTTTAGGTACCCTGCAGATCAGTGGCAGAGCCAGAGGGCTAGAATGCAGGTGCCATTGGACTGGTGGCGGATCACTGACCTTGCTGTCAGTCTGTGGCTACCCTCTTATAAAATGCATTGATTTGTTTTACTATAAAGAGCGCTTAATAAAATGAAATAATAAAAATATATTTAGTTTTCAGTAAAGATGGTTTTTGTTTCCTTCATTGCACTTCATCAGTGCCATCTCGAGACATAATCATGTTGGGGTCTTTTTCTTTGCCGTGGGTTTTTGAGTCTTTAGACTACGCTTGGGTAATATCCAGTTTTTGTTTGCAAGCATGAAGCCTAGACATGTGGGGGGTAGAGGGTATGCAGCAGGTGTAAAATAAAAGCTCAATTTTTTCTGATGCCAGGTGCTGGGGCTTTAAGAAAAACACCCACTTCATACAGATGCTGATCCTGCAGTGAGCTCAGTGTAAGGCCCATTGGCTTCAGTGGGGCTTGGCATGGGTGCAGAGATGGACCGGACTTGAATAAGGAACACTGCAGGATCAAGGCCTTTGCTTGGATGTGGGAAGCAAACAGCTTTGTTTCACTTGCTGGCTGGGTTCCTTTCTGATTCTCACACACTGCACTGTTGGGTTTTGCTGTCTGACACTGGGGCTGTGTCCAGACTCAGGGGTTTTTTCGGGAAAAGTAGCCTTTTTCCGAAAAAACTTCACCTGCGTCTAGACTGCAGCCGTGTTCTTTCGAAATTAAATCGAAAGAACACGGCTTTTCTTTCGACGGCGGTAAACCTCATTTCACGAGGAAGAACGCCTTCTTTCGAAAGTGCTTCTTTCGAAAGAAGGCGTTCTTGAATGTAAATAGGGCTTCTTCGAAAGAGAGCATCCAGACTCACTGGGTGCTTTCTTTCGAAAAAGTGGCTTGCTCTTTCGAAAGTTCCGCGTGCAGTCTAGACGCTCTCTTTCTAAAGAGGCTTGCAGTCTAGACATAGCCTGGAGGACAACATTTAAACCCCAAGAAAACATTTGTTATTAATAAGAAAATAATGAAAATATTTTTATTCCTTGCAGGTGTATAAAACTATGTTTAAAGAAAACGCAAATGTTGGGCCTTACCTAGATAGTGCCCCCTCTCCCAGGTGACATATGTATTAGCACATGGAAGGGGGTGACGACTTGGGGCTAAAGTATGGGAGTGATTTTCAGGAGCTGAGAGTTCTGTTGGATCTCAGGCTTCTTGGGGTACCTTAGGCAAATCATGTCAAGCAACACTTCCAAAAATTCCTGTTGCCTTTGGGTTTTGGGTACCCAGCCTGAGGCTCCCTGGGTAACACCTAATTTTCTGCCCCCACACAACAGCTCAGCAGCCCTCAAAAATCAGGCCACTGAGTACCATAAATTGGGTACCCAATAATGCAGAAACCCTTCATAAAGGGGATGCTTTAGAAAATACGGGCCTTCGCCTTTGTTTTCCTCAGTTTTCCCACCTGTATGATGGGGATAACAGTACAGTAAACCCTCACCATTTGGGTGGATACATTCCACACCACCATAAATGGTGAAATCCGTGAATACTGGGGGGTGGGGGAAAGTGGAGTGTGTGCTCCATTTCCCCTTGGCTCCTGGCCACCTCAGTGAGTTTGCTATGGCTCCTGGCTGCCATGGTGCTGCTCCGCAACAGATCCCCCTGAGGTGGCACTCCCCTCAGGCTGGGGGATGGGGTACAATGTGAGGGAGAGGGAGGGCAGCAAGGAGGCAGGAAGGGGCAGGGCTTGGGAATGAGAGAGATTTGTGAATATGTGAAATCGTGTGAGGGCTGTCAGGCTTTAATTAATCTATGTAAAATCAGTTGAGATCCTGAAATGGAAGGGGGCAATAATGGTGGGAAGTGGAAAGTGCTGTTACCCTGAGATTCTGAGATACCCAAGTGAGGAGTGTGTGAGGGTTACCTCAGACAGATAGCACTGATAGGGTATTGTCTTAGCTAGCTGATGGCAGGGTTTGGTGAGTAAGGAGAAGCCTCTGTATGAGCGAAGAGAAGCTTAGACCGGGGGCGGGGATGGCAGGAAGGGCTCACGCCTTGGTGAGCAAGGTAAATTCATTTCTTTGCTGCCTTGGTAAAGACAAAAATTAGCAACACCCAGCCAGCCCTTCTGCCGTTTTCCACATTATCGCAAAAGACATTTTCTCATTGCGTTTTTCTTCAGATTCTTTTACCTCAGGGGACAAGAGGGCACAGCGGGCTGCAGCAAGCTCGCTCCCTGTCTAATGCGGCTCCCCCTTGCCTGCCTCCCCTCACACAATACAGCCTCCATGGCTTTTGAATGGGAGGCTTAAGGGCCTAGAGCTGTTTGGAGGCTCTTGAGACACTTCTTTGTTTTTTAGTCCCTCCTTTGAAAGGAGGAAACAAAAAGACACCACTGAGAGGGAGCAGGATTTGCTGCTGACTGAGGGGCTGGGGGGACCCAGTGTGAGTTTCCCAGTACTAAGATGGGTGAGAGGACACCAGTGACTCTCCCTACGAGTCAAAACGGGGGATGGGGCAGGGGTGCTGGGCTTGGGGGAGCTCTCAGCTCTTGCAATCCCAGCTGCTCCCAGCAGGAAATGAGGGAGGGATGGTGCAAGGATGGTGGGTTTTGTGTGATTCACAGCTGCTTGGGCTCCAGACCTTTTCAGCACAAATCACTGGCAACACAGGCTCTGAGTACTTCACAAAAAGCTCAGTGGTTTGTGTATTAGCCTGCTAAACCCAGAGTTGTGAGCACAATCCTTGAGGGGGCCATTTAAGGAACTGGGGTACATCTGCCAGGAATGGTACTTGGTCCTGCTGTGAGGGCTGGGGAGTGGACTTGATGACCTCTCAAGGTCCCTTCCAGCTCTCTGAGATAGGTATATCTCCATATATTATGCTAGGACCAGTGCCTGGTGCTGCTGGAACATTGGCTGTAAGGATATTTCTCTCCCAGCCAGGACAGCTGTTCACATCTCAATATTGCAATCCAAGTCTTGCCCACCAGAAGGCAATGTCAATGTCAGAACCCAACTAGCAAGCACCACCAGGTTTGACTCTGCACAGCAGGCAGTAGGCCTAGGGGAAGTCACAGTACGTAAAGGTGCAGGGGCTGTGTTGCAGATGCTCACGGTTTCATTGTGATGTTTGGTGTTTTTTCCTACGGCTCGAGCTGCTGGAAGCAACAGATTGCAGGAGAATCTGAGTTTTCATTCTAAGGAAGCAGCTTTCCAGTCCTCAACATTGCAGAGAGAAGTTTGGAAATGAAACCCACATGTATCCCTAAGGCTTAGAGACAGAGCCACCCAGAGGCTTTAAAAAGGCCCAGAGTTCCTGGCCTCTACCACAGCTGCAGCACCGGCTGAACCTCTGAAGAACCTGACTGCACAGTCCAGGCAGCACAGAAGGGCTGGAAGAGGGGCTGTCCCCCAGCCTGCCTCTTCTGCCCAAGACCCACCCCTTCTGGGAGGGTCCAGAGTTGGCTCCCCCCCTTTCCCAGGGGCCTGGCATTTCTGTCCTCAGCCCTGCTCAGAGACCAGAAGACAAACAGAAAAAGCCTCTATTCAGTTTAAAAAACCTCTGTTTTTTAAGCCAATCACCTGCTTTTTGTGGGCCTGCCTCATGGTTTTTCAGTGGTTGGGTAGTCCTGGAGGAAGTTTACAGTTTACTCTGGTCGGGGACCCATCCAGCAGGAGCTGATGCTCTTGTTAATTGCCTTTAAGAATGATTTTTCCACATTGGTTAGCAGCAGCCTTAGCTCCGGTTTGGGTTGGGGGAGTGTAAATTAACTGAGAAAAATGTGGTGCTTTAACTGATTTGGGATTGAGATATTGTTTTTTCACTGGGTGTTTCACAGGTTTTAATATTAACATGCCTCACCAAATCTATTCCCTACTATGCAGAGGACAGGCAGATAGACAGACAGACACATAAAGAAAAGGGGGAAAGCCTGGGGGGAAGGGGTGGCTAACGTGTGTCAACCTTATGTCAAATCCCCCTCCATGGCAGTACACTGATCTGATCTAATTACATGACAGCAGCCCCCTGGAGGAGCTAAGTGGAAACGAGAGCAGAATTTGGCCCTCGAAACTGGTGGGGCCTCCTGACTAGACGAGCAGGAACGAGGCACATCAGCAAAGCTGCATATGAGGAATTCTGGGCTGGAGTAGCCAAAGATGCCATAGGTCGGGACTGAAGTGCAAGGGCAGAGCTGTGAGGGGGGAGGGAGGGAGGGAAGAATGGGACTAAAAAAGCAGGGGTGTGGCAGTGTTTAGGATGGTTATGCACTGGCAGAGTGAGTTGGTGGAGCCCAGGACTGGGATGGCAGAGGGGGAGCTGCAGGCCAGAAATGAGGGGCACTGGCCAAGCTGCAGAGGGGGCTAGAAGAACAGAAGGATGCTGGAGGGCGTGGTGGAGGTGCAGGACCCTGTGGCAAGGTGCTGGCATAAGACGTGTGCTGCAGGTCAGAGCTGCGTGGGGATCCTGGGCGTGGAAGAGCAGGGTGCTGCAGTTTTGACTGAGCTGCACTGTCAGCTATGGAAGGGAAAGGCAGAGCAGGAGCTGTTGTGAACTCCTGCCTGCCCCCTACCCAGCTCAGGCTCACCTTCCTGAGCCCCCACGTCACAAATGAGACGAGAGAGAGAGAGAGAGAGAGACCCTCCTCCTCAGAGGGATTTGGCAGGTTGTCTGCGTGGTCAGGGCTCGTTATCCTCCACCAGGGAGATGCACGCACTGCGACACTGGCTGCCAGGAAAAATTAAAACAGAAAATCCAGTGGGAACATGGGTTGCCCTCCAGCAGATGCCAGCTCCCCTGCCTTCCCTTCGCCGCCTTGTTCCTTGGTTTTGTTTCAATAAGGGGGATTGGCGAGGTGAAAGAAGTGCTGCCCCTTGGGGCAAGGGGGGAGACACTCTAGGATGCTCACTCAAATCCCCGTATCTATGCCTTGTCCCTAATCTCCTCGAGGCCAACGTGCCCTGAGTGTCTGCCCTGAGGCAGCCCGGCCTGCCGATTTCTGGGACCCCAAATTGCCAGAGGATGATCAGTTGTGTGCCAATTCCTGCCTCCCCTCTCGCCCCCTCCCACACACTATTTTTGCTGCTGGAGGAGGGCTGCCTGTTGATTGTTTCTTCTCTGCCTGATGCTGCTGCCATAGAGGGAGATCTGCCCAATGCATTAGCTCCAGAGCTTTCATTTGCTGCGGGTCCCCTGTTGGGGCCTGTTGGGATGACTGGAAAGAGGGTTTAAGCGATGGTGTTTGTTTCCAAGAGGGCTGAGAACCAACTTACTGGTTTGTATCTCTGCCATACAGCTTGTGTGCATGCCACACCACGGGTCTCAAGCTATTTCATACTGTGAAGCACTTCGTAAGCTAGAGCTCCTCTCATGGACCTCCCCCAACCAGCCAATCCAATCCTAACCTCACATCTTCCCTGTGGCAACTGTACTGCTTGATTACATGGAAACGTAGCATTAGGACAGATTTAAGGAGACAAGACGAAAATGAACTCCCTTTAATGTGATGGGGGCGGCTGCCTAGTTATGTCCCCCCTCCCCCACAGTTTGTCTCTGTTGTTTATATCCTCTCCCTGGGTATAAGATGTCACATTTATTAGGACCAAATCTCCCCTTGATGCTTGCAGCTCCCACTGTGCTAATCTCCCAAGGTCACTCTGCACGTGGGTTCTGTCCCCTCTAAATTGAGAGTCAGCCTGCAAATGTGATCACAGATGAATTTACACCCAAAAATGCTAGACCATGAGAGAGGTAACGCTCCCACTCCGTGGGCCGAGAGGTGTGTTATTTTGCATTCGCAAAGCCAAAAAGAGTCCTGGCGCAGATCACCTGGCATGATCCCCTTCCCTGTGTTACCAAAGCAGGTCTGCACATCACCTTGAAGAGCTCCATGGCTCACAGGTCAAGAGCCACGTGAACATCTGTAGGCAAATCACTCTCCTTACCAAAGCACAGGTCATTATTTAGATAGGAGACCAGATGCCATAGGAGGTAATGCTGAGGACTCAGTAGGTGGTTCTCTTTTCCTTCTGGCTCAATACTGGACCAATGTCCCCGTGTGATATGGAGGGAGAAGGGTGAAGCACAGATAAGATGTACAAATGAAGTACACAAATGACCACTCATGGTCATTACAATCCCCTGAGGAATCTTTGCAGGAGTAGGGATGTAATACATGGAATTCTAGATGAATTCAAGTCTTACATGGGTAATTAATTTAGCCTTCCTAAATTCTCCCTACAGGACCATTAGAATTCTTCTTGACTTCCTGTCCTAATTATCCAGTGGAGTTGTGCTCTGTTAAATTGTTGCATTCTCAAAGAAGCTGCGTTTCTCTAGTGGGTGAGAGGAACCAGATGGATCCAGTCGGCACTAGCAGTGAGCAAAATGCTTGGGGATCTGTTTGGATAAGTCAAACGATACTTCAGAAAGCTTTTGGCTAAGCTGGATTCCACCGCACTCTGCCATCAATTTCTCGTGTGATCCAGGCACCGCTCTCAGAGGCTGTGAAGTGGCTGGACAGAGACATTCTCCCGAGTTGAAGGGACACTCGCTTCCCTGCTGTCTTCCCTGTGTGCACCAATCCAGACAGAACCATTATTAGTGGACTCCTTTCTTTGCCCTCCATCACCCAGCCTGGCAGTGCCTCACCCATGACTATGCCTCAGCTTAGGACTCATGCAAAGTCCATAGACAGAGGCTTTAGCTGAAACTTCCGCTGCCTGTCCAAGCTGGGCTGGGGGGGACGACAGGAGGGGTGTGCTACGCCCATGGATGCCATGTTCCTTGCCAGGGCTCACAGCTGGACAGGCTGCTCCGCAGTGGCTGCTCAGAGACTGGCCTTTTAATTAGAAGTTAATTGCTGCTGACACTGCCCATCCAGGGGAGATGGCTCTTGTGTCTCTAACGGCCTGGGTCCATGGCAACACTAGAGCAAATCAGCATGACAGGGGAGAGAAGGAGCGAAAGTCAACACTGTTGGGAAATGTGCTCTGAGAGAGACAGACAGAGCCAAAGCTGCAGCAGCTCTATTGCCTCTTGACCCATTTAAAGCAGGGATCAGTGACAGAGGGAGATCGCAGTAGTGTGAAAATGCCTCCCACAGCCTTTTCCTAAATAAGCCAGGGGGAGCAAGGCTGGTGCTATCACTTCCCCAGCTGAGGCTGGAGGGGGCTGGTAGCTCCCACTTCCTCTGCCCCGCTCTATTTCCAGTGCCTCCTACAGTGAGCTCCCCCCGCCCATCTAGTGCGCCTGTGCACTTCTGAGAGTGCCTCTTGTAGGGAGCTCTCCCCAACAGCCAGCACCCCGGTACCATTATTTCCTGCTGGGACGAGAAGCGGAGACCTCTCCAAAGGCAGCGCTCCCACCCCGCTCCTCAAGTTAAAGCAGAAGCGCAGCACATTGCTGCATGGGCAGAAATGTACCTTCTTGTAGCCTGTGTGTATGGCTCCTGGCATGGATCTTCTGGTTAGACAGTTGGGCTAAGGACCATGGGATTAGGCGTTATATACATAGACAACGGTTCCCCCTCAGAGCATCCCTGATGCAGCAGAAATACTGTTTCAGTAGCACATCACAGACATTAACCCAGTGAGGTCAGTTGTTGCATTACCTCCATTCTGCAGATAAGAAACTGAGGCATGGGTGCCCCCTCCCATTCAAGATGTCCCCCTGGCCCCAGTGTCTCAAGCAGAGCAGCGGCAGGTGGTAAGTGAACCCCTACGATACCCTCTAGCTCTCAGCTGGAGAAAGGTGCGCTATCAAGACAGGTCTGGCACTCGGGAGTGTGCGGCTCCATTCCACAGCTGGATGGAGGGGCAGAGTTGGGACTGGGTGCTTGGCACTGGGGGCGGGGAGGCGAGGGGGCGGGGAAGAGAGGGGATAGCAGGACAGTTCAGCAGTTCAAAGGCAAAAGAGGAGTTGGGTGTGTCGTGCGGAAGGGATGCTGGAAGGTTCTAGGTATGGGGCCAGTGATGGGGAGGAGAGGGCATGCCACAGATGTGAGCCATGTCCAATGTGGAATCCTCCTTCGCCCCCATGTAAAGCCGCCACACTCCTGGCGGGACACTGTAGAGCCATGGGGGAAGGCCGATGGCTCCTGTCTTCCCACTGGCTGCTGTGGTCCCGTCGCTGTTACCAGGCAACGGGCTCTCTCTCCTCGGCAAGCTGTCAGAACCCGTTAGGCGCAAGCAGAGACCTGCCGTTTCCCAGAGAGGGGCTTCTCTCTGCTGTTGTTCCAGTTGCCATTTTGGATCGTGTATGGGGCCTGCTTGGTGTTTGGATGGGAACTTGGGCTGGCAGGGGAGAGCAGGAAGGAGGGGCTCACGGTGTGGGGTGGAGGCAGAGGAGGGGATCCTCCCAGAGAATGTCATGCTTCTTTCCAAGCCACTGGAGCCAGTTTCCAATGTCGCCTGTGGCAAGAGGAGCACACACAACCGCACATACATAAAAACGCCCCTTCTACGCTGCGCACGCGGAGTGCCACACAGTCAGAGCCAGTCAGCCAGAAACAATAACCAGGCAGCATTGGGAAACTAACTACACAACCTGCAGGTCTCGCAGCACCTATGAGAGAGCCAGCAGAACCCCAGGGGAAGGGCACTAGCTCCGCTTCCTCAGCATATACAGCACCTGCCCCCCTGCTGCTCTGGAAGAACTGGAATGTAGGATCCACCTGGCAGCAGTGCCTCAAAAAGCAGAAGACAACTTCGACTACCTCCAGCCATCCCCACTCTGCCTACCATCAGGGCCGGAGCCCCCAGACCTTGCCATCGCCTGCATTTCAGTGCCTGACATGTAATGCTGTTCCCAGACAGATGCTGCGTTATGGTAGAGTGAAGGTTGGGAGAATATATGAGGAATTTAGGGTAAAACACACGTACGGGAATGTTGGAATCATCCCCAAGTCAAGTTATAACCCCAGGAAATCCAGAGTTACGTTTACACGTGAAAGACAGAAAAGCATGTGTAACTCTTCTGCAGGAGGAGCCAGCAGCAGCCAGGGCTGGGTTCAATATCTAGGGGTTCCTCTCCATCCACCCAACGCAGAACTGGCTTGAGCACCCATCCAGGAATCTGGGAAACACGCACACCCCTGGGCACCTCTGAGAGGCAATGCTTCCCCACTCACAAGCACAGAGTCTGAGTATAGAAAAAAAAAACCTTTAATAAAAGGGAGGGAAGTAGTGTGGCATTACTTTGGGAAAAGACCACCGACAGGGTTCATAAACAACCATGAGTAAAAGTCCCACCCTAAGCAAATTGGACAGGGTCCTTTTCCTCTCTGGTTCTTAAGTCCAGCAATCTAAATGTCCCCTTCACATGTCCAGCGCTTCTGTGTACTCCACTCCCAGCTGCTGCCGTTGGTCAGGGCTGACCCAGAGTTCAGAGGTGCATCTGCAGAGTTCACCTCCCATCCTGAGTGAGGGGAGGTAAAGAGGCTGGTCACTTGCCACCCACTGCTCATTGCCACCACCCTGCTGGACATTCATTTCACCTCTCGGCTGCCAGCCTGCTGGACATTCATTAGCTTTCTCTGCCACCACCCTGTTGGCCACTTGCCACGCGAGCACTGCTCTGTGGGCCAGTCCTCACATCTCACATCACACCCTGCACCCACTGCTCCCACCTGCTTGTGATGGATTTCAGCTCTTGGCCCACAGCACAGTCCAGCCATGAAGGATTTTAGCACCCATTGCAGTAAATTTAAAATAATAAAAGAAATGCCTTATAGAGCCTATTTTAGCTTGACCATTCAGACAGTGGAGAGAAACAGGCTGAACCACTCTTACGGCCAATGCCTGGAGGGCATGTAGCCTGCTGATTCAGAGTCCTGCCCAGGGCCATCCTTAGGATTTATGATGCCCTAGGCAGGATTATTAAACTGGTGCCCCTATGCCTGACTTGCTCTTCCACCCCTACTTCCCTTCCCAGAGACCCCAGCAGCCAATCCCCTCCCTCAGACTGTGCTGCAGGCAGCTCATTCGGCCCTCTCTAGGACCCAGCTCTGCTGTTACATGTGTAACCCTTCCACCAGGTAGGCCTGGCAGCAACCAGGGCCGGGCTCAATATCTAGAGCTATGTCTACACTGGCGGGTTATTGCGCAAGAACGGTTGTTCTTCCGGAAAGCGTCTACACTGCCCACCCGCTCTTGTGCAAGAAGATGTACAGGACGCGTGGTAAGAGAGGGTTTCTTGCGCAAGAGCTACGCTCTTTTTTAATAGGTGTAAGCCCTCTTGCGCAGGAGCTCTTGGCGGGGATTTCTTGCGCAAGAAAGCCCTATGGCTAAAATGGCCATCAGAACTTTCTTGCGCAAGAGAGCGTCCACATGGCCATAGACGCTCTTGCGCAAAAGCACAGCTCGCACATGGTAGTGTGGACGTTTTCTTGCACAAGAGTTCTTGTATGTCATGATTATGAGGGTTAGCCAGCAGCCTGGGATTAAGGGGTTAACTACACCTAGCCAGGTGGAGTGACCAATAAGAATGTAGGTGGGATTTTTCAAACTGGGACAAAGGAATTTGGTTTTTTTTCCTTTTCTCCCTTTTGTCTCTCTGCGAGAGTTCTCTGCAGCTACAGAGAGGGACAAGCATGTCTCTCTCTCTCCAAGACACCATTCTTCATTTTCTGTAAGTAGGGTAAAGTTTAGGTAGTTTCGTTAGGTTTTATTGTTTTATGGATTGGGTATGGGATCTGAGATCTGGCACTGCTTAAAAGATGTTTTGGCTTTTCTTTGTAACTAAGTTCTAGACCCATGGAGTTTCTCCATGAGTATATTTTGTTACCTCCCTATCTAGTCATTATGTTTGCAACAGGAATATTGTTGTAATAATAAAAGTTCTTTCTTTTCTTTTTATTAACCTGGCAGTGGTTAATTATGTGCCTTGATTTTTATTTTAGGGGTAAGATTTCCCAAATGATCTTTCCCCTGATTTCTTTATCAACATTTGGGTGGTGGCAGCGGAAGTTTTATTCCCAAGATCTAGGTTTTTAAGATCTTGGGGGAAGTTTTAGACCAAAGCCTGGTAGATAAGGCTTTGGGGTACACTTGCTGGCCCCCACTTCTGCATTTATCATGCCAGAGTGGGGAAGGAGCCATGACATTGTACAAGAACTCTTGCGCAAGATGTTCTTGTGTAAAAAGCCGCCAGTGTAGACATAGCTTAGGGATCCATTTTACACAGAACCGGCTCGAGCCCCCACCCAGTAGCCTGGGAAATTCACACACCCCTGGGCACCTCTGAGAGGCAATGCTTCCCCACTCACAAGCACAGAGTCTGAGTGAAGAAAAGAAAGAGAGAGAGGTCACATGGCATTATCTTGGGAAAATACCACAACAGAGTTCACTTACCCAAACTTTCTCCATACCCCACTTCAGATGCCCCCCTTTCAGCTCTGTCCAGTCAGTGCAGACCCTGACACGTCATCCAGATGATTCCCCTTCCTGAGCCTGAGGCTAGGCCACCTTTGTGCTACTTTATGTCTACACTGGCAGCTTCTTGCGCAAGAATTCTTTTGTGGAAGAGTTCTTATGCAAAAATTCTTCCACAAGAGAGCGTCTACACTGCCATGTGCTTTTGCGCAAGAGCATCCATGGCAGTTTAGACTCTCGTGCAAGAAAGCTCTGATGGCCATTTTAACCATTTCTTGCGCAAGAAATTCATGTTGCCTGTCTACACTGGCCTCTTCTGGAAGAGCTCTTGTACAAGAGGGCTTATTCCTCGTGGGGAGAGAAATAACTCTTCTGGAAGAAGTCCTGTTTTTCAACGCTATACTGTAAATTTACTTCTGGAAGAACGCTTGTACAGTGTAGACAGCCGGCAAGTTTTTGTGGAAGAACAGCTGTTCTTGCACAAGAAGCTGCCTTTTGAACTGGCTTAAGCACAGTCTGTCTTTTCTGTAGTCCCACAATAATTGCAAGCACTGGTGATCATGTTTCACAATTCCTGCATTTAGTATTAACATAATTTGTGACCCCTCAATAACTACATTGATTACAATGGGCAAAACACCACTGTATCAGTTGAATATCTAGCAAAGCTAAGTGAGCAGAAGTGAACTGTATTTACATGCACATGCCAGAGTCTCGTTCTTTTAACTGAGAGCGTCTCCCTTTTTAGAGACAGATTAAGCACAGTCTTGCTTTTTTGTATTCCCACAATAATTACAGACATTGCAATTAGTATTAACACAATTTGTGATCTCACACCAGCCAAGTTGATTACAATGATCAAAACACCACTCCATCAGCTGAATATTTAACAAACCTAAGTAAAGCAGGAGCAAACTGTATTTACATAGACGCACCCAGGATCTCTCCCCACTTTCAGAGAACTATAAAGGGATATTTCCTTCAGATGCTTCTCACATCTGTTAAGACAAGAAACACAGTTTGAGCATTCAAATATCCTTAACTCTGCTCTAGTCATATGATTGTGATCAGTGCATAATAAAATCACAATCTCAGATTAGATTAAGATGATTTTTAGAGGCATATTAGGATGTCTCCCCATTTTTTCCTATCAGTGCAAGGCAGAGCTCATGTTTCCTTGTGGGTTTTTTAATTATTAAAAACAGAATATACAGTCAGTAAGACACCCAAAGAGAATGTAAACCATAGAATATTTCCAACCATTTAGAGATATGTAGTATGCCATCATTCTTCTTTTTTAATTTAACTTATAGAGTCAGAGTCACTCCTGTGCTTTGCCTGGTTTACCCCACGTTAGAGCAACACAAAGTAGCTAGCGTATACTGGCCAATTACATTGGCTTTACAGTTGCTTTTGCATTTCTCACTCCATCCGGTCCTCCACATTCCCTGTGTGCTCACCGCACATGCATGCACAGCTATAAAAGTACACACACAGAGTTTTCTTTCCATCCCCCCACCAGCTACCCTCTCTTGTCCTCTTGGGTTTGTATATCTAGCGTAAGTGGGTAGTTTTTTCAAAGAAATACCTGGCTTTAATAGGCATTTGTCATTATTTTTCATTACTGAAAGTTTATCTGTTAGCAGAGGCTGATGAATAACATCTTCTCCTTCAGAAAAAAATTAACCAAGAATTTCCCATTTTCAAACTAGCTGATAACTCTGTTCTGACTAGGACTGGCCCACGCACTTTGCCCTGTGGATTTGCCCTCTTTCAAAATGGCCACTATCCCCTATTCTTTTCAGTGGAACTGAGACCACAAAATGGGCTAAGAGTCAGGGAAGACTCTGGACCTCTGTGTTCAGGGTTATCCCTACCCATATGCAAAATATGAAATTTAGGGCACCAAATTGCCCCCATTCTCATCCCCCAGCTGCCTCCCACAGGGCTCAGCGCCCAGCCTCCACTCACCGGGGGCAGTGAATGGCCCTTGTGGGCTGGAGGACTCAGACGGAGCAGGGGGCAGCAGCGCAGTGGGCGGCTGAAGAGAAGCATCGCTTTTTCCTTAACAGTACCACTTCTTTCTGGCAAGCTGCGTAGCCATCTGCTGCTTCTCTGGCCCACATCATCCTCCCAGTTCTGCCCCAGGTTGATAACTCTCCTGGACTGGATGTTATTGCAGTAAATGACATCCAGTCCGGGAGAGCTGGCAATGCCTTTTCCCCCACAGCTCCAGCACCCAGCCCGCCAAACCATGCAGAGCAGCCACTTTCCCCAGGTGCATAGGGCAGCAGCAGAGGTAGGGATGGCCCTGTCTGTGTCATCAGAAAGCAAGGAAGAACACTGAGGAGCAAGTGAATTGCGGTGGCCATCTTTTCTATGGGTAGCTTGTGTCCTCACTCCTGCTGAGAATGATGGGAGATGGTGGCCATTTAGGGTAAGTCTAGACTGCGGGTTTTTTCCAGGATACCAGAGGTATCCCGGAAAGAGCTCTGCCACGTCCAGGGAACGTGTTTGCTCTTCCATTTTTTTTTGCGGAAGAGCAAACATGCTCTTTCAGGGAGCCTTGTATACCTTGTTCTATGAGGAATAAGGGCTCCTCCGAAAGAGGAGGCTTTTCCTCCATTTGGCCCCATCTAGATGGGGCCAAATGGCGAAAAAGCCTCTTCCGGAAAAGCAATCAGAAAAGCTACGCTAATTGCGGAGCACAATTTGCATAGCTTTTTCTGAAAAAAGGCTATAGTGTAGACCTAGCCTTAGAAAGAGAGCGTCTCTTGGTGGAAGTCTCTGAGGAACATTAATCTCCATCAACTGCCGAGGGAGAAACTTTCAGTCATGAAGGATAGCAGCAAAAAAATGTATTTTAATCCTGAATAAAAAGTTATCAAGTGCAGTCTCTACATAAGATTTTGGTGAATTTTAACTATTTGAGAAGTGTGAAGAGTCTGTGTTATTTATCCTCAGGACAAAAAAAAAGAAAAAAAGAAAAGAGCCTGACACCCAATGCTAAATTTCTGAAAAGACTCATTTAAAAACTAATGTTTCAGTTCATTCATGAATTAGCGCATTTACCTGTAAGTCCGCAACAAGAAGAAAGAAAATCATTCTATTCTTGAAGAATTGCTCTAACTTCAGGGCAGATGCATGGTATTCTTCCTACATATCAGACACACTAAAGCCCGACTTATAGTGCAAAACTCAACTCAATTTTTGCTGCGCAGCTGTAACTGGCACCTCCATCATATCTCTTTACTTCCCACAGAGTAGCACCTTTTGTCCCAATGCCCTTTCTAGGCTCCTTGTCACTGAAAAGAAGTGACTTCTATGGTGTAGACTGGAGCAGCTGTTTTAACAGTACATAGCCACACACCATAGTTTAGGGAAGGAAGTGAACAAGACATCCATGTGATTGAAACTTCATGTGGGAATTTAGGTTGGTACAATGCATTCATCCAAGTTGGAACTAGGCTAGGATACTTTGATTATAACACTCTGCCTTCTGAAAAGTCCCATGGGACATCTAATTACCATGAGTGGGCAGGATCTTGGTTTTAGGTCTCATCTGAAAGACATACCTCCAGCAAAGCGGAACCATCTGCACCATGCTGAGGTGTTGGATCTGTGTGAGAAGAGTGAGGCTAAATCACCAACACTACTTCCTGCAGCTTCTGGGTTTTTCCTAGGGTTTCCCATCTAAACACTGAACAGGACTATGGTTTATTAGGTGATGAGCTTCCACAATTTGATCTGAGGAAGTGGCTCTGGCCCACGAATGCTCAGCACCTAATAAACCATCTTGTTAGTCTTTAAAGTGCTACATAGTCCTGTTTTTTGTTTCAGCTAGACTAGACTAACACGGTTACATCTCTGTTACTATTCCATCTAAACACTGTACAGGTCAGAGCTGACCCAGCTAGGCACAGGGATCTGAGATCACAACTCAATATACTAGGATGCAATCAAAATGCTCTCCTAGCCTTCCCTGCCTGCATCCCTTTCTCCCTTGTTCCACTCTTGCTTTTTATGCACATTTGCTTTTTATACATTTTGGCACTTTCATAGGAACCATACCAAACCAAGCTCCTGCGCTCATTGCTTTCTCCAAATTCACAGTGATTCTTCCAGCTGCTTCCTATGCCCCCCTGTGACTGAAAACCAGGCCCTGTGCAAGGCCATCGATCTGTGCTTAAAATAGCCTCCAGGATTCGAGAATATCCAGCAAGTTGCTGCAGGCAGACACCGGAGTCGGCAGGAGCAAGACATGTTCCTATTGCCAGCGTGAAGGGCACAGTCTGCCACTTCCCAAGATGCACTGCTCTCCGGGTGCTTGGCAGAAAAGACTTTTCCATTTTTTTAAAAGCTGGCTTATGCATGTGTGCCTCTCGGTTTGTCTCAGTCCCACCACAGGATAAAAGCCAGTGCTCTCCTGTCCAACTTTTCTTCATAGCCCAACTACAGGAGTTCAGTGTGGCTACCATCCTTCACCACTCCTGGCACATGTGGCTGGCAAGGGCATGGTCCCATGCTATTCTCCAGCTGTCCTTTACCATCTGTACTGCCAAGGGCATCCATATCTTGCTCAATGACATTGCTCAGATGGCACGGTAAGACTTGCAGTCACCCATGTTTGGAGAACAAAGTATTTTCTCAAGCGTTAGAGTAAGTGCTTTCTGCTGCCTACCCACAATTCCTTGCTTTACTTTCTCTCACATTCACTGCCCTTTTCAACCCCAAAGCACATTGCACCCTTGCCTTACCTCACACACTAGGGCAGTGGTCACCAGCCTGTAGGTTGGGGTCTGCTGGTAGATCTTGGAGCCTCTGACAGGGGATCCTGACTGGTTTGGCCCAGACACTGTCCAGTGCCAGCACTTCAGCTTCCCCTCCTCCAACTTTTGTGCTTCTCCTGCCCTCTGCCTTGGAGCTGCCTCCTGGGAGCCTCTTGTTTGCTCTGCAGGGTAGGGGAGACTGATAGGGGGGATGCTGAGATGTCAAGGTATCCCTCTCACTCCCTGCCTCTGTACCCCATTTCCATAAAGTGAACAGGGTCGGGCCTCAGGGAAGGGTTTGAGCAGGGCCAGGGCCTCAGAGAAGGGGCGGGGAAGGAGTTGGAGCAAGGGTATTTGGGTTTGAGGTAGAACCTGGATGGAGTTAAATTTAAAAAAGTCAGAGACCACTGTGCTAGGGTACAAATGGGGACTCGGTACAACATTCCCTATACACAAAAGCATTGTATAATTTAATAACTCCCATGCAGCTACCGTGCACTGACATAGGTTCTAGAAAAGACAGCAACTACATGAAAATAAAACCATTAGGTAAGGGTGCAGTGTACCACTCTGAAATGGAACAATATCAAAGCTTTAAAATCAAACCTGCATCAGCTGAAAGGATATAGTTATCTGGGGGACCAGCAGAACTGTGTCTCCACGTAACTTGCTGGGGCTTTGCAGGTCAGAATGAATATGCATTGGAGAAGGGGGCGCAGAGCAGCTGCTATCATCATGGAAGATGACCAAAGTTCTTTCTCCATTTTAGGAAGTGGATTCTGATAGTGGTGGGGGGAAGGGGGAACAGGCTGTGACCGACTGCAGCTTAAAGCAGGCTCTCTTGCTGTGTTATACAACAGTTAAAGCTGGACGTCAGAAATGAGGGGCCTTTATGGCACTATGTGTGAATCAGCAGGAGTACAGCAGGTGAGAGTGAAGGACCTTAGCAGTGGGGTATGAAGTGTCCCGGGAATTGAGTAGCCAGGGCTGATGAGGTTGGAAGAAGCCAAGATAAAGTACCAAGCCATATGGAAAAGCACTACAGAATTCAAAGAGGTTCTATAGAAACTATGTACAAAACATACGGCCAGATTTCTAGCTTGGGCAAATGTTCTTGGAGCTGAATGGATTTACACCAGCTGAAGATCTGGCTTGCAGAATTTCACAGACAATTCTGCCCTTTCTGTGGTTTTTCTCAGACATCCTAGAGGAAGGATAGGGTTCTCTATTCAATTCTACAGCATGTTTTTTACAAAGCAGTACAGGGAGGGTAGAATTAAATTCTAGAGGATTTTGCTATGAGAGAAGAGCAGGCTGTACAAAACCTGGAGGAAAAAGAAGACCTGGAGTTGTATTCTTTACCTGAACTGCAGTGGACCTGCCTGGGAAGAAATGGAGCCATATCTCTGCTGCCTTAGAATCAGGGGTGCCTTTTATGGTGAACTGGGGGCAGGGCCGGATTGAGCATGAGCTAGCCAGGGGTGCCAACCTATAACTGCCATCAGGCGCCGTGCGCCCAGCTCCCAGATCGCGGGCTGCAACAGCTCCCAGCGGCCACCCTGCAGCGTCCTTCCCCCAGTGGCCGCGGGGCCCTGCACGGCCAGGCTCGGCTTGCCCCGGGAGGCCCCGGGCTGTGCGCCAGCGGCGGTTGCCGGGCTGGGCAAGGCCGGGCACATGCGTCCTGCCGCCATCAGCTCCGTGCGCCCTCCCCCACGTGCCGGGTGGGGGTGGGGCCGCGCATGCGCCCTTCCCCAACCAGGGGCGCAATTAAACTGTCTGCCTGGGGTGCCAGAATGGCTCGGTCCAGCCCTGACTGGGGGGTCAGTAGACCCCCTTGTGAGTGTGAACCCTTGGATTTCATACTTGAGATCTGTTTAAAGCTCTTGCCCTGACTCCAGAGGCAGCTCTTAACTGCAACAGAGTTTGAGCTGCTCCCAGCTTTGCCTTTGGAGCAGGGAGTTTGTTATAAAAAGAGGGAGGCAGAGTGATTAAGAATAACAAAAGGCTGGGCATTCCAGCAAATGAAGGATCGTTAGATCATTATGAAGACATTGGCGGATAGTCCACTTACAAGATAGGGGAGGGAAAAAGAGTAGGAATGAGTGTTGTGCTGCAGGGATCTGCATTTGGACCACTGCTGTTAAACTTCTCATAAATGTTCTTGAAAAGGGGATAAACAGGGACTAATCCAAAACTGACTGCAAAGTTACAAAGGGATCTCACAAAACTGGGTGACTGGGCAACACAAGGGCAGATGGAATTCAGTGTTGATAAGTGAAAGTAATGCACATGGAAAAATATAATCCTAACTATAAATACAAAATAGTTAGTACGACTCAAGAAAGAGATCTTGGAATCCTTGTGGATAGTTCCCTGAAAACATTTGTTCAATGTGCAGTGGCAGGCTAAAAACTAAAAAGCTAACAAAATATTGGGATTCATTAGGAAAGGAATAGATAATAAGACAAAATACCTTATTGCCTCTATATAAAGACATGGTATGCCCATATCTTGAATACTGTATGCAGATCTGGTCACCCCAACTAAAAAAAGATATATTGTATTTGGAAAAGGTACAGATAGGGTGACAGGAATGGTTAGGGATAAGGAACAGCTTCCATATGAGGAGAGATTAACAAGACTCAGACTATTCAGCTTCAAAAAGAAATGACTAGAGGTCGGGGGGATATGTTAGAGGTCTAGAAAATCATGAAAGGTGTGGAAAAATAGAGTAAGGAAATGTTTTTTATTCCTTCACTAACATAACACAAGAAGCGGACCCAATTAAATGTATAGGCAACAGTTTTCAAACAAACAAAATAGATGACAGGATGGATCATGATGAATGACTCTTCTGTTTATTCCTTCTGAAGCACCTGGCATTGGCCACTGTTGGAAGAAGCATACTGGGCTAGAAGAACCGTTGGTCTGACCGAGTATGGCCATTCTGATGTTCTTATAGAGAGCTGAAATGTATCTGCCCCCCTGCTGTAACCCACTAGACCTCACTTCCCTTCCAGAGCTGAGATAGAGCCCAGGAATCCTGACGGGGTCTCTCTCTCCACAGAATTAGTAACAAAGTAAGAATATATATTACAATGTTAAGGTTATCCAGTGTCCCCTAAGCCCTGGTCTACACTAGGGAGTTATTTTGAAATAAGGGGCTCCCTTTACTACCAAGCCCATTATTTCGAAATAAGGGGCTGGTTATTTCAAAATAATTTCCTAGTGCAGACATGCCTCCAGAAACTTGCCACAAGATGTCAGAATATGCTAGTGTTAGAGCTGAGTGTGTCTAACATTTATTTAATTTTCTTCCTTTTATATAGGAATTAGATACAGTGCTCCTGTCAGCTAACTGCTAAGTCAGTGGTCCCCAACCTTTTGGGGCTGCTGGGTGCCTGGGGCGGGGGCCGCACATGCACCAGGCACGCGGGGCTCGGGGCACAAAAATGGCTCGGGCTGGCCCTGATCACTAGGCGGGCGCACATAAATGCCCTGGCAGGTGCCACGGCACCCATGAGCACCACATTGGGGACCACTGTGCTAAGTAGTCTGCCAAAAAACGTAGAGTTTTCCAGTGCCTTAGTAGCCCCTGGAGAGAGATGATGTGTGTGTGGGGAGAGGGCGAATGGGAGAGGTCCCCTCCCCCCGTTTGGTGTTTGGCTTGTACCGAGCATGCTCAGTAACATGTCCTCAGGCTCTGTCCTCAGGCTGCCCCCCCTCATGCTCTGACTCTTTTCCCCCCTCCTCAACATGGCATGCGCAGGTTGGCCTCCCCTACAAAAATCTGAAATGGTGCCCCTGCTTAGAAGCTTCTGGTGCATTCGGTGAGAAGAGAAGAGCCTCAACTGGATTCCTGTGTCCAGATGGGCTAAGCCCTAGGCTCAGCCCCTGGCAGGAGAGTACCCGGAACTGGTTTCCTGTGTCCTTTCTAAGGATCAGCCCCAACCTGCCCAGAGAACAGAATTTATCAGAGCCTGCACGAATGTACCTGATAGCCTCTTCCACCTCTTCAGACTCTGCTTTGCTGTATTAACACTGAAACTGCCATGCTGTGAGACCAGTGACCTGTACAGTCCAGTATTGTGCCTCCTGGTCCGTTTAGTCCAGTGTCTTGTTCCCAACAGTGGCCAGTGCCAGATGCCGATAGCCATTTGAATCTGAATGTGTCATTCATCAGCAACTAGCTTAATTCCTTCTGCCCTTAATGAGAAGAGAAAGGAGGACTCTCTCACTGCCAGCCACAGTGGACAGCAGAAGCTGAGTGCATCGCTCGTGGGCAACAATCCAAGATGCCCCAGGCGGCAAAGGGTCAGTGCCTTGTCAACACAACGCACTGACACCAGCCCAGACACACTCCCTCTACAATCTGCCTGTCACCTTCGCTCACTTCAGGAGTCAGGAAGGATTTGTGTCACTCCAAGATGCCTTCCTCTCCCCCACTCCTGCACCAGGGACCCCACATCCTCTCCGACTCCTACCTCAGCCCCTGGGTCTTCTGCGGGGGGTAGGAGGGGAGGAAAGGAAGAGTCACCAAGTTGGCTGATGATGTTACCAGCAGAAAACAGGGATTCAAATTGACTGTTCTTGTAAACTAATCCTTCAGACTCAAAGGACCAGTAGAGCTGGCCTGTTATCTGACTTCTGTGGCCCCTGCTGTGGTAATGTCGGAGCAGCTCACAGACGGGCCTGAAGTCGCTCTCTCAGCACCCCAGCATAATACCATTCCCACTGACACAAGTGTCACATGGGCGACATGCGGCCAAGCAGGGAACAGAGCGTGGATCTCACAGGTCCCATCACAGTGCCTTCCGACCCGCCTTTCTGGTGTGGCTCTGATCTGAGGGATGAGCGCTGCTGGGCCTCTCCTGTCTCTCCCAATCAGCCATTGAGTGAGACCCTGCCCGTCTCCTGGGTTCTCCCTCTACTCAGTGAGGGCATGTCTAGACTAGCCCCTTTTACCTTGATTTAGCCTAGTCTGCGCACATCCTGAGAAGAGGAATGTTCCCTTCATTCCAGCGGGCAGTGAGCCTCACACCCACTCAACAAAAAGCCATTCTTAGCCCACAGTGGGGCTCCCACCACTTCTCTTGGGAGACTACTCCAGTGTCCAGTACTCCTCTTGCTCAGCAAATCTTTCCTGACATCCAGCTTCCTCTTTGCTCAATTCCAGCCCGTTACTCCCAGCCAGAGCCCTTTGGGCCTCCCAGACCAATTTCTCTCCCTCCTTAGTGTTCATCCCCATTAGACACACACAGGCAGTGGTCGTGGCCTCTCCTAGTTATCCTGTCACCTGGGCACAGCTGCATCCCCCAATACTCTGCTCTTGCCATGTTTCTTCTATGGTCACATACCAGGACCAATTAAGGGCCCCCTTTTTCCATCCCCAGTGGCCCTGTAACTGTCTCTTGCTGCTTCTTTGCATCTAGTTCCATTATTCCCCTCATTTTGGAGTAACTGCAGGCAGGACTTTGTTGTGCTGAGGGTCCTATTTTCATTCACAGTGACTCCTCCCCACACACACACTCCCACCTCTGCCAGGAAAGTGATGGGACTGTTCCTTTGCTGGCTGAGACATGGACCCCCCTGGCCAGGCAGAACTCAGCCTTGGCTCACCACCGTCCTTGCGTGCGGCTTGGTTCTCCCTTTCCCTCAGGATGGGGCAGGGCACAGCTTGTGGATTGGGGGCTGAGAGAGTGCCACGATGGTGCCTGGTGTCGGAAAACCAGGAGAGGGCCCTGTGCTGGAGGGAGATCTAGGAGAGGTGGGTAGACAAGCCTTGAGAACAGATGCGGGAGAAAGATGCAACCTGGGCACTAGCGGCTGGGCAGCGTTGGCACTGGCAGGCAGCAAAAAGGTGACCATGAGATGACTCCTTTCCGTGGTAGAGGTCTGGACAAATCCCAGAGACTTGCCCCTGATGCTCTTGTGCAATTCAGGGAGTGATTCCCCTCAGACTGGTTCCCTAGTACCAAATGGCCAAGAATAGCCAAGAGGTCCCAAGCTACAAGGTTGATAATACAGAGCAAAGTTCATCAGTGCCTGTGGCCAGAGTATTGAATGTTCTGCCCTGCCTGCTCACCCTACTGCCACCCACCTCTCCAGTGCATTGTCCTCTTGGGCCCTGCCCAGCAGCAGCCGTGTGGCAGGCTCAGTTACACGACACGCAGACAGCCACTTCCCCGGTAATAACTAGGTAAGAGACAGCCCTTTGTTCCAGAAGAGTCAAATGCTGGAGCCGTTAATTATGGCTGTGCGGTGACAGCGTGGCTCCTCCCACACCAACCAGCGGGCCAGACAATGCCTCCCCCTACCCCTGTTGCTGCTCTCCAGGCCTCACTGTTAATATCTCACAAATGCGAGACGGGGAAAAGGACAGATATTTATATCACAAGGGTTTAGCGAGATGGCTAATGGCTTCCCTGTCAGTGGGGAAGCCAGGGCCTGGTGCCCCAGGGGCTGTGTGGGTACAGACTACGGCCCATGTGCCCTCAGTGAAAGCCCATTTGCATCACCAGCCCCATGGACCTGTTCAGCCAAGACAGGGCATGTTGGCCGGGTCACTGTGGTTATCCCTGCCTTGTTGAAGTGTCCCGGGGCTCTCTCATTTCAGAGTGGGGATGAGGGGATTCTGATTTGAGGCCTGCTTTGCAGAAAGTTGGGGCCTGTAACTCCCTTCAGACAGTAGCATCAGCACCTTCTGGTCCACAGCGTGCTCTCTGCTGAGCGGTGTTGAGGGAGAGTAGCTACACCCAAGGAGAAATGTCTCCTTCCCACTTATCCATGGCTCTTGTGTTCTAACTCCCGCCTCTCTTGACTTTTCCACACCCAGGTCCCTCTACCCCTCTTTCCTGAGATCCTGCGTCCCTCCCTTTCCCTGCCTCTGTTCTCTTTCCCTGCATTTCCAGCTCTCATGGATTCATCAGGGCAATAGGGCCTGGAGGACAGGCATGAGTCCTTGATACCTTAATCCTGGATCCTGGATTCAGGGTTATTGTTCTTGTGGTTGTCCTCCTCTATCCTTAGGTGCTAAATAAGCCAGTGCCAACATGGCGTATGGCACATTTCTGCACCCACCAGGGAGACTGTATATTGACCCACAGAACATGCCAAGTCCTCTTGCAGGCTATGAAGGACCAAAGCAATTCTGACACTGAATAAAGGAAATGAAAGCTGATTTAACTGGAGTGCTTTTTTTTTTAATCTTCCCTTAAGTGCGAACACCATCTGGCTCCCCTAACTCCGTCAGCTCTTCCAGTCCTGAGGCAGTTTCGCTCTTCCTAATTACTGTCATTACACAGTGGGTAGTGATTACGGACGGATGCTGATGAGAGATACCAGGAAGGCCCTGTCCCCCTACAGACTCAGCACATGGAACCAGCCAGCTTCTTCCTCCCAGCCATTTAAGGAAGAGGGGAAAAAAGATAAACCAGGACAATTTAAGTTATGAACTTTGCGGGGGGTGGGTGGGGGTGTGTCTCAGGGTTAATTCTTTAAACTAGGCATAGCCAGCCGATACTTACAAAGGGCGGGGGGGGGGGGAGGTGGATGACAGGGAAGGCCTCCCAAAGGGACAAAGAAGGGGCATGAGGGTGCACCCCATTTAGCAATTAAGATTTTGACGGAGGTGCAAGGGGGTGGTACACTTCCCGAGTGCTCACACAAGTCACCTATGAAACTCAGAGCTGAGATCGGGGGAAGTGGAGACATTTAACAATGTAATCTGTTAGGGACAGCAGGCGCACAAGCCAAGATGTGTGCAGTAGAAGGGAGTAATGTTGCAATTATGGTTACACCAGGGTATGGTCAGGAGGATCAAAGAGGAGCAATAACACAATGTTTAGTACTTAGATGCCCTGGTGACAGAACCCTTTGAAATAATTTAGCAAGACAGGCAGGAAACAAGAGAATTATCTCCAGGAGCTATGCCATATGCACTGAAAAAGCCTCAAGTGGCCTAAAATGCACCAGCCCTTCTGCCTAGCGACAGTGAACACATTAGCTTAGTCCTCTGGTGGTTGCACTGGCTGGCCTCTGAACACACCATGTGGTTCAAGCCCTCTGCCCTGACATTCAAAGCCTTCTGTGGGGTTAGTCCCAGCTACCTGTGCTTTCTCCAAGGAATGCTGCAACAGGGCTTGCACGGGTAGTCACGTGGTTGCCAAAAGCATCAGCGGTGCAATACGATGGCCAGCAATGAACAATTGAACAACCAGCCCAGACAGTCATAAGGCTTTAGATAGAGATCGATGTGGGTGGCTCTCGATCTGCAAGAAGGCTACGTCCTTTGGGGATTTGCTGGGATGAGGACCCGAGAGATAATCTCTTCTTCCGTGATCATGTGTTCCCTCAATAGCTATGCTCCATGAAGAGCAATGCAGCGCCTGGAATGTACAACAGATAGAACCTTCTTGGGAGCTGGTCTCTGGCCGCAGCACTCACGCCAGCAAGAGCCAGTGGCATCGTTTTCTCTGAAGAAGGTAGGGGGCAGTTACCACTCAACGTTTCATAGATCTATATGCTCACTGTGGCTTCCTCTTTTTGCTGGCTACAATACAAACACGTATCTTTTATACCCTGACACAAGTCCTCCCCCCCGCAAATCTCCCCAACATTTTTCTGAAATGCTGCCCCTGCAAAGAGACCGAAGCTCATCTCCTTCCCAGGTAACGGCAACACTCATGCCTCCATCTGCGCTTTCCCTCTGGAATTTATTCCCACACTCAAGGTGTGACCCATGCTGCCAGCCCAGCAACTAATCAAGCTATTTCTCTGAAGCCTGGGAAAGAAAGAGATAGATATGGAAGGTGCCCAGACACTGTAGTGGTGGGACTTTTATAAGGACCTAGCTGGACAGAAAATAATGAATTTGCACAACGATGTGCATAAAATTAGGCCTGTTTGTTACATGCCTCTGCTGTCCTCCTATGTCCAACCTGTCCCCTGCACCTCCCTCCAGCTCAGCCAATGCACCTCCTCAAAACCAGGCTGCAGATCCCCTTGCTGGTTTTCAGCACAGAGCGATACAGACTCTACTGCAACTCTATCACTAATCCTACGTGTGGTACAGCAGAGCCACCTAGTGGCCTGAGGATGTCTCCTGCCTGTTCCATCTCCCCTCTGCTACTCAGCAGAAGCTGTATGGCTTCCCCAAGCTATTCCCTGCACTCCTCCCCAGTTCCCACATCTGTGCTTGCCTCCCCAAGGGTGGTGGTGCTGAGGAGATAGTGGGTGATTGGAGGATGCCGAAGAAGGGTGTTCATGGGCCAGTCCTAGTGCCCTATGAGCAAATGCTTGAGGGACCAGTAAACCTTACAAGCTGTCAACAGTATTTTCCAGTAAATGACACCTAGAAACACTGACTTTGTGACTGGGAGCAGGGTTGGTGGCTAGTAACCATCTGGTACAACACAGCCCACCAGAGGGTGGGAAGTGGACCTGGTTTGGGATCTAGTTTGGTCTGCAGTGAGGAGGAATGGCAGTGGGGCAGGAAGGTTAAGGTGGACTGTAGCTGTGCTCCCTGAGCTGAGCGCTTGGGCGGCCACCCAGGAGAGAGTCAAATGCCGCCCAGCTGATTAGCAGAGCCTCCACAGTGTCCAGAGCTGGCAACATGTAATTCTACTGGTGGTGCACATTTGTACATGCCTAGGTGCACATAAAATGTATTCTGCACATGGGTAGAAAAAATTAGAAGGCACATTGGCCCACAGGGCAGCTTACCTTTCCAGAGAACTAACTATGCAGCAGGGTATGGCTCGTTTGCTGGAAGTGAGGGGAAGGTATTGATGGCTGTAGGGGAGAGCAGGACACCTGGGAGTAGGTTTAGGAGCTGGGGGCTCTGAGCTCTTGTTTGAGATATCAGAGAGTTTAGCTGTCTGGGCTGGGCCTATCCTACCCATTGGGAATTAACAGAAAGGATCAGCAGCAGGGGAGGCTTGTGGTGTTTAGGGGATTATGGAAATTTCCCTGTTGGGGATAAGGGGTGATGAGAGCGTTTGACAGCTAGAGGGTGGAACATGTGGGGAGGGGTTGCTGGAGGGCTTAGCAAAAGGCACTAGCAGCAAGCAATGAGGAGACTCATCTTCAGCATTCCAAGAATTAAAAGATCCTAAAATTTTACGTCAAAACAGAACAAGGCCAGGGCATCACATCAACAGAGAAAGCATCCCAAGGTGGAGTCACAAGGCTAGAACAAAGAGAGCATGGGAACCCAGCAGTTACATGGATAAATATTGTGAAGGAGTAACATGGATAAATATTAAAATTCTTTAATCAACTCCAAGGAGAGGGAGAGCCTTAAAAGCCAGTTGTGGTGTGTGCATGGGCTGGTTGGTTTCTTCTTCTGCTTGCCTTTGCCCTACAATGATCAAGATGGAATTATATGTTGATTAGGGTGATGTGTTGGTGGAGATTTCTTGGGGCGCAGAAGGGGGAAGTGTTCCAAAGTTTGCAAGCAGATGTGAGATTCAATTTTCAGAGAGGTAGAAGGGCCTGATTGGGCTCTCTTAAGATGGTGCTGAGGAACTATAAAGTCTACTCCAAACTTATTCTGCCCTAGGAGATCAATGTAAATGCTCTAGCCCTCACTCTACTTGCTGTGCAGTAGTTTAATTTAGTTAGCTGTTTGGTTGCTCCAACCCTGTGGAATGGATTGCACATTTGGAGCTCATTTCTTATTCTGCTCCAGACTCTACTACCCTATGGAATTGGCTCCTCAATCTAGTTCAGAAGTTCACTCCACTTCAGAAGCTTGCTTCAATCTGAGAGTTAACTTTGGCTCTGAAACTTGCTCTACTTTAAGGATATTACTCCTGCAACAAGGAGAATTGGTTGGACTTTTCTTACCCTTAATGAGGGCAAGCTGCTATTGGAACATTGTCACTCGTATTAACATGCTTCCTATGCAATCTGACATGTAAGTACTTTATTTTCTATATCTTTAACTCCTGTTTTTAACCTGCTCTCTTTCCTTTGCCGCACCTGGAAGTACAGGCAGTCCCCGAGTTACGCGGATCCGACTTATGTCAGATCCGCAGTTACGAACGGGGTTTGCTGCCCGTCTCCCTGGTCTGCTGAAAACCAGCAGACCAGGGAGATGGGAAGCAAAGCCTCTGAGGACACCGGCAGCGGGACAGCCGCAGCGCGTCTGGGCTGTCTGCTGCCTGCGTGCTCCGCGGCTTTGCTCCACATCTCCCCAGACCAGGGAGACGGGGAGCAAAGCCGGGGAGCACACGGGCAGCAGACAGCCCAGACGCGCCGCGGCTGTCCCGCTGCCGGCGTGTTCCGCGGCTTTGCTCCCCATCTCCCTGGTCTGCTGGAGACCAACAGACCACGGAGACAGGGAGCAAAGCGGAGCAAAGCCGCGGAGCACGCGGGCAGCGGACAGCCCAGACGCGCCGTGGCTCTCCCGCTGCCGGTGTGCTCGGCGGCTTTGCTCTGCTTTGCTCCCCGTCTCCCTGGTCTGCTGGTCTGCTGGAGACCAGCAGACCAGGGAGACGGGGAGCAAAGCCGCGGAGCACGCGGGCAGCAGGAGAGCTGCGGCACGTCTGGGCTGTCCCGCTGTGCCCGTGCTCCGCGGCTTTTCTCCGGACGCCTGTGGTACAGCAGCTGGGGCACTGCCGGTTGGTCCCGTAGCGCCGCTCTGGGCGCTACTGGACCAACCCGGCAGCACCCCAGCTGCTCTGCCCCAGGCGTTCCCAAGTCAGCCGCTGCTGAAACTGACCAGCGCTGACTACAGAAAGCCCGAGGCAGAGTTGCTCTGCCCCAGACTTCCTGAAATCAGCCGCTGATCAGTTTCAGCAGCAGCTGACTTGGGGACGCCTGGGGTTCTTAAGTTGAATCTGTATGTAAGAACTGTCGTCCAGATTCAGCCTGTTGAAACTGATCAGCGGCTGATTCCAGGAAGCCCGGGGCAGAGCAACTCTGCCTCTGGCTTCCTGTAGTCAGCCGCTGGTCAATTTCAGCAGCGGCTGAATCTGGACGCCAGTTCCGACTTACATACAGATTCAACTTAAGAACAAACCTACAGTCCCTATCTTGTACGTAACCCGGGGACTGCCTGTACAGCTCTCATGCAATGATTACAGGGTGGCACTGAAACAGTGCTGTGACATGACGACACGGCTCCACAGCATCATACTTTTATCTCACACAAGGTATGCAAACAGGTGGCTCCCTGAGGTCAATGTAATGCATGGAAAATGGAGTAGGGATTTTTGTTTCATCGCAACCCCAAAGATGATGAGGCTACACCTCCCCGCTTCTGAAGGTTTGGTTCCCCTAAAGGCAAGGCCAGAGGGTGGGTAGGTATTTTGTAGCTGTGCCCCCTGCAGGAGTGAGGAGGTTGTTAATATCCACCACTGGCTGTTCAAGTGCCTAAAATACAGTGTCATTCATTAACCCTTTCAGAAACACTGTCTCCATGCTGATTCTGGCTAAGGAAAAGGCCAAGTTCAGTTCTGTGACCAAAGGGTATAATATAAGCCCAGAACAGGAGCACATGATGCTCAGAGCCACCCCCTTGCACATTTTCTGCCCCGTACCAGCACACGACCCTTGAGTGTCCCCAGCAATACAACCCATTGGAGCCCCCCACAGCCACATGTGCCTGGTGAGATGACTCTGTTGGAACCTGTTTCATGCCTTTCCTTGGAAAGGGAGGTAATTTCTCAGTTGTGCTATTCACAGTCTTGACATGCTTTTATGGTGAAGACCCAGACCTTAGGATCTGCCTCTAGGGTTTCCACAGACTCCCCTCCCCCCACCAACTCTGTCAGACCCTCCTATGCAAAATAGGGGAAGCCCCCTTATACATACACCCAGCAAGGAATGTCCTTTCAACTGGAGGAAGAAGAACACAGCCTACCCGAGATGGGGAAGTGAAAAACTGCAGTGGAAAGTTAGAGAGGTAGTGAGGGGAGTCAACTGTCAACACTCCCCAGCTCCACCCCTGTTGCCTCCCAGACCCCTCACAAAGGAGAACAAGGCTCGTCTGACCTTTCTGAACAGCTAACCACATACTGCAGATGAAATGTGACTGTTGCGGGGCTCAGCCCCTCTCCACGGCAACCCATGCTCCTCCATGTCATGGGACATCATAACTCAGCGTTATGATTATGGTCTGGCTTGTGGGAGCGAGGACCAGGCAGGAACTGGTGACTGGAAGGGACATTGGTTCAGGAGGTGAGCGTGATGCTACATTTTTAAGGCTTGTGTATGAACTGTTAGTGTCTGAGAGAGTGAGGGTCCAGGTCCAGGTGAAGCGGTACAGTATTACCTCAGAGCCTGGAGGCCTGGCTGAGACTAGTGCCCCTAGTGCCCAAGGGCTTACAGTGTAATAGACACAAGAGACACAAAATGAGCCAACAGGAGTATCAGCTTCCCCATTCCAGGATGGGGAAGCTAGGCAGAAGGAGAAAGGGACTCTGGGCTGTCTGGGGCAGAGACAGAGAACCCCACTGTCCTGAGGCCTAGAGCAGTGCTTTTGCTACAAGATCATCCTTCCTCATGACTGTAACTTGGATTTCTGTAGCCAGTTTCCTCACAAAGGCGTGTAAAGCTCTTTGCAGTCTGTATATACAGAAATCACTCGCCCACGGTACCACTGACATGCAGCCACCTCAGGGTGGAACATGGCGACTGTCTAAAAACACATGTGCAGCCACTGAGGGCAGGAAGCAAAGAATGCTAACTTCATTTGAAACTGCAGGGGCATTTTAAGTAGATGAGATATCATTATCCCAGCTGGAGTATACCCAGGACACAGAGAATAATTACCTAGCTTGTATAATGTGCCAGAATGTAGGCAAGCCACATGCAAGCTTTCCCTCCCCTTCGGCCCCTCACCCCAAGTCCAGCTCTAGCAGTACGCTTCACTGCAGCACCTCCCGCATTCCTGTCCTAGGACCCCATTCAGCTCTGCCACTCACTCTTGCCCTGCCCTACCCCCTCCTGGTATTGTTCAGTGCTCCCAAATACCTCTTGTCAGTGCATCTCAGTGCTGAGCTGAAGCACATCCTGTGGGTCTACTCCTGGGCCTTCTTCACACTGGTAGTTTTGTGACAAGCATTCACTGAGCTTTCATAATGCTGAATCCTTCAAATTTGCTTCTCTAGTGACCGAGATTGGCCGAGATGGGTGGCAGGAGCTCTCCTTACCCAGCTGCTGCATATCCAAACCCTAAACCAACCTCACTAGCTCCACAGGCATACCGCTGGGTTTGTGGCCTTGGCAGGCACCCGTGTGAGTTATGTTCTCTGCCCAGGTTTTGGCCACTGTTCAATGCTCAGTCCTAGGTTACGCCATGCTCATGCAAACCTCTTGGAGATGGGTCATGGGAAGGGGGCCTCCTTATGTTCTTTTCAAAGCCTTTTTGGCCCGCTCCTTTCTCCTCTGCAGTCCTGTTTCATATTTCACCTGGTGAACAAATCAGTCCATGGAAAGGTGAACTCAGAAGGTCTTGATGCTGAAGGACTAAAAGATCAGCTTCTGAGGCATCTCTTTAAGCTCTCACATTTCAGTAGGAGCCAAAAACAACAAGGGAGGCATCAGGGCTGTTCCCTGCTCTTGCACGCTGAGGGCATGTCTACACTGCAGAGTTTTTCCAGAAAAACAGCCATTTTTCCAGAAAAAAACTACATTTATGTCCACACTGCAGTTGAGTTCTGTGACAGCCTGCTGGCTAAGCCAGAGTTCTGCCATGGTAGCCTGGCTAAGGGGAAACAGCTGAGCAAGCCCAGGCCTGCAGGGCTATCAGAAGCAGCTGTGGGCCTCGCCGAAGGAGGGCTATATAAAGGCAGAGAAAGCAGGAATAAGGAGCCAGGATGTGGCTTAGTGTGCTCTCAGGTAGGGGAGGGGGAAAGCTGCCTGTCTAGGCTGTAAACTTTGTAAATAGAAGGTGGTAGGAACGGACAATAAAAGGCATGGGTGACTGCACCAGAAGGGCTTGTTGACTGATTTGTGGGCCAGCCGGCGAACCAGACCAAGGCTCTCTGCCACAAGTTCTTTTGACAGAAAGTTGAAAGAATGCAGGGTTTTTTCTGACAGTGATAAATCTTTCTATGAGGAAGAAGCCTTTTTCCGAAAGAACTCTTTTGGAAAAAGGTGTGTGTGGATGGGGAAAAGGGAGCTCTTTTGAAAGAAGAGGAAAAAGCACAGGTGCCCTGGTGGCTACTCCATCCATAGTAATTACAACTGAAAAATGAAATTGATTGGATGCTATGTGAACTCTATCTTTTGAAAAGGCAGATCACTTTTTCCATGCACTTTTGCTGTGTGGATGCTGTCTTTCAGAACAAGTTTTTCCGCAAGATCTCTTCTGGAAAAGCTTCTTCCAAAAGAAGCCTGGAGTCCAGACATAGCCTAAGTGCGGAAGTTGGGGGCCCACAAAGACTTTAAATACTTTGCCTCTATAGGCTTTGTTCACAAGAAAACCTCCCCACAGTCACAGATGCACTGGCTCTGAGGAAAAAAACCCCAAAAGCTGCCACCATCAAGTGATTTCACCCTAAAAAACAGAAGGGAACACTTAAATTCCTTCCCTGGGGGTATCCAAAGCTCTTTTGCCCCAAGAAAGCTTGAAAAAAGAAAAGAGAGAAACAAGCTGCAGTCTCTTAGGCAGGTAAATACACACACAGACCCCGTTACTTTCCAGGACACAAGAATCAAATCATCACCTTAAAAAAGTGATTTTTATTAACAAACAAAAGATATACTTGATAAAGCATGCTTGATTGCTAGGTATACCGAGCAACTAACTAAATCAAATTAAAACACAGAGAAAAAATCTCTGGGAACCATTCTTAGATAGTGAATGGGGGAGGGAAGGCATGGATTCACAGAGTTTAAACCAAACAACCAAAAAAAGGAAAAATACCCTAGATACACTTTTCCTTCTACTCACAATACACGCTGATCTGTACTTCAAGATCCAGTTCACTCCCATGTCCAATATTTCTTATAGACATGGTCATTCTGATCCCTGCATCTGTGCTCTCCAGCCCATCCCCCACAAAGGGAGAGCAGACCAGCTATCTGTAGCCAATTCAGATTTCAGCATTGAATCCCCATTGGTTCTTCTGGCCTGCTGCCAATACCCTTGCTAGCTCCCTGGCTACGTCTAGACTGGCATGATTTTCCGCAAATGCTTTTAATGGAAAACTTTTCCGTTAAAAGCATTTGCGGAAAAGAGCGTCTAGATTGGCACGGACGCTTTTCCACAAAAGCACTTTTTGCGGAAAAGCGTCCGTGCCAATCTAGACGTGGTTTTGCACAAGAAAGCCCCTATCGCCATTTTTATGATTGGGGCTTTTTTGCACAAAACAATACCGCTTTGTCTACACTGGTCCTCTTGCGCAAATGCTTTTGCGCAAGAGGGCTTTTACCTGAATGGGAGCAGCATAGTATTTCTGCAAGAACACTGACAATCTTACATGAGATCGTCAGTGTTCTTGCAGAAATTCAAGCGGCCAGTGTAGACAGCTGGCAAGTTTTTCCGCAAAAACAGCTGCTTTTGCAGAAAAACTTTCCAGTCTAAATGCAGCCCCTGAGTTTAATCCCATAGTCACCTGGTGCTGTCCAGCACTCTGCCTGTCCATCTCAGAAGGCAATAAAGAGGAGATAGCTAATGGCTGAAGGTCATTTCCAGGGCTCAACAAATCACTGAATCTACTCGCCTGTGGCAAGTAGATTTCAGCTGGTCGCCCTGTTCACTGGCAGCGCGCGCATGCGCAATGTGGGTCTTGCGCATATGCAGTGCGGGGCTGGCGAGTAGGTTTCACTGCCGTTTGTCAAGTCCTGGTCATTTCCATCCTGCAGTTGATAGGTCAGGAACGATGGGCTTGGCCCTGCCTGGCTCAGCCCTCAGGCCAAGTAATGAGCCCAGCTGGATGATGGCAGAATCACCTGGTTTGCCAGCTCACCCGCTTGCTTGTAAGGCATCAATAGGTCTGTGCGTAATAGCAGCAGGTAAGCTGCAGCTGTGATCTCCCCTGGGCCTGCCCATCTTATTTCCAGCTTTGCTCCAGTCCCGCTTGTTTGCTCCATCCTCGCTCCCTTGCCTGATTGTGGTTCTGGCTCTGAGGGTATGTCTACACTACCCCGCTAGTTCGAACTAGCGGGGTAATGTATGCATACCGCACTTGCTAATGAAGCCCAGGATTTGAATTTCCCGGGCTTCATTAGCATAAGCGGGGAGCCGCCATTTTTAAATCCCCGCTGCTTCGAACCCCGTGCAGCGCGGCTACACGGGCTCGAACTAGGTAGTTCGGACTAGGTGCCTATTCCGAACTACCGTTACTCCTCGTGAAACAAGGTGTACCGGTAGTTCGGAATAGGCACCCTAGTCCGAACTACCTAGTTCGAGCCCCGTGTAGCCGCGCTGCACGGGGTTCGAAGCAGCGGGGATTTAAAAATGGCGGCTCCCCGCTTATGCTAATGAAGCCCGGGAAATTCAAATCCCGGGCTTCATTAGCAAGTGCGGTATGCATACATTACCCTCCTAGTTCGAACTAGGAGGGTAGTGTAGACATACCCTGAGTCCTACTTCTAGCTCTGATGCTAGGCTGGGCTCTGGCTCTAATGGCTAGGTTAGACTGCCCGTGTCCCTGGTCCCTGAATCACTACCTAGGCTTGATCTAGCTCAGCGGTCTCAAACTGACAGCCCAAGGGCCATCTATGGCCAGAGCATTTTCGCAATTCAGACCAGGAATCCCAAGTCCCGCTCCTTCCCACCACCGCCCCATTCTCTCCCCCATTGCACCTCATCTCCCAAGGGATGCGGCCTCGGGATCAGTGGGGGGCGCTTGGCATGGGGCAGCAGCAGTGGCCGGGCCTCCCTGCAGCAGTGGAATTTGCAGAGAAGCAGAGTGCACTCAGCACGTACACTCACACTGCTTCTCTCCACTTCCTCAGTAAGCCCTGAGGCTGCCTCGCTCAGGGGATGGGTGCAATGTGGGGAGATAATGGGGTGGTGGTGAGAAGAGGTGGGGCCTGGGGATGGAGAGGGACATGCCCCCTTAGGGCACCAGGACTCCCAAGTCAGATTGCGAAAATGCTCCAGCGATAGATGGCTCACGGGCGGTGAGTTTGAGACCCCTGGTTATAGGCAGGTGTCCACATGGTAACTGGCATGCCTTTGACCTTATGGGGGCAGCCTCTCTGGAGAGTTCATAGCTAAACGTGCCTGGGAAATGGCACTTGACCCACACTTAGAGGTGGTCTCTTCTCGTGAGGGAGCAGTGGGTACAGAATGCTTCTTCTGAGGGCATGGGTAAAGGACGCTTCCATTGGTGTTGACTTTTCTCTACCTGCTCTACGGAGAGAGGATTTGCATACCAGGACTATCAACTGGGCACAATAGTATAAATATGGATGTGAGGACTGAATAATCCCCGGTCCCATGTACACACCAGAAAGACACAAGAGCAGCCTCACGGACTGAGCATAATTCCACTTTATTCTTTAATATTACAACTTATTTTCTTTGTGTCGTCTCCCCAGGCACAGGCAATGGGCAGTCAGTCTCATTTCCCTCAACCCCATTCAGGATGGGAGAATTAATACTGCTGTGTTCTCACTCGTCATTGGGTCAAGCAGGCAAAGTAGTGGAAGGAAAAAACATATTCAAGACAGATAGGTAACCACTTGCCTCAGAAGAATGCAGAATGGATTGAAATGGTGCCTGCAGGAACCACTGATATTCAAAGCCTAGTGGCATCTCATAAGAGGGATGTTTCACCGTGGTTTTAGATAAGATGGATGTCCTATTACTTGGCCCTTTCAAGCTGGACTGGACAAACTGCTGAGAAATGTACTGCTGGAAACAATCTTGCCTTGGCACAAGTTGAGCTCACCCACTAGCCAGAGGATAGGTTACTAATTCAGGGTAATCTGAATCACTTGGCAAACTGAGTCTAACTAAAAATAAGTATTTTAATACAGCTAAATGTAAATGTGTACCTACAGGATTAAAAACTGTAGGGCATACTTACACGAGTGGGGACTCTGTTATGAGGAGCAGTCACTCTGAAAAAGATTTGGGGTCATAGTGGATGACAGCTGAAAACGAGCTCCCTGTTTGATACTGTGACCAAAGAACTAATGTGACCCTGAGATATATAAAAAGGAGACTCTCAAATAGGTGTTAAAAGGTTATTTTACTTTTGTGTTTGACTGCTGCTGAATACTATGTCCAGTTCTGGTGTCCATAATTCAGGAAAGGATGTTAATAAATTGGAGAGGGTTCAGAGAAGAGCTATGAGAATGATTAGAGAATTGGAAAACATGCCTTACAGTGATAGACTCAAGGAGCTCAATCTATTTAGTTTACCAAAGAGGAGGTTAAGGGATGACTTTATTGCAGTCTATAATTACCCACATGGGGAACAAATATTCAATAATGAGCTCTTCCCTCTGTTAGAAAAAGGTATAGCACGATCCAATGGCTCAAAGTTGAAGCTAGACAAATTCACCCTGGAAATAAGGCATGATTTTTTAACCATGAGAGTAATTAATCATTGGGACAATTTACCAAGGGTTTTGGTGAATTCTCCATCACTGAGAATTTGTACTTCACGAGTGGCTGTTTTTCTAAAGCTCTGCTCTAGGAATTATTTGGGGGAAAGTCCTGTGGCCTATGTTATACAGGAAGTCAAATTAGGTAGTCACATAGGTCCCTTTTGCTCTTGGAATCTAAGAATAGTCCTTTTCCATCCCCAGCTCTTAGGATTTTTTAACTTCTTTATTGAAGAGATGGTCAGGTGTCTACATCAGCAAATCTCAACCTGGCAGCCACAGGCAATTGCCAGATAAGAAATGGAAGAGAGAAGATATGTCTGCAATCCTGCCTCCTGTCTATCGCCAGTCCTCCAATGAAGCAGATTTGCTTTGCCACTTAAGCCCAGTCTCTCCTTCAAATGCCAGGAATGCCCCATAAACCATGTGGTTAATTTCATCAGTGCTTCCCTTGAAAGTCATTCTAGAAAATGGCACAAAGGATTCTGGGATAGCACCTGAAGAGGTACTGTTGTGAATGGCAGCAACTGGAGGTCTTGGGACCCAAAGACTAAGCACCCCTGTTTCATGGGGAGGGGCTCTTCCTTTCAGAGATGGCCACTACTGCTGCTGTGTGGGCTACCATCACTACGGCTGTGTGACATGAGGATTGTCTGGGTGCTACTGCTTTCACAGTGTTTCAGACTGAGGCAATGGGATGCTGAAAGTACCATAGGCTTAGGGTGGTGTGCAAAGTACAGACATTGCATGCCCAGCTACCACAGGTTTAAATAGTGCTGTTGACAGTGAGTAGAGTGCAGTGCCTTATGCATCTCAATGTACCCTACACATCTCCCCATGTGCCCAAGCAGTGCCTCTCACACCTACACTGCTGTTTTTAGCAGCGTAGTATCTCATTGCCCCACAGTGCAAGGGTCAGGCAGTGGGAAAAGGCTCCGGCAGCTCTTTCCTGCCTGAGCCTTTCACTGTGGTATGTAGCTACGCACCACAGTGACAACTGCCTGCAGCCTGCCTTGCACTGCAGCCTGTAGCTATACTTACCCTACCCACTACCACAGACAGGTAATTAAATGTGGGCTTCCCATGAAGAAGCTGTTGAGCATTTAGTCCAGTTTCTGCAGCACTTGCAGCCGCGAGGCAGTGAGAGCCTGAGACTTGAATCCAGGTCACCTGCATAGCCATGCTGAGCACTAAGCTTTATGGCACCAACCAGGGGATGTTGTATGTTAGTTTAAACATAGTTTTGCTCTCTTACTCTGTCAGGACCGCTGTGAGAAAATCTGAGACACCAGTTGTAGCAAAGAGTTCAGGCTTTCATTCCCTGTAGCAGCTTCTGCAATTCTCTCTAGCAACTCTTCTGGATTAAAGTCACTTCAATTTCAGATCAGTATCCATGTAGGGTACATCTACACTACAGCATTATTTTGAAATATCTAATTTCAAAATATCTTATTTTGAAATAATGTGTCTACACACAAAATGCATTTCGAAATAGCGCATCCACACTGAGTGGATGCTGAATCGCATTTAAGGCCAGCTGAAACCGGTTCCAGCAGTGCATCAGGTCAGGAGTTACTTTGTGTGGCTGCTGCCTGAGGCTATCTGAGGCCTATGCTTAAAGGGGCCCCACTGGACAGCCGGTTCTCAGGTTTCTCTGCTTGCTTGCCTACCTCAAAGAGGGACAGCAAAGCATTTTTTTCTTTGCGTGCTCTGGTTGCCTTTACTCGGGACACCACGGCACTCTGCACCGTGGAGCCGGAGCTGGCCATGGGCACTCTGGTGCTTCTTTTGGATGTGTTGCTGCAAGCCTAATAGCACTTTCTGGAGGCTGCCTTACAGCATCTGCTGCAGCCCAAATCCCAGGCCGTCATCCAGACACTCCTGGGGTATGTGGAGGAGCAGCTGCAGCTCCTGGAAGCCAGATTGCCCCACCGCATCTGGCGTCTGGACACCAGCAGCCACTGGTGGGACCACATCATCCTGGAGCACTGGGGAGACCAACAATAGACCCAGAACTTTAGAATGAAGAAAGACACCTTCATGGAGCTCTGTGAGTGGGAGGGGGAGCGGTAGCTGGGGAGGCAGCAGGGGCTGGAGCAGCCGGAGGCAGCAATCTCTGCACCAGGGTCTGCAGGTGGTCACAGATGGCACAGCTCCCGCTGGAGCTGCAGGTCTTTATGCACCCAGTAGTCCAGGGTGCGGTGCAGGCCTCGCAGTATCCCCAGGTGCTGCCGCTGGTACTCCTCCTGGTTACGGGTCAGCCTGCTGAGTGCCCGGGTGCGGGAGGATGTCCTGGGCAGAGTGGTGTACTCTGCACTCGCAGCTGGTGCAGCTATGGAGAAACAAGAGAGGTGGTCAGTTATCCTTGGGGAAACAGTGGGTGAAGCCCAGCCCCCCTCTGCACGGCAAGGATGACAGGTCTCTGTAGCATCAGAGCTGATGTGCTAGCACAGAGGCCATGTTCGGGATGTCCTGCTATCCTGGGAGTGGGAACTGACCCAGGAGTGCACCCATGTCCTGTGCTGTATGAGGTGTGGGTCTATGGGGGAGGGGTGGGAGGAAGTTGTCCCATGCCTCTGTGTAGAAGGGGCTTGTGGAGGGAGGGCATCCTGTTGTGTCCCACGCCAGGGTCAGGAGCACGTCATGTGCCGTCATACATACACGAGTGTGGGTAACAGGCCACGGCTCCTGTGTAGCAGCCAGCTGGGGCCACGTGCCCAGGGATGGCACGGCACATGCATAGATTGCTGTGTGAGCCGTGGTCAGCAAGGCCCACATGAGCAGTCTCTGGTCTCCCTCCCCTCCCACCCCCGCATAAGGGAACAGTGATGGCACTCACATGTTGTTGCCTCCCCGACCTTGGACGACACCAGCAACAGGACTGCTGGGACAGCTCAGGGGCCCTGGCTTTGCGGCATGCTCCCTCCGGGCTCCTGTGGCTCCTGGACCTCCTCTTCCTCCTTCTCCATGCCCTTGTCAGGGCCCTCTGCCCCAGGGTTGATGACCACCTGGGGAGCATGGACCGTCCCGCCCCCCAGGATGCAGTCCAGGGCATCCAAATAGGGGCATCTCTCTGGGTTTGCCTCTGGTTGGGAGCTTCCCCCTGTGGCCCTGGCATATGCCTGCTGCAGCTCCTTGATTTTTATCCGCACCTGCTCCTGGGTTCGGATGTGGCCTTTGGTGGCCAGACTGGCAGCCATCCTGCCATAGACAGCTGCGTTCCTCCACGCAGTGGGGAGATCATGGATGTTGGCAGCACCCCCCAAACCTCAATCAGGTCCATGATCTCTGCACTGGACCAGGAAGGCTCCTGCCTTCTCTGGCCCCTGGCAGGCTCCAGGGAGCTGGCAGACTAGTCCTGGGGAATGGTGGAAGGCTGGCTGCCAGTGGCTTGCTGGCTCATGTGGCCTGGGTCGGAGCAGCAGCAGAGTGGCTCTGGGCTGGCAGACCTGGTGTTAGCCCCAAAAGACTGAAGCTAGACTCTAGCCCTTTAAGGGCTCCGGGATGGGGAGGGAGGAGAGGAGTTTTCCTATTTGTGCCCAGAGTGGCCACCAGGGCACCTGGGAAGAGCTGGAGGCCCCCTATTTCGAAATAAGCATCTACACAGTGCTTATTTCGAAATAGCAATTTCAAAATAGGCGCTATTCCTCATGGAATGAGGTTTACCAATTTCAAAATAAGCCCTCTGCTATTTAGAATTAATTTTGAAATAGCGGTTGGCTTGTGTAGACGCTAGGAAAGTTATTTCGAAATAACTACTGTTATTTCAAAATAACTTTGCTGTGTCGACATATCCATAAGGAGTTATTCGGAATAGCTATGCTGGTCAGTTTCCCCACAGACAAACTTACAGAAACATGAGTTATAAATGAAATATTCTCTCTTGCTCTTCCATCATGTTACAAAAGTCTATTCTTATCGCTCCTCTTGTCATGTCACACAGGCTACGTCTAGACTGGCATGATTTTCCGGAAATGCTTTTAACTGAAAAGTTTTCCGTTAAAAGCATTTTCGGAAAAGCACATCTAGATTGGCAGGACGCTTTTCCGCAAAAGCACTTTTTGCGGAAAAGCGTCCGTGGCCAATCTAGACGCGCTTTTCCGCAAAAAAGCCCCGATTGCCATTTTTGCAATCAGGGCTTTTTTGTGGAAAACAAATCTCTGCTGTCTACACTGGCCCTTTTGCGCAAAAGTTTTGTGGAAAAAGACTTTTTCCCGAACAGGAGCAGCATAGTATTTCCTCAAAAGCACTGACAATCTTACATGACTCGTCAGTGCTTTTGTGGAAATTCAAGCGGCCAGTGTAGACAGCTGGCAAGTTTTTCCGCAAAAGCAGATGACAAAAAGCAGTCTAGACACAGCCACATAGTATTTCTTTGAACAAACATGAACTAAAGCAGTGGTGGCCAGTGGGACAAGCACACACATCCCAGGTGCCTCCCAGAGTCATAGCCTCAATTCTCTGTCCATGGTTCTGGCTGATTCCAGAGCCAGCTGGTCACCACAGAGATTTCCTTTCCTCATCCTCTGCTTGGGAAGATGCATTCAGCTCCACCTCTGGGCTTCCCAGACCCTGCCAGGAGATTCACAGAGCTGCAGAGCCTGGCCAGGGCTATAGTGTGAGGGTGTCACAGGAAGGAGGTGTCTGTGTGTGTTATGAGCCCTCTGATACTTGAAGGGCTTGAGCATAAGTTGAACAAAAGATGGATAAGGCCCACGCTGTCTGGCTTATGTTACTTGGCACAAAGCCCCACAGAACTTTGCACTGTACCAGCACAAAGACTATGTCTACACTACAGAGGTTTTTTTGGAAAAAACAGCAGTTTTTCTGAAAATACTTCACTTAACATCCACACTGCAATCACATTATTTCAAAAAAAAAAATCAAAAGAACAGAGGGTTTTTCCGACATTGGTAAACCTCTTTCTATGAGGAAGAAGCCTTTTCCCAAAAGAGCTCTTTCGGAAAAAGGCATGTGTGGAGGGGAAGAGGGAGCTCTTTCAAAAGAAAAGGAAAGAGGAAAAATCACAGGTGCCCTAGTGGCCACTCCATCCATAGTAATCACAGCTTACATGCGAGATAGAGTCCATTCAGTGTGGATGCTATCTTTCGAAAAAGCAGATGGCTTTTTTGATGTGCTTTTGCTGCGTGGACACTCTCTTTCGGAAGAAGTTTTTTCAAAAGATCTCTTCCAGAAAAGCTTCTTCCAAAAGAAGCCTGCAGTCTAGATGTAGCCTAAGAGCCAACCACACTCCCATTGCAGCCAGTAGCAAAACTCCCACCAATGTCAATCGTGCAGGTGTGGGCACTAATGAAACACATCACCTTCCATTTAAATGTTCACTCTGTGTTCTTCCTTTTTACCCATCCCACTCCCCCAGTCACTCTCCCTAGGCTCCTTCCCCACACCCACTCAATACTCCCTACCCCCTTAAAACACGGGTGCGAGTTCTCCCGTGCCTGGTGCTGCAGCAATCATGCAGTTGGTAAGCTGACTCTGAACAGTCACTTTTCCTCATGTGCCATCTCTCTTCTAGCCTCTCCAGCTACAGTCTTCATAGATCAGGGACAATACCTTTCACTCAAGTATTCTCCACTGGTTTGGGGCATTATGGGGACTTTCTGGCTTCAACTGCCATGTAAAGGGGGAAATATGAAAAGCAAAAGGCATAGGAGGCTGACTTAGCTTCAGGAAAAAGCCTCATTCTGATTTAAGACATTTCCATGTAACACATTTAGCACCTACATGAAGGTATTTAGTCACTTTCAGAAGCATCCAGCTAGCACCAGTCCTATTCTGCCTGCTGTCATGGTCTCTCCTCGATGGCGCAGTTATTCTGAATAGTCTTTGTGGTCACCAGGACAGTGGCTCCCAGTTCAGTTGCCGGTAGCGGGAAGCCATGGTCACATTCTTCATTGCCGGTGGATAGAGCAGCGAGCTTAATGACATCACTTCCTGCCCCACCTTGGAAGACTGGCTTCTTCTTTGAGAAATCCCCTCTTCCTGCTGACCCAGCATGCTTCAGGGCGCCATTCAGGTGTGGGCAGGTGGCCAGTACATGATCATTTTCTTCTGGCAGCTTCAGTCTCTTACAGGCTTGGCTTTCACAGGAAGTGACGTTGCACAGATTTTCTAGAGCAGAACAAGAGCTGGGTTAATAATGCACAAGCCATAAGGCACGGTGGGCTATATAGCTCAGGGCTGAGCTACCTCCATGGCACCATCCTGCAGGACTATGTGCAAGAGGGAGGCAGGGTGCTACAGTGAAGAAGGGGGTAAAGGGCCAGTGGATGTCACCAATGGGCATTCCCTCTATTGTTAGCAGGCAGCCCCAACAACTGTTCAGCTGTCAGATTCCTTGCCCACCCTCAAGACAAGCACCCCAGCTGCCAAACTATTCTTGTGTGCCCCATGACAAGTGGGAGATGTGTGCCAAAGGGTTCTGCTTTTTCTCCCTGGACTGCCTCCCAGAGAACCTGCTTGCATTAGCCACATTACACTGCCTGCACCCCTCTCAGCTTGCAGAAGAACATCTCACATTCATGCTTGAAAGTGATGATTGCTGGAGAGGCAGCACTTGAGGTAACTTACTCCCAAATTCTGTGGGGATAAGACCTGAGCTAGCCTGAATTGATGCAGGCTCTATCAGCTGGAGCTGTGTGAGCAATGGAATAATTGACTGCAATGCAGCTCCCCTACAGCAGAGAAAGCCCCAGCCCAAGCTACTAGCTCTGCTTCTTCTGGGGCGTCACTGTGGGGCAAAGGGAACACATTGGAGGGGAGAAGACACCGTGGCGCACTAGGTGGGACAGAGATTGCTGTCCCTAGGTAGCTAGCTGAGGATCTGCGGAGAAGATAGTGTGCATTTTGGGGCAGGGAAAAGAATGGGGTAAAGTGGGTAGGGACATGGAGGACATTTCTGGGGAAGGGAAGTTGGCTGAGCTCACAAAGCCTTACACACAGTAGAATTTCTGAGTTTGTTTATCTATAACACCAGGGCTATGTCTACACTGGCACGATCTTGTGCCAGAGCTATGCAAATGAGGCTAAGCGTGGAATATCGCTGAGCCTCATTTGCATATATAATAAGCCGCCATTTTGCGGAAGAGGCTCTTGTGCAAGAAGGAACTGTCTACACTGCCTCTTCTTGCTCAAGAAAAACCTTCTTGCGCAATGCCGTTATTCCTGAAAATAATCAGCGTAACGGCATTGTGCAAGAGGGTTTTTCTTGCGCAAGGGGCAGTGTAGACAGCTCCTTCTTGAGCAAGAGCCTCTTCCGCAAAAATGGCGGCTCGTTATATATGCAAATGAGGTTTAGCGATATTCTGTGCTTAGCCTCATTTGCATAGCTCTGGCGCAAGATAGCCCCAGTGTAGACATAGCCCAGGGGTTCTTAACCAGTGAGGTGCGCCTCCCCAGGGGAGGTGTGAAGAGGATACAGGGGAGGTATGAGGTGCCTCACAGAAAATGTATCACAATTGCCTTCTCACTGGATAAAATTCTAAAGTTTAGATTTCTTCATAATTAATATTATGAATTAAAATGATAAATGTTAATTTCTTATTAAAAATTTTTCCATTAAAAGCATTTGCGGAAAAGAGCATCAAGATTGGCACGGACGCTTTTGCGCAAAAGCACTTTTTGCGGAAAAGCGTCCGTGCCAATCTGGACATGGTTTTGTGCAAGAAAGCCCCGATCGTGATTGGGGCTTTTTTGTGCAAAACAGTTTTTAGCTGTCTACACTGGCCCTCTTGCACAAATACATTTGCACAAGAAGGCTTTTTCCTGAATGGGAGCAGCACAGTATTTGCGGAAGAACACTGACAACCTTACATTAGATCGTAGATTTTTTGCGGAAAAACTTGCCAGTCTAGACACAGCCTTCCTCAGCTGCCCAACAACATTTAACATCTTGACACCCTGAATACAGTTGAGAAATAATTGCTCTCACTGTGGGGTGGCTAGTCAGCGGGGACAGCCAGAGGGAGAGAGAGAAGGAGGCTTCCTTCAGCTCTTTCTTCTTCCTAATGTCCTGCCTCCTCAAAGCCTGCTCTGGCTGAGCGCAACAGGACACTGGCCAGTCCAATGTTCCCTTCCAGCAGATTGAGGAGGGAAAACAGGTGCTTTGTGGTGGAAGAGGAGAAGGAAGACACAACAGAGTCCCAGGCATGGGACCATGCTGTGGGGACTAGGCGAGAAACAGAGCCCCTGGCTTAGAGAGGAGAAAGAGTCATCCAGTTTTCTGGGGGGAGTAAAAAGGCATCATGGGGGGTTGTGCTTTTTTGGTAAACGTGGACACCTAGCCGACCAGAGCATGCTTACTTGGAGGACCATGGGGGGTGCTTTTGCACCCTTCATACACCCCCTGCCTATGGACCTGGTGTGGTGTTTAAGTCATCCCTGAAGCAGGAGAACAGAGGCAGAGTGCTGCTGAGTAGTCTTTGGCCATGCGGGGTGAAAGGGAGCTTTGAAGGCAACTGACCTTGTTTCAGTTCCATACAAGCCCAATTTTCTCCCCCCCCCCCCTTAATTGAGGAAACTAACAAGATTTTCACTCGCCCTCACTGTGGAGCAACCCCCCCCCCATTCCCCTTACATTCAATTCATGAAATGATACCAACGTGTTAATTTTAAAATGATCCTTTTTAGTCTGACATGTCTCTGGCCCCCTCATTTACACACTTAAACATAAGCACATATTGCTATTTTAAGTCTTTTGAAGCTTTCTTTCTAGATCTTATACTGAAGTTGTTGTGCGTGCAGCAGTCAGGCCTGGAGTCAGGGTTAAGGGAAATACTGATGTACAGAGTCTCATTTGTGAACTGGAAGACCACTCATGCCTTGTGCTTGCCACCTTATCTTGTCACTTGCAAACTCTTGCATGGCTAGATTTTTTGACCTAAGGCATTCTTAATATTTTAGGGCATGTCTACACTAGGAAATTATTTCAAAATTACTAAATTTGAAATAATAACTCCTGACATAACTATTTTGAAATAAGCTTATTCCCCGAGGAAAGCATGGATTTCAAAATAACCAGCCTACTATTTTGAAGTAATGGGCCTGATAATGTGGATGCTCTGCTTATCATTTCAAAATAAGGGGGGTTATTTTAAAATAACTCCCTTCTGTAGACCAGGGCTTAAGGATTGTTATTTATTGCTGCAAACATCACTCTAAATTAATTGTGTGTTCTGCCGGGCAGGTGAAAAGCCCTTGATGATCTCTCACCCTAGCTGTTTCTAATACAAAGGAGGACAATCATAGGGCCAGCATCAGTGTGCAGGGGTCTCAGGGATGGCTGAATTGTGACATTCACTGGGAAATTTCTCTTTCCCTCACCCCCTTGCACACAGAAACTTAGAAGCAGAAGGGTGAAGAGAACAGGAAAGTACATCACCCCCTCCCCGGAAGCCTCTGACGTGCTCAGAGAGACATGAAATGATGCATGACAGTTTCTGAGAAGAGAGTGTGGGGTTGAGTCAGCGCAGAGGCACTAGCTCCCCTGGGGAAAGAGATGTGGCCATACCCAACCCAAAAGTGGTCCTGCCTTTAGATTTGGGTGCATGACCCTTGAAGATGGAGAGCAGGCCTGGCTTTCTGCTATGGAGCACAGCCCCTGTGTGGTTGGTAGGGAAGAGAGGGAAACCCAGCAGCTCTGCTATACTTGTGGTTAAGTCCAGCTTTCAGTTTAAAGCTCAACTCTCCAAGTGCTTTAACATCTACATGGTTACATGGAGTGCTTTGAAATCTGGCATGCCTCATGGGAGCACAAGGTTGTGTTAGTGATCCAAATTAACAGCCAGTTGAGCAAAGGGCTACCACAGTACAGCCCCAGAAACACAGTTTTTCTTAAAGTTGAGAGATTTTGGCAACTTAGACAGAGCCTACTGCCTCCCTCATGTGACTCAGGATGGGGGGAGCTTAAAACAGGCCTGCTTGGTGTATGTACCAACACACACACTGCTGAGAATGGGTGCCCTTGATACACCTCAGAAACTCCTAGCCAAGGATGGGGGGAGGCACAACTTGCTGCCACAGAGCAGTTCACGTGTCTCCGAGTTATTGTTTCAGGCTGTATTCATCCCTATTGAGTATTCTCTTTCATCTGAGAACATTTCAGTGAGATGAACGGACCACTTGACAACTCTCTGAGCCTGCAGCTTTGAAGTTTGAAACCTACCCTGGGCAGAGATCTGAGACTGAACTGTAAACACTTGCGGAAAAGCCGCCTCTCAAGTTTTGTTATGTTTTTGGAGCATTGCAATCTGAGTACAACCAAATATGAAGGAGATGATTATGAAGCTATATTTGAAAAGCAAATAAATTATAAATGCAGATCTTCCTTGGGAGGGGAGAGGTGGAGGAGGAGAGTAGGTGGCCACAGAGGCAGAGAGGTTTGGGTCTGCTGTGAGGGCTGCGGGTATGATGGGAAGAGGGATAAATGGGAAAGCGTGATGGGGGAGGGGAAAAGACAGGATCCATAGGGCGCAGTTAGGTGGAGTAGTTAGGGAAATGGTGCTCCCCTCTCAATGTGTGCTGGGATCTGAGGGAGCCCTGCCCCAGTCTCTGCCTGCTGTGGGTCCTGGGATCTAGGGCGCCTGATCTCAGTGGGGTGTCTGAGACCCTCTACTTGTCCCTAGACCTGAATGTGCAAGGTGGGGAGGCCAGGTTTGGAAAAGGGGGGAGGTACCCCTAGCCAGAGAAAAAGTTGGTGCCTGTAATGGGATAAGAAGGGTTGGGGGGGGAGAAGGAGGTGCACACCAGTCTTCTCTCCCATGCTTCGTTACTGTGACGAGCATGTAGTAAAACTGGGAAGGAGACTGAGGATGAGATTCCTCTCAACTATGCATTGCAAAGCCTGTCCCTGTTCCACAGTAACGCAACATGCAGGGGCAGGGGGGCACCGAGGAATTGCTTAGCAACCAGGTGGCCTAGTGCAGGGCTTCTGAAATCTGAGTTGCCAGAATGTTTCACATGGCAGCTCCTATAGCGTTTGTCCCACTGTGTTGGCTGGGCTCACGATCCTGCGCTGTAGGTATTGCAGTCTCTGGGGGCCCAGTCTCATTCAGGTTAGGCCCAGCTGTCATGATACCAGGGCCTAAATAAGCCACTGCACCTCCATGAGCCAGGTCACAAATCCACTCACACACATTTGGTTCAGACAGGAGGGCAGGACCAAGCCCTCTGGAGATTGCAGTGCCTATAGCAGAGAGCCAAGCCTAGCCATCCCCTCAGCACAGGAGCTGCCACTGTGGGGTGTGTGCTGGGCAGGACTCAGCCTCCCCAGTCTTCACGCCAGGGCAAAATCTGACTGAAACCACCCCAAGGCCTCCACGCACCAACTATTTACTGAGTTATAACATAAATGGTCCTGAGCCCAATTGGGTTGAGAACTGCTGGGCCAGTGGAAACATGGTTCTTAGATTGCTCCTAGCTCTGCTACTGGCCTGCTAGGTGACCATGGCAAATCAGTTTACCATCTGTAAAAGGAGGGTAATGATGTGAAGTTCTCAGAGAGCCACTGAGGAAACACAAAGCTTGGTCTTGTCATTATTTCCTTGCCACAGTAGCATATCAACTACAAACCTAGGTGAGAACTACACCTGTCTAAATGGCCACTAATGCCTACCAACATACATTTCTTTATCTGTTTAAAAATCCAGGAAATTAAAAGGGGGAAAAAACTACTAGCCCAGAGTTAAGGTTGCTCAGTGATAGCTTGTGGCCTAATTTCCAGCATGTTCACTTCAGCAAAACTCAGACTTGAGAAATCCAGGAACTAGAATTGAGGTAAACAGTAAAAACCCAAGTAGTCCTGTGGCACCTTAGAGACTAACAAAATATATATAGTATCATGAGCTTTTGTGGGCAAAACCCACTTCATCAGATGAGTTGGAAGAAGCGCATTTTGCCCTCAAAAGCTCATGGCACTATATATGCTACATATATTTTTGTTAATCTCCAAGGTGCCACAGGACTACTCATTTTTAAAGTTACAGGCTAACGCAGCTACCCCTCTGAGACCAGTAAACCCCAGACAACCTTATCTTTGTCCTCTTTGGGTGATTCTAATGCCCCAATATAACCATAACACAAACATTTGCACTCTGTCTTTTTACTGTAGGGACTACCTTCACCTACCCCGTGCTCAAATACGGAGTCTACTTCCCTGACTGAATACCGAGCTTGAAAAATGTAATAATGACTCCATACCTTTCTATGACCCCTTCACACATGCACTCAGGAGACCACCAAATCTGTACATTCCTCCAGCCCTCATTAAATCCACCAACAGTTCTCACATCCCACCTTATTGTCAATGATACCCATGGCACGAAGACCCCAGTGTCCTGCTACTGACATGACTGATACAATTCTGAGCTGAAATGATGCTAACTGGGCCCTCAAAATACACATGTACACTTCTTTCTTTTAATCAGACACTGGGGGACTCAGATGCAGATCTCCACATATCACTGTCACAGGTCTTCCAAGCTGCTTCATCTTATTCCTCCACTTTTCAACATAGCTCCACCTAGTACAGTGAATGCAGCTGGAGTGATGCAGATAATTCCCAGGCACTATTGCTGGCTCCAAGGGAGCAGAATTGAGATGGTGGGGTATTTACCTTAACTCTACATTTTGTAATTTCCAGATGTTTGAATTTTGCTGAACTCCATGTTCTGGAATAGCATGAGTTCTCATCAGGCAACCATCTGCGCTAATTATTCTTTTTGCCATTTAATTATTATTTTAGAATTAAAAACACAATTTTGCAAGCATGAGCAATTAGGAGTATATTTCAAGCTTGTGACGAAATTCCCTGAAATTGAATAGAAAATGGTAACTTCTCTACAGATTTTATGAAACAACTTATAAAATTGAATAGAGTATTATATCTCTGCTACAAAATTCTATAAAGCAGTTAAAAAGCTTATAGAAAAGATCTCATTGTCTGTTCATTGATGAAGGTATTAGCAAAATTCATGTAGAGCTTATTACTACACAACTTTTTCCCAAACAGTTGTGCTCTTTAATCTTCAAACGAATGTGGTTTGTGCATTGTACATGAAAACATAAGAACAGCCATATTGGGTCAGATCAAAGGTTCATCTAGTGGAGTATCCCATCTTCTAACAGTGACCAATGCCAGGTGACAAATAGGGAATTAACAGATAATCATCAAGTGATCCCTCTCCTGTCATCCATTTCCAGTCCTTAACAAACAGAGACTAGGGACACCATTCCTACCTATCCTGGCTAATAGCCAATGATGAATTTATCTGGCTCTTTTTTGAGCCCTGTTAAAGTCCTGGCCTTCACAACAACCTCTGGCAGGGAGTTCCACAGGTTGACTCTGCATTGTGTGATGAAAAACTTCCTTTTGTTTGTTTTAAACCTGCTGCCTATTAATTTAATTTGGTGAACTCTGGTTCTTGTTTTATGGGAAGGAGTAAATAACTTTTTCTTATTTACTTTCTCTACATCAGTCATGATTTTATAGACCTCTATCATATTCCCCCTTAATCATCTCTTTTCCAAGATGAGAAGTTCCAGTTTTATTAATCTCTCCTCATATGACAGCCTTTCCATGCCTTTAATCAACGGTTTTGCCTTTTTCTGAACTTTTCTAATTCCAATATATCTTTTTTTAGATGATGCAATCACATCTGTACATGGTATTCAAGATGTGAGCATACCATGTATTTATATACAGGCAATATGATATTGTTTTTCTTTTTATCTATCTCTTTCTTAATAATTCTTAACATTGTTTGCTTTTTGACTGTTGCTGCATACTGAGTGTATGTTTTTGGAGAACTATCCAGAATAATTCCAAGATTTCACTCTTGAGTGGTTACAGCTAATTTAGACCCCATCATTTTATAAGTGTACTTTGGATTATGTTTTACAATATGCTTTACTTTGCATTTATCAACACTGAATTTCATCTGCCATTCTGTTGCACACTCACCCAGTTTTGTGAGATACTTTGGAAGCTCTTTGCAGTCTGCTATGGACTGTACTATCTTGGCAATTTTAGTTATCTGCAAATTTTGCCACCTCACTGATTACCCATTTCTCCAGATCATTTATTGTAGTTATTTGTACCAATCTCTGTGAGATTCTATCATCTGTGCATACAGATGGATGTGCTAAAAATAAGAGTATGCTTGTGGAGGGAGGTGTTTAGGTCCATAAAGCTTCCAGTACACATACTGATCTGATATATGGCCACTTGGAAAATTTCACTCTTAATTTCTTGTTTTCTTGACAGCTTCTGCAGAAGTTAGTGCATCTTCTGGAGAAGGACTTTCTCATCTCACTCAGAGCCCCAGGAGGGCTCATTGCCTTTCAAAGACTAAAGGAGGTCAGTGTTTAGTTTATGGAAAATAAAGTTAAGAGGTGATTTAATCACAGACTAAAGATGGCATCTGATGCTAGTGGGCCTTTTCATCTAGCAAAGACATATCAAGAGCCAGTGGCTAGATATTGAAGTCAGCAGAGTCCAAATGGAAAACAAAGCACATTTTAAGTGACCGGTCATTGGACCAACTTATCAGGGGATGTGAGAAGTTCTCCATCCCAAATCAAGCCTGCATGTCTATCCAAAGATGAGCTCAGGTTCAGCTACACATGGTGGGGCTTTATGAAGGAATCACTGGGTGAAAGGCTGGAGGTCAGACTAGCTGATCCAATGATCCCTTCTACCCTTAAAGTCAATGAAACAAAGACACCTACCCTTGGGTTTTTCATCGGGTCTCCTCTTCTTCCTCTGCCGCCACCTCCTCACTCGACAGACCAGCAATACCCAAAGAGCAACCAGTACCAGGACTAGCCCCACTAAAGCAGGGATCCCAAAGAGCAAAATTGGGCTAAGGACAGGTGCTTGGGTTGAAGTGGGGGCTATGCTGGTGATGTGGTATGCTGTGGAGGGAATCAAAGCAAGACAGGCAATAGTCAGACCCAGGGGAGCCACTGAGCATACTTGAGGACAGCAATCCCATTCACTGAACCTTGGCCGGTCTCAACTTTGGGCTTGGGGCTGGAGAGTTTAGACACAGTGGATAATCCCAACATTTCTATCAAACGTGTGGTGGGGCAAAGTCCCATGACAATTGGAATTCACAACATCCGCCCATTCTGCCCCCCGCCCTTACAGGGAAACAATAGTCCAAGCCCATCCCTTCTCTCTCCTAAAGGATCCTTATCTCACCCGTAGTGTGGACGGGGCACTTTTCATAGTGCCTCTCCTCTCTGTCTCTGGGGTAGTTGAGAACTCTCGCTCTCCCTCGCTGTTGGTGTCATAGTCATCATTCTGTCTCTTCCTCCTGCCCTTCCCTGGCTGCCAGTGACTTTCTCCATTTTAATTTTCCCCACACCACTGGGGATGAAGCTCCCCTGCCTTCCTTAACCGGTTCCTGTCTTCTGATTCTCATTCCTGCAGCCCTGGGAACCTTCCCCTTCCAGGGGGCCCTATCCCCAGCCAGGGCCTGATTCCCCCCTCCAGAGAACACAGAAGCTGCAGCTCTTCTCTTACTTGTCTCCTCCTTGGATTTTCCAGCTAGTTCTGAGCAGCTCACACATGCCTTGGTCAAGATGTCGAAGCACAGGGATTGGGAGCAGGTAGCGTCTGAGCTTTTCTGCGCCATGTCTGAGTCAGAATAAAAATTTCTTTATCACGTGGAGAGTTAGACGAATGCCACCCAAATGTGAATTCACACAGCCCAGGGGCCTGTGTGAGAGGGAGATACACTCTGTTAAGCTGTGTCTGTCCCTCAGGGGCGTCTGCTCTCTGCACTTCCCCCTGGGCTGCCCTTTATCAGTAGGAGGAGGAGGGGAAATGTGCTGAAGGCGTCAGCCCACGCAATGCCCCCTGAGCCCATTCCCCTCCCCTAATCTGGCTACCTAACAGTGCCGTAGCCTATAGGAGCCACCACACCAAAGCTGAATAGTTGTCCTTCTAGTCCAAAGACCTACCTCCTGCCATACCAGAGCCAACCACTCATCCATCATCCAGTCTCTCCTCCAGGCAGAAGCATTGCTCGCTGAAAGAATCCAAGCAAGTGAAACCCACAACTAAAACTCTTTCTCGGTCACTGCCCATTGGTCCCATCCCTCTTGTCTTTTCACTTCCCTTTTCACTCAAGACATCTAATCTCTCTCACCACCACTTTGGTTTTGGTTTGAAGGCCTCAGCTGTACCCTGCTCTGCAGCTGTCTCAGTTTCTGCTAGTCACCCTTCTTTGTCTCACTTTGAAGGGACTCCCTTTCCAACCCAGGCTTGTTTTCTCCTCCTTACGGTGCCAGAAATCCCCGTCTGGGATTGGAACTGTGGTTCCTGGGTTTATGACTCCACTTCTCAGTGCGAGTGTCAGTAAAGCTAGCACTGTCCATGTGGTGCTGTGGTTAACAAATGCCTTCCCCCTCCTTATCCTCCATGTGGTTCTGATCTTCAGAGCCTCGAGTGTGTCTGAACATGGTGCAATAATACTCAGCATCACGCGTGGTCTATTTGCTCTTTTTAACAAATTCTTTATTTTGTATCCTTTTTGCAGCTAATCATCTTATGCATTTCTACAGCACTTTTCTCCATGGTATCAGAGCACCTCCATGTCTATTATTTTGAACTGGCAGCTCCTCCTACTGTTCCTGTCTTGGTCTCCTTTCTACAGCTCTGCCAATGCCCCTGTATCCTAACCTGCAGCACCCTCTCCTCTTCCAGTTCCTGTCTTCTCTTGAGCAGCAATAACCACTCATGCCAAACTGGACTTGTGATGTAAGCAACTACTGGCTAGTATGAGACTGAGACCCTCAAAACTCATGTCACTTGTGACCTATGCCATAGAGGAACCCATGTCTGATCCAAAGCCCACTGAAATGAATGGAAAGATTCCTGCTAGCTTTGGGTTCATGCAGTTAACACACTAATTTTGTTATCTCATCAACAGCTCTTCCCTTCTGCTACCAAAGCAACTGCAGGATGGATGCAGCAAGAGCTGATATTCCAGTTGTTATTTGTGGAAACCTAGGCCCTGGAGATGAAAGAAACCAGTGATGTCCCATCTTGTGTACTGACCCCAACCCTCCCTCTCTTCTTCCCTTCAGCATATTCTTCATTGTTTTGTCCAGTCCTATTTAAAATTACCCCAAGGATGGGATTTCACCACTCTTGTAATTGAACAGATCTTAAATATTTCATCGCATCCACTCTAGATTTCCCTTTGATCAGTTTCATCTACTTATTCCCAGCCTTATCCCTAACACCACTCTAAATAAAGCTCCATAATTAATAGGGGAGAGAACGTCTCTTCTCCAGCTACAAACGTTGGTTTGGCTCAGTTGTTGGAAAGGAAATAGATGAAACACCTCTGCAGGAACCCAGGATATCTGCCTGTGATTCTTGCCTAATTCTTCCAGTCCTACAGCAGATTGTTGGTTGTGAGGATATTCTCATCTTTCCCTTCCTGTCACTTCTCACTGCCTCACATGTATTCCTGTTGGATTTTAGGACTGTCCTACAAATAAGAAAACTGGATACATGTGTCTTTCAACCAGCAGAAAGTGTTGTGGCAATGCTCTCTCCATGAGGCAGCTCTCACAGGGAGGGTGTATCACACACGGCAAGAGGACTTTTACAGAAGCCATATGGATGGTTTGAAAATAAATCAGATTGTGGAAGTGTTTACAGTGTTGAGATGTTAAAAAAATAGGTATTTTTCAACTCTTCCCCAAATATTGTCAATTTTGAGCATTCAAAAATCAAGAGCGGGAGCCCCCAAAATTGTGAGATCATCTTAAATATACATAAAGAGAGAGAGAGAGAGAGAGTTCTTTTTCTTTGCCTTCTGGTTTTTTGAATCTTCCAAGTTCATTAGGATCATGTTTTCAAGCTTTTAACCACAATCACAAGGGCTAGAAATGGACTTTTGTCTCTCAGGGTATGTCTAGACTACATGGCTCTGTCGACAGAGCCATGTAGATTAGGTTTCTAGACATAGGGAAATGAATCGGCGATTTAAGTAATGCCGCTTCACTTCCCTATGTTTAGAAATAATGCCTTGTGGAATGAGGTTTACCAGGGCGGTCCACAAGGGTTTGCTGTGCCGCCAAACAGCTGATCGGCACAGCGCGGCGGCCATTTTGATGTAAATGAAGCGGCGATTATTTAAATCACCGCTTCATTTCCCTATGTCTAGAAAGCTCATCTACATGGCTCCGTCGACGGAGCCATGTAGTCTAGACATACCCTCAGTGAAAACTGGGATTATTTTATAATCCCTTGAGTTCTGGAACTGTAGCTTTAGCAAAAATACCAAACACCCATGTGATTTACAACAAAATTGCCAGAGTGGATTCTATTAGATTTGTAAAAAATCCTATCCAAAGCTAAAGCCCCTGTCAAGTCCAGCTCCTATGGAACATTCTTTAGCATTGTAGCAGAGAGCCATGTGAAAAAGCCTCCCTTCCTCCTTCCCCCCCAGATGCTCTCCGCTCAGATGAGAAGCTTCACTACTGTATGTTAGAAGCCACAGGAATGAGTGCTGAGTGTGAAAAGTGTTCTTTTTATTTTTTTGGTAATTGTCCCAGAACAGTTGACTGGGACTAGGAAATGAAGACACATGACACCCTCATTACACATAGACACAAGATGTCCAGGCCTGAAACTTCAGCTGAGAGTTTGCCACAGCATTTCAAAGAGCCAGGGAGAGTTAGGCTTATGCATATTTCCCATTAATATGATGGCTGACAGATGATTAACCTCTGCTAAGCCCCTTTATTAAAGTCTCCGGGGCCAACAGCAGTAATCCAGCCCCTGTAAAATGCCGTTTGCAAAACACTGAATATGAAAAGCTTGCACTAAATAGGAGTTCTTTCTGGTACAGTCTCGTCTCTCTGTACGTATTCCAATCCTATTTACAGCTCTCTGCTGAGTGTGTTGGACGCAGGAATCATGACAATGTCTTGCCCAGTTCAATTCCACCCCTGCAAACATCCTTAGTCATCAGGTTCTTGTGGCACCCACTGGCTTGGGGTGGTATGCTGAGTCAGATCTGTAGGCTGTTTACACCCATATAATGATCCTCTACAATGCTCCTCAAAAAACCTTTCTCTGGAAATGTGCGTCACCAGGCAAATGGCTTCTCAGTTTCCTTGCTCACATTATTTTCATTTGCTATTGTCTTTTTCCAAGAGGGATATTCACTCTCTTTATCCCCCATTGCTTCTCTACTCCCCCCTGCCCCAGTTCTTTTTGTGTTCTCTCTACTTGTCATCTCAATGACCCTAGTCTCCTCTCCACCTCCCAGTCTCCCTATGGCCATTTTACCCTTCCCTCTTTCTCTATCTACTTTCTTCTCTCTTCTGCCTTTTTGCCCATGAACTAAGTATGTGGTCTTGGACAACTCACTCATGGCCAAATTTTCAAATGTGGGGGTCTAAATAAAGGCAGTTAAGTCTAACCAAGCAACAAAATGGAGATGCCAACCCTTAACCAATAAACATCAGAAGGCATGAAACTTGATGCATTAATGTCTGTAAAGTGCTCTGGCAGCCAGTGTACTGTGTCAAAAGCTGCTGTTGCCTGAATGCACATAAATGTTAATGATCAATAGCTCTGCCTTTTTCTGTCACTCTTCCTAAGTTCTTTCTCTCATCTTCTGAAGTTCTTTTCTCTCACTTTCAGTGCCTGATTTTTCTTACCACCCTGCCCTAAGCCTTATTGTCTTCATCTCTCCTGTGGGGAAAATAGCAAGCCCTAGGCTCACACTGAAATTGATTTGCTCATCAAAAAGCCCCATTGTCTTCCATGGAACTTTACTCACATGATTCACTCCCTATCTGTGTGAACTAGGGGTCCACAGTGCAGCCATGTATGTCAGGCCCTTTCCTCTTTGCCTCATACATCTGTCTCTTTGTCTCTTTACTCTCAACAAACCATTGATCCATTTGGATCAGCATAAGTTCAATGTGGCTCAGCATGTGGTTAATGGCTGGGAAGAGTTTGCATCTGAAAGTGCTACATGACAGGTTAATATCAATAATAACTCACATTAATAATTAAGTAGCAGGCAGTTGACTCACTGGCTAAGGAAACAAAAGTTTCTCATCTTGTTTGCGAAGAGATGGGGGCCCCAGGAGCTTGGGAGTCTAGTTAGTCAAGTAGTTTTTATTAAAGAAATAAAATAGCAAACGTATAAAAACAGCAATTAATTGTGGCTTAGTTCTGGAGCTGGGAAAATTCCTCAAAAATGACTTCCATTAACATTCTCTTGAATACAGCAAGATTTGAATCTGCATCAGCTGAGTTTATACAGCATTCTGCGTGATTCCCACAAATATCATCATGAAAGACTCTACCAGAGGGAATAATAATGGAAACAGTGAATTAAGGACCTGATCCTGCAAACACACATACGAGTAATGTAGCTTACACAAACAATTTCAGTTATACCAATGGGTGGGTAAAGTGATTGGTCTGCATGTTTCCAGGTGTGGACCTCTATATTTCAGAGAATATCCATTAAAAGTTAATGCTGAGCTTGTCTATGTAACCATTTGCACAGGAAAAGTTGCACTGGTGTAACTAAATTGATTTAAATGTGACCTAAGCCAAGTGAGCCACGTTCCTAATGTAGATGCATTTAAGCTGGATTAAACTTCATTTAAAACTATTATTTAACCAGTTTAAACTTCACTTAATCGCACTTGTAGTAGGGCTCAAACTCTGCTTAAAGCAGAGTTAGGTGAAGCTTAAGCCAATTTGAGTGCATTCATATTAAGGATTTGCCCCAGTGGAATGAGATCATTTAAAAAATAGTTTAGTTACATCTGTGCCGCTTTTGTAATGCACGCCAGGCTTAGAGTTACCCCTCATCAATAGTCTGATTCAAAGGCTGTTCCAGTCTTTCCATTGAACTCAGGGGGCTTTGGAGAAGGCCCCAAATCAGAGAACAGAAATAATTCTACATCACCTCAGAGTCATATCAAAACTTACCAACCCTGTTTGAATTTTGCATATTAAGCATTTGTAACAAACTGTTCCCAGAAGAACTGCAGGCCAATGATTATTCATAGGAATGCTTTAATGAATATTTTTGAATAATGAGTAAATTGGAGAGAACAGTAAGGTGTTTGTGGACAACTGAAAAACCGAAAAAGAGACGACATAACTTGTTTGCTGCAGTTATTCACTCAGATCTCTGCCGTACATCTCCTTCTTCCCCCTCCATTAGTGTATCTGCAGCACAAGCACCGTATGGTCACCATTCAGCAAAGAACCTCAGCACATGCTTCTCTTCAAACATGGGAGTAGTCCTAGCAAAGACTTGGAGACTATTCACATGCTTAAACTTAGCCACTTTGCTGTCCTGGGGCCTCTATTGGTGATAGAACTATTAGAACGACATGATGTACCAAATGTCTTCCAAAATCAGCTGGCAACTGGTCACTGCAATGGTTATGTTGACTGACTTGCTCTCTTTGTTTGTGTGGCATATCATGGTATACTGAAACCTGACACCAAATCAAGAATGGAGAGTCTGAACAAACAGACACAGGGACACCCCGCTCCCCAGCCACTGTGAAGACCTCTCACAGCAAATGCTTACCATGTATTATCTCCCACTAACACAGACACGGAGGTTTTTTACCTTTTCATTTACTACCATTTGGCAGCACCCATTGAGCTTGTGCTGCCAATAACATATTTTGAATTTGAATTTGAGTACAGGCTGCCAGGGATTAGATTACAGCCCAAGTCAATCCCAGGAGCCTGAGCAAGAACTGTCATATTTCAAGAGGCATATGTATGTGTTTGTATCTCAGCTCAGTTAAACATCCATTGTGTTGATTGATAAATAAAGAAATAAAGGAGCATCCTCAAACATGAGTGACCACCTCTGCAATCTGCTGAAATTGGCACAGCAGCGTCTCTCTGTGGACAAGGAACTAGCCATCACACTTTTGAAGACTGCAGCTGAAAGCTTAACCTTTCCCTCTTCTTCTGATGAGATACAATGAGACTGGGGACATGGGGATCTATGTGATTTAGTTGGTTGCATCATCTCTCTGCTTACTCCTCCACACAAAGAGTTCCTAGTGGCAAAGGATGGCCTGGATGATAAATAGATAGGAATCTAGGACAACCCTTGGGTGGATACATGGTCTTATCTTGGCCCCTATGGCCAAGCCAAGCTTAGACTTGGGCCAAGTTTAGCTACAGTCTGCACCTGTACAGTGCTGAGCACTCTCAGCTATTGTTAACTTTTGGGGAGAACATAAGAGGAGTTAAAAGCAGACTTTGTAACATTCCACTAAAACAAGTGATACAAAACATTGGGGAAGGGGAGGCGGATTCTGATTACAATCACACTGGAATGAATCTAGAATAATTCCATTGGCTTAATTGGAGTCACTTAAGATTTACACTGGGTACAACTGAGATCTGAAGCTGGCCCTGGGTCTGTCAAATGTCAGTTCTCTTTCATCCAGCAGCATGACACACAGCCTTAGTGGTTAGCACAGAGAGCTTATTCATCTTACTGCTTTCTTGACAACTGGGACGGGGAAAAGAGAGCTAGAGCAATGTGAGACAGTGAGCAGAAAGAAAAGAGAGACAGGGAAATGAAAAGGGGATGATGTGTCCTGCAGACGGCCCCAACCCTTTCAATTCCTCCTTCTGCAAGAAATGTTCGGCCCTACTGAGTGAACTCCATTCAATTACCCACAGATCCTTTAAAAAGACACCACGTTCCTACAGCACACAAGGGCAAGATCCTCAGTAGGGGTCAATAAGCACCGCTCCATTGATTCCTGAGCCTCATGGCTTGTAATGGCTCAAGGCAGAACAAGGGCAAAGCGAGGAAAAGAAAGGGATGCCAAGAAAAAGTAAATTATTTTGATACTGTATCTGGGTGTGACTCTCTCAAACGGGTAGGTGCAAGAAGGTCTTACCTTTCTTTCCATACAGAGAGGAGAGAATAGTCCCTCTTTGCACTCTACAGTTGAGGAAGTTCTTGGTTCTTTCCAGCAACACGAGATAATTTGGGTTTTCACAGAGAGTAATGGCTATTAAAACAAAAGCCCAAATTCTGATCTCAAGTAAAACCTGAGCCCCAACAAAGTCAAGGAAGTTGACAGGTGTGAGAACAGAAGTTAGCCTGAAACTCCTAGGCTGCGTCTAGACTGGCAAGTTTTTCCGCAAAAGCAGCTGCTTTTGTGGAAAAACTTGCCAGCTGTCTACACTGGCCGCTTGAATTTCTGCAAGAACACCGACGATCTCATGTAAGATTGTCAGTGTTCTTGCGGAAATACTATGCTGCTCCCATTCTGGCAAAAGCCCTCTTGTGCAAATGCTTTTGCTCAAGTGGGCCAGTGTAGACAACACGGTATTGTTTTGCGCAAAAAAGCCCCGATCGCGAAAATGGTGATCGGGGCTTTCTTGCACAAAACCGCGTCTAGATTGGCACGGACACTTTTCCGCAAAAAGTGCTTTTGTGGAAAAGTGTCCGTGCCAATCTAGACGCTCTTTTCCGCAAATGCTTTTAACGGAAAAACTTTTCCGTTAAAAGCATTTGCAGAAAATCATGCCAGTCTAGACGTAGCCCTGGTGTACAGTGATATATGGTTGCCATCAGTTAGCCCAATGCATTGCCTAGCCACAGGGGTTGTGGCGTAGGTCAGAGATGATGTGATGATGGCCATTTTCCAGCATATCTTTTGGTTTCTCCCCTTCTCTGCTCTTCTCATACTCCTGATGGTTTGGGTGGGGACTGTTCCCTACTGCACATATATTGTGCTGCTTAGCATGGTTGTCTAATACCATCACACTGCCTCTCAGGGGAATCTGTAAGGGGTAGCTCCTCCACTCTTGTGTGGGACAATCACAAGGATTCAAACAGGACCAGATAACTGTGGTGCTCAGGCATCTGGAAAGAATTCTAGGCACCTTTCTGTGGGTGACTGATGAATTGCTCGCTTAGGCTACATCTACACTGCAGATAACAGAGGTATCCCAAAATAGCTATCCTGTGTCTTAACAGCAAGCCCATTGTTTCGAAATATAACAGGCTCACTATACCAATGTCCCTGTAAACCTCATTCCACAAGGAGTAAGGGTATGTCTACACTACCCCGCTAGTTCGAACTAGCGGGGTAATGTATGCATACCGAACGTGCAAATGAAGCCCGGGATTTGAATTTCCCGGGCTTCATTTGCATAAGCCGGCCGGCGCCATTTTTAAATGCCGGCTTGTTCGAACCCCGTGCCGCGCGGCTACACGCGGCACGGGCTAGATAGTTCGAACTAGCAAGCCATTCCGAACTATCTGTACGCCTCGTGGAATATTCTAGTTCGGAATAGCTTGCTAGTTCGAACTATCTAGCCCGTGCCGCGTGTAGCCGCGTGGCACAGGGTTCGAACAAGCCGGCATTTAAAAATGGCGCAGGCCGGCTTATGCAAATGAAGCCCAGGAAATTCAAATCCCGGGCTTCATTTGCACGTTCGGTATGCATACATTACCCCGCTAGTTCGAACTAGGAGGGTAGTGTAGACATACCCTAAGGGATGTTTCAGAATAGCAGGTTATTTCAAAATTTGGCGCTGTGTAGACAGCACCAAATTACAAAATAAGTTATTTTGAAATAAGATCACAGTACAATACACAATTTACATAGTACAAATTGTGTATCTTATTTCGACCAATGGTGCAATGTAGACACACCCTTAGTCTGATAAAGCAGAGATTTCCCCAAACCTCCCCCACCAGGCTCTATCATAGCCCCCTTACCCCGCTGGTCAACCAGTTACATTGCAGTGTTGCCAAAAATATTCTAGTCAGAAGAAAAATGGATATTGGTTGGAAATTTGAATGGAAAATGAAACATTCATACACACTTTAAAAGCATACCTATGATAAAATACTTGCCTCTGAAAAAGTAAAATAGGTTTGAAAATTATGAACAAATAAAGATTAGCTTCCTCACATGGCTGTGCGTGTTATGACAATGTTGGTATGACAATTAGTTTTGGCCATGTGGGCTCACTTAATAATTTCAAATTATTGATAAACCCCAAGACATGATCAGAAGTTGAAATGCTGAGGTTTATTGGTGTTTTCGGATGTTTAAAATGTGGGGCTAGGAGTTAGTGACAAATTACTTTGCCAAATGAAAACATATAACCCATCTTTGCCCAAATGATCTCACTCCTCAAGCCTGACACACACACACACCTCTCTGTAAATTCAAACACCCCCTCTAATTTCAATTTCTGGGAAAACATTGCTTTAAGGCACGGTGTAATTAGGATGATTTTAATCCCTTACTGTCGGGTAGCAGGACAATTCAGCGCCCCTCTTTGCATCATTTCCTTTGTGAATCAGGCTGGGGGTTTTCTCCACTTTTTTGCATTTGTCCTATTTTGATTCTCTGGTAATTCCACTTCAATCAATATTTGCTCAATTTAAGCCTAATTAGTATCAAAATCAGCCTTAATTGTTGCTCACATCCTCACAGTAATGTAACACTGACCACATTTCAGCTCTCTCATTGGGCGCAATGAACACTACAGCTGGGTTAGATGACTCTCTTCTTACCTGATTGAATCATCAGCCACTCAAGAGAAACCCATACAGATTTCAGATGGAAGAATGCCAGTGATGCACTAAACATCCTAAACAGCAAGGGGGATTTAGCACGGAACAGATGGTAAATGTACCAGTTGTATCACAGCACCATCACTGGGTGTCAGCCCCAGACATTGGATAAATAAAGCCTGACAAATAACAGGCCCCTACCCCAATGCATGTACAGCATGAAAGCAGGCATAGGTTGCATACAGTACAATTCAAAACATAGACCGTCAGCCCAATTACAGAATCATGGATTTCAAGGCCAGGAGAGACCAAGGTCTTCTAGTCCAGTGGTTCCCAAAATGGGTCATGACCCCATTTTAGGGGACCACCAAGGCTGGTTTAGATTTGCTGGAGCTTGGGGCTGACGCCAAAGCCCAAGCACCATGCCCAAAGCAGAAGCCAGAGGGTGGGGCTCAGCTTACAGACCTTCATGCTTCAACTTTGCCCCTCCCCCAGGGTGGTGGGGCTCAGGATTTGGCCCCCTCCACCTGCGGCAGCGGGACTTGTGCAGGCTCAGACTTCAGTCCCCCTCCCCCACAGGGTCATGTAGTAACTTTTGCTGTCAGAAGGGGGTCCCGGTGCAATGAAGTTTGAGAGCCTATGACCTCCTGCCCAGCACGGGCCAGAGGATTTCACCCAGTGATCCCTGCAGTGGAGAGAATTATTCTTCCCTGCTAGGTAGATGAATATCAAGCCCTGTAGCTTGTGGCTCATCCAGATTACTATGCAGCTGCTGCACAGAAACAACTCTTAACACTGGTACGGGTGGCTCGTAGGCAGCGGCTTCGGGATCAGATGCGGAACAGTTCAGAGTGTTTGCTCTGTTTCAGGTCTCTCAAAGTTGTACCACTTCTCTGGAACATTGTCTCCCCCCCCCCCCCCCCCCCCCCCGATAGCTTGCGGCCACAACAGCCACACTGAAGTCTCACTGGACCAAAGAGTGAGCCAGCGGGGAGGAAAATGGGCGAGAGGATGAATTTGCCTTGTGGAGTCTAAAAAGGGCAGAGAGGGGCACAAACCAGCTCATTCCCCAAACTGTCATATATGTAAGTGTTCCCTCTGTGCTCCCTCATCGCCCTGCCCCAGCCTTCCCCCTCCCCACAATCCCCCTCACACACACATACTGTAGTCTTGTTTGCCCTCAGCATAGCAGCAAGTTGAAGAAGGGGCACTGCTGAGAACTGGTGCGTGGAGAGACAGAAGAACTTTGTAAGGTGGCTACATCAGGTACAACTTGGGAATGGCCGGATGAAAATGAGCAAAGGGAAATATGGAATGGCAGAAAAATCCCCGGCATGATGAGAAAGCATGGGCCGGGGCATCATCACCTGAGGTAATGAGGCTTCTGGCAACTGCTAGAGTGATTTAAAACAAGACTGGACAAAGCTCTGGAGAGCAGAGCATGGAGAACAACTGCATCAGCCCGAGGTGTGCCTGCATGGTGAACAAGCTGGCACACACTGCACTGTACCAGGTCTTTTATCTCTCTTGTTCTTTTGATTCTATGCCACGCTGCATAACAACACATGATAATTAGTCACCTCTCTCCCAAGGGTGTTGTGAAAATTAATTAGTTGCTGTCTGCACAGTGCTTTGAAGATGAGAAGTGCTATCTGTTCTAAAAGCTATAGGCTGTGCATACAGGATGAAGGCTCAGTTGAACATGTTCTGATTTGGGCTTTACATGCCAACTTTTGACAGCTATAAACAGGGCGACTGGAAGAGAAAAATAAATACAGACGTTTTAACTCACTTGAAACACACCGGAGCAGAACTTCTGGGGAGGGGCAGAGTAGAGAAATGATCAATGTTGACAGAAAAAAATAAGGACAGTGCCTCCAGTTTATGTCTTTTAAATGTTCATGCCTGTCCATTTGCATTGCTGTTTTTGCTGGAAGGAGCCATGCTGGGACATTGGTGCTTTATACAGATCGGTGAGCGCCAGGTGCCTGGATCCAGGCTTATGTTTTGCCACTTGCACCTCTACATGTAAATGGACCCGATCCAATCACCCCCACTTCAAAGAAGTTTACCTTTAGAACTGGATTCCAGACCTGCCTGTTGCAACCCACTAACTGCAGAGGCAGGAAGTTTGGGTTCAGACTTCAGAGATGTGGGTTTCTATGGAAAACTGTCCAGGCTATAAAAATACGCACAGCACAGACTGCTCTGCTGCCACTGTGTGTTAGGAAACGAGAGACTTTAATAGGAGGGCTCACTTTGGACATCAGCTCTGTTTGTCCTCTCTACCTTCCCCTCAGCTCAGCTTCCCATGCCACCATGAGTCCCTTAGAGCACTTTCAGCAGGGGCCTACAGCCACACCTGTGTTCAGGGGGAACAGTAGCCTGTGGGTATGTAAAATAAGGTCTCTCTGTCACACACTGCTGCCTTCGCTGAGCCGTGAAAGGATGCATGAAGGACACAAGGGGAGGGCAGTGGTTTTCACAGCTGTCAGTTAATATCCTGCTATTACAATGAGTGATGTTCTGTATAGGAAGGAGTCCCTTAAGCCCTCTGGTTAGGCAATCTTGGGAAACAGCTCCTCCCTTCTAGTCCATAAGGACTCCAGTGCAATTTAGGAACAATATTAGACTGTATGGAGTAGTAGATGGTACCTCATAGGAAGTCAGGAAACCTAGATTTTATTCCTGCTTCTGACCTACTGTGTGAGGCTGGGGAAGTCACTTCACTGGTCTGCCTCTGTTTCCCCTCCCAGTCTTTATCTTGTCTACTTAGTGCATAAATCCTTGGCAGAGATTCTCTTTGCATAATGGAGCCCCACTATGGTTAGCATGCAGGCACTAGAGCAACATAAACATCTAACAGAGAAATACATACAGAGCTTTGCCCTAAATCTGGACAGAGAAAGGGAGCCTTGAAAGATGGCCTCATCCCTCTTCAGGACTAACCCCAGAAACTTCAAAATTCCCTGCTATGGGCAGTGGTGTCCTAGTTCCAAGGCTGTCTGCAGGGTGGGGCTGCCACACTGCCTCCAAACTGAGGGGCCCTAGCAGCCTGCCAGGTAAGCTGGCAAAAAAACAGGCAGGTTTTGATCAGACACTTGCTTAGGGTCTGTCAACATTTCTGCGAGATGGCTCGGTCTGAGGCTACATTTGCAGAGCACAGGCACTACCCATGCAGCAATACATCACAGTGCAAGGCAGGCCGTGAGTGTCCTTGTCACCATTCTGCATAGCTCCGTGCAGGGGTGGAAGGCTCTGGCAGGCGAGAAGCAGCAGGAAGCTGTCAGAGCCTTTCAGTGCAGCAGGGAAAGGTAGCGGCCGCAGGAAATACTGCTAAAAAATAGCCATATAGATATGTCAGGCACTGCTCAGGCATGTAGGGTATATACCCGGGGGGTTCAGTCATGTAAGGCAAATGATCTCAAACTGCTTTTTTATTGGCAGACACCTTTTCAAATGCATCCCCAACTGAGAAACTGATTGCTAAAAGTATGTGTGTGCTTCATATAAACATGCACTGTCAGTAATGACTTGTGTAGGGAGCATACAAGGTCACATACCCCCCTGATTTCTGCCTTCTATGTGACCCTGCTCCCTAATGTGCTGAAGTAGCAGTGCAGAGGAGTGGTGTGTCTACTTGGCTAGCAGGGCTTGCTTGTGGAGACAATGGCTGTGAAGCAACCCCTTCTGATGGTGGGTGAGATCTCTATTCTGCAGCAAAGCTGCAACTTCTGGTTGCACCCCCCAAGCCAGACAGGTTGGGTGGCCCATTGAGGTGAATTGAGCATGAAGGTGGTGCTCCGTCCTGAAGCCGAGCTGCCTGGCGTCACTGCTTGCCCCTCACAATGTTCCTCCGTGCCCCCAAAGGGGGACACACCTCACAGTTTGAAAACCTGTGCCAGAGGTAAGTTACTTGGGTCAGGGCAGGGACTGTGTGTCAGATCCCGCAAAATAACATGTCCCCTTGCCAGTTACAAAATACAAAAAAAAAAAAATCGCATGTGCAGTCACAGAGCGACACAGCCAAGGCTACCCACATGGTCACACATGCAGAGTGCATACAGCTGTGAGGCACCTGGAACCAATGCAGTTCCTGATCCAGCCTGAACACCTGTGCCAGCATCAAAGGCTTGGGAGTGGGCTAGCCAGTCCAGGCGGCCGGGGCAAAGCCTCAATGAGGCTTGAAGAGACAAGGCTGCAGTCTGGGGGGGGGGGGAGCAGGATGCATAGACTGTGGAGCACCAGTCTACCCACTGACCAGTTCCTGGTCAGCACCAAGCCAGGAGGTAGCAGCCCAGCAGGGCAGGGAAGTGCTGTGGCAGCCACACCCCAAAAGAAGCATGTGAATGCCCGGAGGAACATGGAGAGCAGCTCGGAGTGGAAGACCTCATGCACCTCCCTGGCTCCACCATGGGGCTCCCTCTGCTGCTGGGTTTGCCCCTCTTCTGGGCTGGTGACCACAGCAAGACTTGCTGGGCTGGTGGCTCCCAGTGGGGGGCTGGAAAGGGGGTGAGGGGCTGCGTGCCAAGAATGTATTGACTCTGCTCTTCCCTGAAGCCTCCATGGGCTGGGCCCAGCATAGAACTGGTGGCTCATGGGAGGGGTATCACTCAGCTACCAGGTCTTGGAGTCGGGCTGAGGGGTCCAGAGGTTTTTAAACTGTTGCCTTTTAATGCAGACATGTGGTGACTTTTTTTTCTTCAATGTGGTAATCTTTTGCAGTCTCTAAGGAACCCTTGGGATCTGAGGACCCCATTTTAAGAATCACAGGTGTAGGATGTTCTACTCGTTTAAGCCATAGCTCATCATCTTACACAGCTGTCTGCAATGGGGTCTACTTAATAGCAACCCCAGTACTTGAGGTTTCTAACAGCATGGTGCTGGTGACTGATCTCTTTCCATTGACTATAATGTTAAAGGGATTCAGAGGTTGGAAAAGTGTAGGGGGAATGTTTGGAAGACAAGCTCCACCAGCAAGAGGCTTTCTGGCACAGCAGCCAGGGAAAGCACAGCTCCAATAAGTTCCTCCTGCGGCTGCTGCTTTGCAATCCTGCCTTCTTGTTCATAACTGCTGGATAACAGCAACTGTTTGCTGGGAGTTGAGCATTAACAAACTTACAGCACAGACATCCTAGCTGGGCATGCAGTATCTGTCCTCTACATGCTGTAGGAAGCATGATGTAGCTTCAGGAAGAGGTTTCAGTTTCATTGCATCAGTAAATCCCAACAAAAACAATTTTTCCAACCAGCTCTACGCTTTGCATTTCTCTCCCCCTCCTTACCAGCAGTGCTCAGTGCACTTTACAAATATTCATTCTTCCTCCTAACACTCCTCTAACTCACACAGATTTGATCCCTGTTTTACAGATGGGGAAAGTGAGGCAAGGAGAGTTTAAGCAACATGCTCAAAGCCCTGAAGGAAGTCAGCAGCCCAGTGAGAGAAAGATCCCAGCATTCCTCTGTGTGTGCTGTGCTACTCTAGCCACTGCTTTCTCTTGCATAGGATTCATCCCTCCCACCAACGAAGAGCAGCTAGTGGCGATGAAAAGTGACAGCTGTTCAGCAGCTTAGGCAAGGGAGTACAGAACAGTGCATGCAGTGGAAATTAGGCCAACAGACTGTAAACAGCACAGCTGGAATTTGGCTGGGACTAAGGAGCCTGTTCCTACAAAATCAAAATTGAATAGAGAACTCAGACAAAAGCAAACAAGCATGTCCCATTTTCTCATCAGCACTGGGACCTTTGCTGCATCTCTCTTTCGGTGTTGGAGACCTGGAGCATTTCAGCGTTCGTTAACACTGTACCATGCCATCAGTTCAGACCCAACTCAACGAAAAGTGCACTACCATCTCATTAGCATCACCACTACTGCAACACTCTGGAGAGCAGCTTCCAAAATGAGCACCATCTAACTACACTAGCTGGAGAGTTAGATTATTTGGTATTTGCCTTTGGTGGGCTTCAAAAGATAAATATTGGAGTTGGCCTTAAACAGGAATCAGAACTCAACCACTGCTCCCCAACACCACAAAAAAAATTGCAAAACATACATATTTAAATCCTCAGATGAGAACCCATCTCTCTGGTAATGGGTCAATTGCAAACCCAGAAAGGGGATATTTTCTGGACCTGGTTTAGAGGTACTTATACTGTATTATACGGGTGGAGTGAACACTGGTTTGACAGGAGTAAGCACTACCAGTATGAGCACTTGTATATTGATATAACTGTGTCTACACTAGGAGGATTTTGATGCCATAACTAAATTGTTTAAAAAAAAATCACTACCCCACTATGCTTTTCAGTGTAGACCAAGCTTCAGGCATTAGTGGATTCATCCTCTCAGCATTTGAAGGAGGTAGAGGATGGAGACTTTGGGTACGTCTACACTGCAACACTATTTTGATATACCTAGCACTATTCTGAAATAACTTAGTCTGTGTCTACACAGCAGGCAGTTATTTTGAAATAGTGGCAAAATACTGTCAAGCTGTAGGACTGCTTACTCCAACTCTTGTAACCCTCATTGTACAAGGAATAAGGGAAGCTGGAGGAGGAGTGGTCTATTTCGAAATAAGTGCTGTGTAGACACTCCCTATTTTGAAATAAGCTATTTCAAAAAAAGATACACAATTGATGTAGCAATTTGCATAGCTTATTTCAAGTTAAACCCTGCAGTGTAGATGCATCCACAGAGACGAAGGGCAAGATAGGGGAACATTGCACAAACCACTTACTTTCATTAGATTTCTACCATCTTGGCCAAATCATTCATGAGAATTCAACATGATGGAGCCTAAATGTAGTCCTAGCTCAGCCTCCAACCCTTTCATAAGCCACATTCAGATGTGAATGCTACCTGCATAACCATCTCTAGTAAGTATTAAATCTCTGCTTAGAGTCTAGATCAAGTGATTTTTGGCTGTCTAGCCCTGCTCCATGACAGGCCTTGCTGTCTCCTTTCTAATTAAACGGTCAACAGTTCCCAAAGGTCTTTACACAGTTGTGGTTGTCACCATAAATGAGTCCCAACAACTATTATTTGTAAAAATGCAATGGATCTGAGAGACAGTGTCACATTCTCGAGCATGCTCCAATTACCTTGCCATTTATATTACAGAAAGATCAGTTGATTAGAGCTACTGATAAAAGGAGGACATTTTTTCCAAGCATCAGAGAAATATTTGCAACAAGAAGGGAGGAAAAGTACAGCTGTCCTTGAAGGAACTACTAGACTTAATCTTGAAGTAGTAAACCTATAAAAATCTCAGAGTAGGAGGACAAATGAGTTTCAGTATTTTATTCCTTTAGGGGCTATATGCTGTACTAAAAATATGTTGGGGTACATGGATTTGAGTCTGGTGATAAAAAAAAAGCCAAGAATTGGTACCAGTTGTGCAACTGGGTGATAGTAAAGAGTATCGTGAGGACTTTCACCCCAGGTAAAATGTTTAGACTAGTAAGAGTACAATTTTGTCATAAAGGTCACAGATTGCAACTTTACAGGCCTTCATGACTTTGGCAGAGGCTGGAACAGGTCCCCCCAGAGCAGCAGACCATGGGGCCAGAGAAGTGGCCCCCCTGTGGCACCTCCCCAACAAAGCTCCCTCTGTTAGTCTCTCTCCACATAACGCAAGAACCAAAGGTCACCCAATGAAATTAAGAGGCAGCAGGTTTAAAACAAGTAAAATGATGACCTTCTTCACAACAGGCACAGTTAGCCTGTGGAACTCATTGCCAGGAGATGTTGTAAAGGGCAGAAGTATAACTGGGCTCAGAAAAGAATTATATAAGTTCATGATGGACAGACCCTCAATGGCTATTAGCCAGGATGATCATGGAGACAATCTCATACTTCAGGTGCCCCTAAGCCTCTAACTGCCAAAAGTGGGGACTGGACAACAGGGGCTGGTTTACCTGTAATTGCCCTGTTCTATTCATCCTTCTGAAGCACCCTGGGCTCAGATCACGGTCAAGAGATAGGACACGCAGGTAGATACACCATTGGTCTGACCCAGTAGGGCCATTCTTATGTTCTTAGATGACTCATCTGATTTCTACTGTGTCACTTAAAGGTGACTTGGACGATTCTCTGGGAAACAATATAAGGAACTATCTTGCACTGGCTAGTGAGGGGAAGAGAATCTAATGGGACAACTTTTGTTATTACCTGCCCCCCTTCACACACACACACGAATCTGCACCTGTGTTTCAAGATCACGTTGAAACTATAGGCCCCTCCAAACTCTGTGCTGGTTTATTTCAAGAAGCCTAAAGGGAAAGCGAGGCTGAGACAGCACACTAAAAATATATAGGAGGAAATAGAAATTAATTTCCTTTTTGGCACCCCAATGTTGCTGAATAGGGACAAAGCCTATTTGCTACAGCAATCATGATCCACAAAGCTAGCTGAAAATAGTTCACATTGATTGAACTACTGTGGGTTTTGAATTCTTGCTAGATGGGCATGAAAAACCACTCCACACCTTCCTCCGATGAGTTGCAGAGTCCATTGCATTTGGACACAAATACAGCTTAACATTTTAGCTTTTGCTCCAGCTGGCTGCTGGAGGCCTCTCCATCAAGCATGGTGACAAGAGGATTGTAGGTGGGATTTGTGCACCTTCTGGGCTCTGTGCCTCGCTGAGTCCTTTCTGTGATGACTGCCAAAATGCAGAGCTAATTAAGCAGGCATTTGCTAGTTACTTTTCCTGCAAGCTAAGGGCAAAGTACTTCAGGCTGGGGCACTGAGGTCAGGAACTTTGGTTCAGTGTGTGAGGGTACACCTCCAGGTTTAACTTCAAAGGAATTATTTTCATAATTGTTTTTATTCTAGCAAAAGATATATTACCTATTCCATATGGAAATGTCTCGACCATGTTGTTGAGAAAGGCTGTTCAGCCCAATTTACTAGTATTTTGAGAGAAGGGAGACAGGGAGGTTATTCCAGTGGAGAGTTCTTAGCACCATCTTGTGGACTGAAGTGGCAATTGCAACTCAAGTTATTAACGGGGAGCCACGTCAAGATTTTGGTAAGTGGTCAAGGGCCGCAATTCTATGGAGGGAGTACAGGGTCTGGAACAGTGGGCAGGGTGTACAAGGGAGCTGGGATAAAGAACTGGGGTGCAGCGGGGGTGGTGGTGTCAGAGGGAGTTTGGGTGAAGGGGTTATGATCTGGGGCAGGGGCTTAGGGTGAAGGATCAAGGAGGGGGTATGGGTGCAGGAGAAGATTCTGACCTGGGGGAGGGGTATAAGAGGAGGTGGAGGGTCTAGGGGGGAGTTGTGACCTGGAGGAGGTGGAAAAGACGGGATACAGAGGATTTGGAAGGTGGCCTGGGATAGGAAGTTTGTGGGGGAGAGGAAGGGATGTGTCAGAGACAGGCTCTGGGTGGGATGCGCTTACCTAGGCAGCTCCCAGCCAGCAGCCCTGCAGGACCCTGAGATAGGCTTATAGCCTATCTGCTGGGCTGGCTGCTCCACGTGCCTCTGCTCCAGCGCAAGGAGAAGGGAGGGAGGCAGCTTCACTCACTGCCTCTACCTCCAGCAAAATTTCTCAGCTCCCATTGCAGGGGTCAGCAACCTTTCCAAAGTGGCGTGCCAAGATTTAACCTTCCAGCCCTGAGCCATGCTGCTCTCTCCACTGCATGCCCCATGGACCACTTGGGTCAATGCAAACCTTTCCATGGACTACCCGTTGCTAAAGGAAACTCATTGCTAATTACATAATTATGCTAGTGCTGCAGCTAGGGAGAACGGTTTAATTTAAATTATTAAACAGATTAAGTGTTTTAACTTTCTCATGTTAGTTTATAAAACTTCATTTTAAATAAAGTAAAACATTATGTGCAACACAAAAGGTTTCAATGTTTTCTTTAATTTATGGCAAGGGTGGGGAACCTTTTTTGTGTTGGGGGGTCACTGACCCACAGAAAAGGCAGTTGGGGACCACACAAGTGAAAAGCAAAAAAACCAAACAAAAACAAAAAAACCCAGAAAACTTCCTCCCAAACCCCCAGCCCTCACTGATGTGGCCCCAACTGAGACACGTCACTCCTTAGGTGCTCCAGCCCCCATAAGGTGAAAGGAAGGGACAGGGAGGACTGAGGTTCAGGCTTCCCATAGGCCAGATTTACTTTTCTGGTGTTCCAGAGTTAGCCACAAAATCCACTATCACCTTAAGGCTCTGGGGCGGGAACAAAAACGAGGGGTTCAATCTGCAGGACAGGGCTGCCAGTGAGTGGGATAGGGATGCAGGATCTGAGTGGGAGGTGGGATGGGGTGAGGAGGGGAGGGTCTGGGAGTTTGGCAGCAAGAGAGGAAGTTTGGAGGCAGGAGGGGATTGGGGGAGTAACGCAGAGAAGGTGAGAGGGTAAGAATGCAGCCAAATAGCTAGTTGGGGAGGGAGGCAAAGAAGTGGGGAGTAAAGAAAAGTGCAGATTCTGCAAAGTAAAATTGTATCCCCCCCCCACATCTTCCCTTAGGCCCCATGGTGTGTCCCCCTCCAGCCTGATCCCCTGCATCATCACGTGCTCCTCAGTGCAACCCTTGCCCCTGCATCTTCCTGCACTCCCCACGCCCCATATCCCTGTGCCCCCAGCCAACTTGCCAGCAGAACAGCAGTGCTGGGACACGCAGGCTCCTAGGGTGAGGAGAGGCGGCAGGGACAGAGTCTCTTCCCTACCCAGCCCTTTGCCTGCAGCTCCAGGTCTGGGGCAGGCAGAGCCTGGGGTGCCCAGGGCTGGCTCCAGCCTGGCCAGGTACAGTGGGGCACTGGGGAAGGAGCTCCCTGCCCCTGCACACAGCTTGCGGGGAGCAGCGCAGTGCAGTCTGGGCCTCGGCGCACCATGTGTGACTGGTCATCCAGCCTCACCCCGTCCCGAAGCAGAGGCTGTAGCTGGGGGTTAACCCCTTTGGTCCTGGAAGCTGTACGCCCAGGCTGAGCAGCCCCAGAGTCATGCACGCACCTCTCCTATTCCTCACCACAGCAGGAAGCCGGAGCTGTTGCTCCTGCCTGCAGCTGCTGGCTGAAGCTGGAGCCGCAGCACAAGCTCCACTCTGCACACAGGGTGGGGGAAAAGAGGGCAGAGCCCCCACTCCACATGCCAGTGGAAAGAAAAAAAAAATCAGCTCACGTGCTGCTTGTGGCACGCGTGCTGGGGGTTGCCAACCCCCTCCTATTGGCTGGAAACTGGCCAATAGGAACTGAAGGATTTTGCTAGGGCATAGGGGCAATGCACAAAGCTTCCACGTTCCTCCCCAGCATTCAGAGCAATTAGTAGCCAGCGGTGTGAGCTGCTGTTTAGTAAGAGTGCTGGCAAAGTGGCCGTGGGCAGGATCCAGTAAGTTGGCGGGCCACCTCCGGCCCACTAACTGCCTCTTGCCCGCCCTTGCAATAAGCTAAACATGCTAAGAACTCTTACACCCAGTTTACACTGTTGGTAATACCAGTGTAGCTACGCCACTGATATAAAAAATACCTTCAGTTTTTCTAGTGCTCCCACAGCGTGTCAGTGAATGTTACCAGAGAATACAGTGTGTCTGAATTAGTTTTTCCAATATTACACATTTTATTAACTTAATATTTCAGCACACAATATCAGATTCATAGTTTATTCCCAATACATTTATTTATATATGTGTCTTAAATTATAATCTGATTTGGGGGTTTTTATGCACAATGCAAGTTTATAGGCATGTCCAACCTGTAAGAAAACTACAGGTTATGCAGCATGTTTTTAGCCACATTACACCTTTCCGCCCATGCAGAAAGAGGGCAGAGATGGCCAAAGCTCTAAGGAAGCTTCAGCAATGCAGATTAAGGACCTCATTTTTAGAAGTACTCAGCAATTGTAAAAGTTAGGCCCTTTGAAATCAAACTTTGTTAGAGAGGAACTATTTTGTAGATCTTCACTTTTAGAGCTAATATTAATAGCAAAACTCATTGAAGAGTGACTTCTGCACTGTTCTGTGAAACAATCACACTTCCATCACCCACTGACCAAATATTTGCCCCGAGACACACCTGTACTACTGACACTCCCCCACCTCTTCAGATGCTCTGCTATTCTTTCTGTCCCATGGAAACTTTTTGACTTGCAGTGGCACAGCACTGAATGCAACTGTCAGACCCTTGAGTCAAGTCGGGAGGGGGTGTGTGCACTCAGCAGGCACAGTTCACTGGGGAGGTATAACAAAAGAGGATCATTATTTCAAAAAGGAAAAACACCAAATTCCTGGGCTCTATCCTTGAAACCCTCCTCCATTTCTCATTAGATATTTGGGGATTAGAAAGGCCAGGCCAGTCTTTCCTTGAATACTTGCCAACTGTTAGTTTATTACTGCCAGCTGCTATTATTGGATGGATGGATGCATGGATATGATGACTGCTAAACTTAGCTCCTTGAATGGAGGAAGTTTCTGAATAAGTGGTTTTTGTGAGTGAGAGAGAGAGAGAGAGAGAGAGAGAGAGAGAGAGAGAGGTGCCCTATTTCAATATGAATATTGTAAAACTCTTGCTCTTTTCTCTCTGGTGAAATAATTCATTGGTACTAGGCAGCAGCTTTGCAGATTTCTGATACTTCTGTCCATGATGCTTGTGCCTCTGAAGTACAGCTACCTGTCATGATACACACTGACCTGAGGACCCTGGCTTTGCCTTCATTCCCATACAGCTCTCAGAAGGCTACACAGCTGTTGGTCACTAACAAGCTGGCTTGATTCAAATTGGAACCTAGGTGTGAAAGGTGATCACTAGTAGAGCTTCAGCCACCAATCACCAAACATGAACTAAGCCTTTCCTAAAAAGGTAACAAAAGCAAATAGCAGTATGGGGCGAGCTGGTCTCATTCCCAATCGATAAAAAAAGCTTCCAAACAACACTCCCATTTCAGTCCATTTCCGCAACTTGAAACAGCATCAAAGGGTATGGACAGAAAAAAAGGCAATGGATTTACATCAAGGTTACTCATCAATGGAGTTTTTCATCAAAGAACTGAAGAAAAGGGCAGAAATCCCCGGCACATGACCAGCGCAGATCTGCAACATTCGGACCAGCCGCTGAGCTGTGGCAACTCGGATGCCTTCAGACTGGAAGCAGAGGGAGAAAAACAAAAAAAACAAAGCCCATATGTTATTTAAAAATAAAGGGATGGAAAATAAAACCTAGTTGGTGCTGAGGCACAGGCAGGATACAAAGTTAAGTGGGACTCAGATCAACTGGACATAGAGGTTCCAAAAGCTGCTCACCTACTTCTTTAGGGCCAGTGGAAAGCCGGGGGCAGAGCATGGGTGTCAGGTGAAAGCCCAGCTGGAGAAGGCAAGCCCCAGCCGGGCCCCTTCTGGCTGAGGCCCTGCCCCTGGAGCCAAGCCCCGCTCACCCAGGTGATCCTTCCTGGCCACATTAGCTAGTTACTATCAACTGTGTAGCTATCAAGAAGTGGACTTTTGATCACTTTGCTTATCCCTGTACATAAGAAAGGCCACACTGGATCAGACCAATGATCCATCTAGCCCAGTATCCTGTCTATGGACAGTCAATGCCTGGTGCATCACAGGGAATGAACAGGACAGGTCAATTATCAGTGACCCACCCCTGTTGTCCACTCCCAGCTTCTAAAAACCATCCAGAATATGCCCCTGACCATCCCAGCTAATAGCCATTGATGGACCTATCCTCCATGAACTTTTCTAGCTCTTTTTTTGAGCCCCGTTGCATTTTGGCTTTCACAGCATTCCCTAGCAATAAATTCCAGGGGTTGACTGTATAACATACACAATGAAGTATTTCTTCATATTTTTAAAACCTGATGCCTATTAATTTCATTGGGTGACCGCAAGTGTTCCCTTAATTTCCCCATCCAGGTGCAGAATACTTTGTGGATGTGCACCACCAACAGAAAAAACATGCTGACAGTTTGGGGCAGCTGTGGCTGCTCTATGCTAATCAGCTGGGAATCATCTGAATCGCTCCTGAGTGACTGCCCAAGCACACAGCTTACAAGGAACACCGGTAATCCCCAGGTTTTTGTTTTATGTGAAAGAGTAATAACACTTCCCTAGTCACTTTCCTCCCTTCCTTTCATGATTTAGCTGATTGTATCTTTCTGTGCAAACACAAACTAAATAGAAATTGTTTAAATAAAAGCAAGAATAAGTTTCTAGAAGCACACTGAAACTGTACTACCTACACTTCAAGTGAGTGTGTGGGTTTGGTCTTTGCCTTCAAAACATGCATGCAGTATAGACTGGTAGGCTTAACTACACACCTTACCATGATTTATTGATCACATACCAGATATTGTTAGCTAACAGGAGGATTTACTGCCCCCCATCTCTCACCCACCCTCAGTAACAGAATTAAGCATTCTTACATCCAGCTCACAGAATATGACAGGGCTGCAGTAGAGGTTTCCCAGTTTCCGGACAGCATTCATCTCTACGCTGCAGTGATTCATTCTACCGACTTTACCAGAGAGAAAATAGGAAGGCATTAAGGAGAGTTTTGCAATATTCCACAGCCCATCCCCAGTGGAGAAGAGCACAGAGGAATGCTTAGTTCCATAAATGCTCCAAATCTAGCATACAGCAAGCATAGCCCTGGTCAGATCAAAACTCATTTGGGCAGTAACGAGTAGGTCAAACAGAATGGCATTGAGAGTGCCATGAAGAAAAGTCCACGGGAAGACGTTTTGTAATGCCATACAAATCAGCCTTGAAATTCATATCCAAGGGGATAAGGGCAGAAAAGAAATGTCTGATTGGAGGACTGAAGGCAAGGACCAAGTGAGGACAGAAATGCATTCTGAGCTGAGGAAAAAAGGAGATTCAACAGCATTTAAAGAAAAGTTTCTGCCACAAGCTGTTGGCTTGTTTTGTTAAAGGGGAAGCCACTCCAGGTATTGCAAGGACTGAAATAAAAAGTGATGAAACACCAGAAGGAAGAGGAGAAAGAAAAAAGTAGATACTTAGCCATACATACCACCTGTGATCAGGAAGCACACTTTCCCAAGGAAGAAGTTGGCATCCACATGTGGTAGTGAAGCTTCAACATTCCTAAGACTGATGGAAATGGAAAGAAAAAGCACCTCATATAATCCACTTAATCAGAGGACAGGCTAGTGCTAATCCTGTCACCAGCACACCAAGAAGCTAGAATAGCACAAAAGGAGAGACTTTTAAAGGCACAAATGGCAGATCAACACGCACCTGCTACTGAAAGTCAAAAGAAGTAAGGTGTAACTACCATTTAGGCCTTTGAAAGTCACTCCCCTTTATGCTTAGATACTAAAGATGGGTGCTAGAGAAGCCATGAGACAGACAGAAAAGAGAACACAATCTAAGAGTAAGGATACCATTCAAATGAATGCATAGCTTGGTGGAGGTTTTTAGAGGAGACTAAGGGAGCTAGGCATCCAAATCCACTGGGCATCTAATTCCTTTACAGATCTTTAAAAATCCCAGTCCTTGTATTTTATAGTGACTTTCACTGGGTTGTGACCTTTTGAAAATCTGTTTAAGTCCAGAATCAAGGGTCACAAATGAAGTAGCTTCCCCACCAATGAGGTTTTAGCCTCATTATAAAAATACAATGATGACTGGATTTCTCTATGTATCAGCACTGAGGTGAAGGGGTACAGCTGAGAGGGATGAAGGATAAGATGGGCAAAGAATAGTTTCTACCCAACATCATCACATTAGTCCTGCTGACCAATACAGACAGCTCCAATCCCAGAGGGATCTCATTAGCAAAGCCATCATACAGAGTATCTGCACACACCACTGACTCAGGTCTGACTTAGGATTGTTAAATTTTGATCAATCAGCCAATTGACTAGTCGATGGAAATTCCTAAGTGGAGCGCTCACTATCCTTTTGAAATGCCTCTCCTTTTGAAATGTACAAGAGCTGCCATGGCTCTTGTAAGTTTCAAAGGGCGAGAGGCAGTGGGAACCATGTCAGCAGGGAGCAAAGTAGTCCCTGCTGGTAAGGGGTTCCCTTCTGCGCCTCTTCCTTTTAAATGTACAAGAGCCGCAGGGAGCTCTTGTATGTTCAAAAAGGAGAAGAGCAGCAGTGGGACTGGCGTGAGTGGGACTGTTTCAGTCTCTGCTTACACTGTTTCTCTGATGCCCCCTACCTCTCCTGCCTCCTGCGGAGACAGAGCTCGGGGGGGGGGGGGGGGGGGGGAGGTAGAGGAGTACTGGCTTTTAAGCTGGCTCCCCGCAGCACTGGCTCATGCCCCCTCCCCCTCGCTGCCTCTCTCTGACAGACAGCAAGGGGCAGAGGGAGCGATAAGTCGAGTTCCTACTCGACTACCCGATAAGCATTTGCTTATTGGATAGTTGACTAGTCGCTTACAACCCTAGTCTGACTGCCTAGAGTAGGCCAGCTATCAGAACCCTGCAACACCCACCAACAACTTGTATGTTGTTTACATTTTACAGAGCGCATACTTCCAGATTTCAATACACCTGACTCTTCATAAGCAGTTCACTAGCTGGATCGTGAAGAAATGCCACCTTCCTTGCTATGGCAAAACAGCGAACAAATCAGGAGTGCAATAAGAAAGCAGGTTTTACATTATTTATCACTGCCATGGGCAGAATAATAGCTGTATGAACTACTGACCTGTTCCAATACAGCAAGCCCAGTGTTTGAAAACCAATGGCTCCATGGGATTCTAACCACCACAATAATGCAGGTACTGTGGCTGGAGAAGTTTATCCCAGATTAAACTAACAACTAACTCCTTCCTCACTTTCTCCTTCCACTGTTCCAACTTCTTCTGTATTTACCTGTATTTGCTTTGTATGTTAATCAGAAAGGCAATCAGGTCAATCCGGGGCCGTATATGGTCTCTCTCAGCAGGTAAAGGAAGGGAAGTTGCCACATGGCTGAAAGACAAAAATAAGTTTGCAGGTTTACCCAAACTTAATGGAGTGATGAAACTGAATCCATTTCACTAGCCACCTTCTTAGCTAGAATGATTAGCAGGAGCAGATTTAGTACCATGCATTTATACGTAGCTGATGAGACCCGTTGCATGTTTAAGCCTATTCACAGTCATTAACAGCCACAACTGACAGTTAGTAGCTTAAACTTTGTTCCCTTCACGTTGTTTAGTGAGGCCATCTCATATGACAAGTTTTCTCCAAGATTAGTCTTGTACTCCTCCCTATGAAAGCCCAAGCAAAGTAGTAGGAGCTATGCTAGAGATCCATCTTTCAGATGAAAACACAGAAGAGGGGTTCCAACAGTCATTAGCAACAGCAAGGTTGGTTTTCCTTTTTTAAATTGTCAGAAAAAAGGTGTTAGTCCTGGTCTCCTTGATCAATTTCAAGTCTAGTAGCTGTCACGGTCCAGATATGAACTGGCTACAGAATTTACTTGTGAGCAAAATACAAAGCCATACCTGATAGAGCATTAAATAATCTTATGAGGAATACATTTGGGCTATGTCTACACGGCACAATCTTGTGCCAGAAATATGCAAATGAGGCTAAGCGCAGAATATCGCCGAGCCTCATTTGCATATCTGATGAGCTGCCATTTTTGCGGAAGAGGCTCTTGCACAAGGAGCGTCTACACTGCCCCTTCTTGCGCAAGAAAAACCCTCTTGCGCAATGCTGTTACGCTGATTATTTTCAGGAATAAGGCATTGCACAAGAGAGTTTTTCTTGAGCAAGAACGGGCAGTGTAGACGCTCCTTCTTGCGCAAGAGCCTCTTCCGCAAAAATGGCAGCTCATTAGATATGCAAATGAGGCTTGGCGATAGTCCACGCTTAGCCTCATTTGCATATTTCTGGCACAAGATCGTGCCATTGTAGACATAGCCCAAATGTATTCTTCATAAGATTATTTAATGCTCTATCAGGTATGACTTTGTTTAATTTAAACAAGATTTTTATGTACAACACATATAATAGCTGAACACTGTAATTCATTTTGTCCGTTACAATAAGTATATTTTATTGGCCTAAAATATCTCATTTATTTACAGTTAAATGAAGAACTGTACTTCTGTGGCAACATTGCATGTATGTAGGACACGGTCAGTAAATAGCACATTGCATTCTACATCAGACTCTATCCAGTAAAGTACCTTAGGTTCTGTAAAGCTGTAGTATATTTTAGATATAGTATATTTTATCTCCTGTGTATTACGGAGGGAGGGTAGCATCTTCCCAGTTAAAACTTTTAACCCAGCTCCCTCCAGTGTGTTTAATGATAACCAAACCCTGCAATGCTCAAAAAGTGATCTTTTCTGCTTCCAATACGGTCTGCTTTATGTGTGTCTCTCCCGCCACAACACAGACACACACACACACACACACACACACACAAGATTTTGAAAGAAAAATGGAAGCCATTTCAGAGATATGAGAGTTTAAAAGTTGGGGATGAAAATTATATCTGGAAAATACTTTTATTTGTAACACTATTTGTCAAAATGATTTGGCCTAAAAACTTCAGATGAGTTTTATGAAAAAGTTCAGAGTCCGATCTTGTGCCTTTTATTATGTTTAAGAAGCAAAGCTGCATATTTTGGAGGTTTTCCATGACTTAGAGTTAGTAAGGTCTGGAGGTCCCCAGTCCAGTTGATGAAATCTGGCAAACCTTGCACCTTTCTAACACTTAAAACTTATAGATAGACCCTCTGGACGTATACAACATTTGTATCCACAAAAATGAGCTGTAGATACCAGTGACTATAAAGTGGATATCCATGATTTTGCAGACCTCTACTTATAGGTATTTGTTAGGCAAAGCATAAGTATAAAGTTAAGGTAGTAATGCAGTGGTCTCACAGGCTTTGATGCTTGTAGGACAGTAGCTTTGCAAAACTAATTAGGGCATAAGGCCCCAAAAGCTTAAAGCATAAATAGCTAACAAAGACCAACCCTCGATCATAAACTATCACAAGACAGACTGTGGTAATAACTAAACTACTGATAGGTAACCACAAGAGATTAGTTGATATCAGCTTGGGATATTTTAAGCTAGAGATATCAGCAGATGTCTGACCACAAGGTTCCATGTAACCTGGCTGTGACCCTGGTGTACGTGCCTGGGAAGATGTCAGGATGATGATGATGGTCGTCATCATAAGGGGGAAGAGGATACCTAAAACTTCAGGTTGTTCTGCAAGGGAGGATATAAGATAAGGATGCTCCACACATTCTATATTAGATCTACCTACCTCACCTGGTTGGAGTGCTTGTGATTTTGCTGAAGTGTTAATTAGACTATTAGAAACACGGAAAGTATTTTTTACGTGTGAATGTCATCATTGCCAGGCACATGGAGGCTCCCAGTTCAACAGTAATTCTGATAATGTTCAGTTTGACCTTGGGACAAAAATCTATCAAGTTTCAGAATGCTAATTGTGGAAACTAATCAGTAATATTATAATTAACCTACAATCAACAGATTATAAATGCACTTGCTAGTGGATTTGAATGGTCCAAAAACAATCACAAAAACAAAATTCATATCCACAAAAATGAGCTGTGGATACCCGTGGCTATAAAGCGGATACCCATGTTTTTGCAGACCTCTACTTATAGGTATTTACTACGCAAGGCATAAGTATAAAGTTAAGGTGTTCCTGTGGACAATTATGACGTTTTAAGATCATCAGTGGTGTTGTAGCGAGAGAAATACACACTCCTCCCAAAAAACAAGGTTAACGCATTTGCTCCTGTTGATATTTGAGCCAAAGCCATTACATTAGTAACAAGGGGATTCCTAGACAAAAGTTAAAATTCCAAGTGCAAATCAATAACGTGAGGAGAGATAACATACATAAAAGGGTGAATCTAGGAAAAGAATCACAGCTATTGGACATTTTACAAGGATACTTCAAAGCTAACTCACAGACTGTGCTTTTGTGCAAGATCGCACCAATGTAGACACAGCCAAAGAAAAAAATTCTACTTAGATGCTTGTATTGCACTCAGCGCTTATCTCTAAGCACCTGTGCTACACAGGGGCTGTGTCTAGACTGGCAAGTTTTTGCGCAAAATCAGCTACTTTTGCACAAAATCTTGCCGCCTGTCTACACTGGCTGTGAGTATTTGCGCAAGAACACTGACTTTGTACTGTACAAAATCAGTGGTTCTTGCGCAAGTACTCTGACACTCCTGCTCAGGGATAAGCCCTCTTGCGCAATAAAAGCATTCGCGCAAAATCATACCAGTCTAGACACAGCCATGGGCTATAGCTACACAGCAGCTAGGAATAGTGAGGGCAGACAGACTTGTGCTAGCACACTAAAACTAGCAGCATGGATATCATGGCACAGGTTGTGACTCTGAATAGGCACCCAAGTTTAGTCCCAGGTGGCTGTCACCACACTGCTACTTTTAGTGTGCTAGCTTGAGCAGAGATAATGCAGGTCTTTCTGCGCACATCAGGAGGCATGTTCCCAGCTGCAGGATAAACAGTTCCACAGAGGGCTCACCAATGCACATTATCCATTTCTTGCAACACCTCAATTTAACGTCATCTGCCGTATATACACAATATTGCATCCACAAGCCTATCTGACCAGATATCAATATGAGGGAGAACCTAGAACATAAAAAAAAAGGCACAAAAAACTTGGCAAAGAATAATTTCAGAATTGAATTGGGGAAATTTTTGCTCCACCCTTTCCAATCACTTACATGTTTATCTTGAAGGTTTTTTTCTCCTTAAGAATTGCCTCTGCTAGCTGTTGCTGCTGCTTTTCATCAGTGCCCACCAACTGGTCAGGAAGGGAAAATAACTTGTAAATGCAACCAGAAGACTGAGGGAAGTCACTAATTAGCACCCTTTGCTTTGAAAAGTCCCAGGGTAGGTTATGAACTACAGGGCTCAGGGAAATCAGTTCACACTCAGTCAATACCCCAAAGGCACACCACAAAATGAGGGAGAGATTGCAGCCACCTAGCCCTATTTGAGTCTGCACCTGTCAGACCCCAGAGCACATGTGCCCAGTTGTACAGAATAGAGATCTGAACAGGTAATGGGTTACCCAGGAAGCATCACCCTTAACAAATGTTTATCACTGGCAAGTAACAGTTAACTTTTATCTGGTAGCAGCCTGCTACAGGAAAGGGCTACCGGCTCCCAGGCCACTCAGAAGCAGCTGGACTGGAGCAGCTCCTGCCTGCTGGAGTGACTCCCATACCCACGCCCATTTAATCAGTTAGGTAATTAAATGGGATTTGACATCCTTAGTGCAGAACTCACAGGCCCCCGCACCAGGGTAAGACCTGGCAAAGATTTAGGGGCAAAGATTTAAGGAAAGCAGAAACAGCCGGGGGGGGGCAGTGTTGTAGCCCAGCAGAGCAAGGTGCCCTCGCTAGCACCTCACCCCACATGCATGGGCTGGGGCTCAGGGACCAGCCCCACCAACCAGCCCCTGCTCAAACAGTGACCAGACATGACTCTGCTTAGCCAGAGGGCGGGGCAAACAAGCCTATTTGCATAAGGAAATCAGCCCACCAATCAGAATGCGGGGCGGGGTCAAAGCCGCTGGTGGGTTGATTGGCAGCAGGATTCAGTTGTCGAGCGGGAGGCGGCAGCGGCTGGTCCCCGGCGGGAAAGGGACGAGACGCGGATTCCTCGTAGACCTACCAAGAGGGCGGCTGAATTGAGCGTCGGAAGTTTGTCGAAGGGCCTCACCAGCGACATCGCAGCGGAGCGCCGCGCGACACCCAACGCGCCAGGATTTCAAACCGCCGCCACGTTCTGCGTCCTCACCGCTCCGTCGTGAGACGCACACACCGCGGCGTATGCTGGGCGGAGTCACCGCGCGCCACTGCGCATGTGCGCCTCTGGGGCCGGGAAAGAGCGCGAGATTCTGTCTCGCGGCGCGAGATGGGCAGCAGTGCGCGTCACTCTCTTTCCCCATCCCCGCGTGCTGCGTTGCGCTCTGACGTGCCGCGGGGCTGCTCGTGCCCCTGCCTGAGTCCAGACGCGCGTGAGGCAAAGCGCGTGACCCCGCCCTGGAGCCAGCGCGGGCTCTTCTCGTCGGGGCTTGTCAGCACCTGCCCAGCGCTGTCAGGGCGATGAGAGCGCGAGGTCAGTGGCCTGGCGGGTGATGGGGCAGCGAGCAGCACTTTAACCTCGGCCAGGTACGAGCCTGGGCTTGTGCTTGCCCAGCCCCCCATCAGGTGCCCTGTGTTTTAAAATGGCCCAGGGCTCCGGGCTGCAGCTACTGCAGCAGCAGCCTCCCCCTCCCTTCAAATCCCTGCTGAGTCTTCCAGCTGGCACCGCCACAGTCCCAGAATCCCTGGCCCAGAGGCAGCCAAGAAGGGCTAACTGGGGGAGTCTGGTTCCCATCCCCCCCTTAAGGAGACTCAGACACCCCCCCCACACACACACACACATACACACATTCCACTTTGCCCAGGCTGCATAAATTAGTAGCAAGTCCACCCTTCCACTCGGAGGCTGGAAAGTAAACTCACCCCGCAGCAGTGGTTCCTGTCCCATGGTTCTGACCTGGCTCTCCACTGCAGCTTCTTGGCTCTTGCCACAGCAGCAGGGGATGCATGCATCTGTGCAGGTGAGGCTTTCACTTTGCAGTGCCCTGTGACTTTCTGAGACCTGATGTCACTGGGTTGCCTGTCCCAAGTAGAGCTGTCATGGGCCAAATAAAATTATCTGACTGGTCTGATGCAGCCTTATGGCGATTAGTTCATCTCTGAATTAACCTTTCATTAGGATACCATGGCATTAGTCATACATAGTGGTAACTCAGTTTGGATGTTCATAATAATAAATAATACTTTGCAGGTCTATAATAGATGTTTTCTATACATGTACTACAGCACACTTTAATAGAGATGTCTGGTGTTTATAACACTACACAGATATTAACTAACTAATGGGGTGGATAGATGGATGAGTATCATCTATATTTTCAGAAGAGGAAACAAACACAGACTAATGCTCACAGAGGAAAATAAGAGTTTAAAAAAACGGTCTTAGGCAAGAAGGGGAAGGAGTTACACACCAGTGGTGTGCTGTATATAGAAGGCTTGCCTGTCTACATGCCTGAGCAGCTGTATGTTGTCCAAGTGAGCACTCAAAATGACTCTGTCAAGTCCCCATTTGTAGAACAAAATGACATCCATGCAGTGTGACCTCAGCTTGTATGTGACTGTATGTGAGGTCATGCTACATGGAGGATATTATTTTGGATTGCCTAAACATGAGTTTTTGCATGCCTTCCAAAACTGTCCCAATACACCACTGCTATCTGTAAACTGTCATTTTATCACTATCAAAATTCAAGCTGCCTTTGGGATGAAATACAAAAGATGCTTAATGGCATACAACAACACTACTTAATAAATGAGATGGAAAATTAATGTTTTCCAGTCCCCTTCCTTGATACCTGTAGGACAAAGTCTCAGTGCAGTGCTTAGGCATTGACTGATACTGACCCAGAGACAAATGATCCTAGTTGTTTGCCAGCACCAATAAAGAGGAATAGACTGATCAGAGAACTGAGACAGAAACTCATTAGCTGTAATCTGCACTCTTACATTGATTCCCTTTGTGACTTTCAGTAGGTCACTTAACCTCTCTGTGCCTCAGTTTTCCATCAGTAAAATGGGTTATGGTCCCTACCTGTCTCCTAAAACTGCTGGATTTCCCCTGGAGTACTCCTATTTACTTACTACCTGGGTGTCATGTTCTTTTGCCTACAGTATCACTGTATCGGTTAGTTTACTTAACACTTTGAAAATATAAAATGAGATTATAATAGGAAGAGGCACCTGACAGTTGAACACCCTTGGAGACACTGCCACCCTTCTTTGATTTCAAGGTATATAACTGCAATCTGTCTTGCTGTAGCTATTGTTGCTTGACTGCACTGCATGCAAGTCTGGTGCACTAGCTCCATGCAGAGGTAGCTTGAATTGTGTATAAAGTTAGCAGTTTTGTTCTTGCTGGGATTGCGTCATTGCCTGAGCTTTAACTATAACATCTCATAATAGGGAATATGTGTGTATGTCTGGGGGACAGAGAAAGGCTAAGAAGGCTAAAGAACAATGTCATGGACTAAAGAAGACAGTGTGGACAGGGCTGCAGGCCATACCTCTCCATGTCCTCTGCTGAGTGCTCATAAGAGAAGCAGGGTGGCTGTGATAATATAGTCTGACATCATATGGCTTGGATGCCTGGTTTGATCCTGACAAAAGTAGACAGCTCAACTCATTGTTAACACTAGGCAAATTGCAGGTGAAGCAGAAGAGAACAGAGGATATGTATGGTTCCTGTCAGATTCAGCTGGGAGGGCAAATCCAAGACTGGCATGTTCCAAAGGTTTGAGGCAGACAGAAACATTAAATAACTAGAGGCTGCTATTTGGGGGTGGAGTGAGAAGACAAAGGTTCTTTTATTTGCTGAAGAAATGAAAATGTGGTAAAAGAGGCAGCACCAAGTCAATAAGATAGATGATTCTCTTCCACCCGCCTCCCCTCAGCCCACTCTTCCCCTCCCCTGCTCTCTGGGTTGAAGGAGAGAAAGCTGTAGCTAGGGATGAGGTCATTGCACAGTATAAGACATGCTCACTGGCTCCATTCCACTTGTCACTGCAGGCATTTCAAATCAGTGGCGCGGGAACATTTTTAAAAGTGGTGATGCTGAGCCCCCTACCAGCTGAGGCTGAGAAGAAAGCAAAGGGTTCTTGATTGCTGGGGATCTGCTGCCCACCTGGCACACTGGACTCTAACTAGAACCACAACATGTGGGACTGGCAGCAGCCGAGAATCCTGTGTGGGGGAAGAGGCCAGCAGCAGGAACCCCTGGTGCTAAGCTGGGAGCCTGGAGGTGCTTCAGCACATCCTGTATCCCTAGTTCCAGCACCTAAGTTTCAAACATCCCTAATGTAACACGTGAATCTCAGTCTTCAAGAAATTCAGTTTAGATTAACCATTTGATTCCACTTTATCTTGCTTCCACAGTTATCTAACTATCCATACTAGGCATTTTTACTCTGTTCATTACCATGGCATCTGAATACAGTGGCACCATCTGCATGGGCACTTCAACACATTATTCTGTATAGATGAGAGCCCTTCCTATACTTGTATAAAGAGAGGAGTAATCTGATAACAGCTAGGCTTCCCATCCAATCTCCATTTTTATTAAGTCCCTTCAGATCCTTGTACTGAGATCTTAACCCTATCTTCTCATGAGGTAAGAGGAATTCATTCTCCATTCTCCTTGTTTGCACATTTCTCTGCCAAATCCCCACATTTTAATTGAGGAGGTTCACCCTCCTTAGCACTCATTAATTCAGGGCAGTTCTGAAGTGCTCCATGTTTCTCTGCTATGACTGCCAAATAATTCACAGAAGTGGTATTCTTTAATCCTGTGGCTGCTTTGTATCTTCTTATTGAACATGTGCTACACAATCTGGGGCACTGGAAGAAGGGTAAATTAAACTCTTGAATAACAGTTATGAATGGAACAAAGTATTCAAACAAAAGCAAATTTATTTTACGATATTTTTTGAGTGAAGGAGGAATGGTGCCTCAGAACAATCATTTCATAGTGAACCTATTTCCATGGGTATGAAGAGGTGTAAAGCAGTGGAGAATTAGTCCCAATACCTGCTGTAATATTTATAGTGGGGTCAAGGAAATATTAAATTCACCCAAATCAGTATGGTAGCATTTGACATTCACAGCACAAGTGTAAATGATGGCACAAAAGGCAATGCAATGAATCAGTTCTGCTAGGAATATCAGCTCACTAACAAGAGGAAAGCTGTCAAGGAAAAGGATGAATTTGTGTTCAACAGTTCAGATTTCTCTAATTAGTTTCCTTGTTTAAAACTCTAGGGCTACGTCTACACTGGCCCCTTTTCCGGAAGGGGCATGTAAATTTCACTAGTCGTCGTAGGGAAATCCGCGGGGGATTTAAATATCCCCCGCGGCATTTAAATAAAAATGTCCGCCGCTTTTTTCCAGCTTTTAAAAAAGCCGGAAAAGAGCGTCTAGACTGTCCCCGATCCTCCGGAAAAAGTGCCCTTTTCCGGAGGCTCTTATTCTTACTTCAAAGTAGGAATAAGAGCCTCCGGAAAAGGGCGCTTTTTCCAGAGGATCGGGGCCAGTCTAGACGCTCTTTTCCGGCTTTTTTAAAAGCTGGAAAAAAGCGGCGGACATTTTTATTTAAATGCCGCGGGGGATATTTAAATCCCCCGCGGATTTCCCTACGACGACTGCTGAAATTTACATGCCCCTTCCGGAAAAGGGGCCAGTGTAGACGTAGCCTAGGAGCATCCAAGATCACTCCACTTAAACACTGGCATATTTGATTTGTGATACGCTGATACTTACAGAAGGCTAACCAATCCATAGGGAAATCAATTATGCTGAAACTATTGGTATTGAAGGACAAGTATTTTTTGTGACTGTTACTAGAGCTCCACCTGCTTGTAAATTTAAATCTCATCTAATTTTGCAAACCTTTGTCCCTCTGCTAACTGATCTTGGACTTCAGCAACAGGATATTAGTTCACATGGCTTGTTACCTTAGCTCTGCAAATGCAGATAGTGCCATCCTGTTTATGAAGATGCACAATAAATGCTACTCATTCTGAAAATTGAACAGGTTATAGGACATCTTGGTTAACCACATTTTCTTCGTGTTTTTCAACGTAAGACAGGTATCATTTTAGCATGACATAAGTTCATCTTTATCAAACCCAGCCTATGGCCATCAACATGTTTTCCACTTACCTCTCTTAAGAACACTGGGGCTGCATCTAGACTGGCAAGATTTTATCTTGCTGCCTGTCTACACTGGCCGTGAGTATTTGCACAAGAACACTGACCTTGTACTGTACAAAATCAGTGCTTCTTGTGCAAATACTCTGATGCTCCCGCTCAGGGATAAGCCCTCTTGTGCAAGTATCCGTGCGCAAGAGGGCCAGTGTAGACAGCAAGTTAATTTCTTGCGCAAGAAAGCCTGATGGCTAAAATGGCCATCGGAACTTTCTTGCGCAAGAGAGCGTCTACACTGGCACAGATGCTTTTGCGCAAAAGATGTGCGTTGCTCAAAAGCATCCGTGCCAGTGTAGACGCTCTCTTGCGCAAATACTTTTAACGGAAAAACTTTTCGAATGCCAATCTAGACACAGCCTGGGTATTTCATTTACCTTAGACCAACGAGGCAAAGGAGTGTTAACCAGATGTATGCCAGTAATGCAGAACCGACTCCTTTGTTAAAACCATGAGTAAAAATTATAGGGCCAGATTCTTGGTACATCAAGTGGAAATGGAGTGTGAGTCCAATGTGGCTCCTATGCTCCTGTCCCCAAAACACATAGCATTATGATCTCCAGCAATCTTTGAGTTGTCCCTTGGGGCCATAGACAGCTAGTGTACATTAAAGAAACCCCCAAGGCAAAGTCTGGCTGGGCAGCAAATTGGAGAGCTTTAAAAAGTTCCTTGATAGCTTTACTTCTGCTGTGCCCAGCAGAGGTTAGACAGCTGAGAATCTGACCTGTACTGTTTACCTTGATGAGTAGCTTACTTTTATCTTGATGTAACCAATTCCAAACCTCAAATCTTTCTTTTATATAAGTTTTACATGCACACTGCTGCCTACTGTGAGACCTTGGTCTTGCATTTCTCTGTGCCTTGGATTCCCCCATTGTAAAATGGGGGAAAGGATATGGACCGCCTTTGTAAATTGGTATTATAATCCTCTACACATTTCAAGGCATGGTACCGAATGATTTATGAATATGTAGAGCCTGATTCATTACTGTCTAACTCTTGTTTTACACTGAAATCAGTGGACTTACATCAGTACAAAACTGGAGTAACAGTTTTATATCAGGCCCATAGTTTTTTCTGGAAATCAAAGAAACTACAGTCTTGGCATTCTTTTTTTGTTTCATGGTCATTCACCAATGCATTAACACATAATAATGAGTTAAAGCATTTCTATACTGTCCAATAGTATGCAGTACATCAGTGTCTGGTGGTGTCTTTTCCATACTAGTTCTCATAAGCTGCATAGTATCCTCAGCAGATTCTTACCAATATGTCCTAGTGATCTGCAGTTCCAAGAGTCTAGTCTTTTAAGGAAACATGCAGTACTCTTGAGCTTACAAACACATCCCTTGGAAATGTTCTAATTTATTTTCTATGATTATTGTTTGCTTAACAGTAAATGGGTTTTGAACTGCTTACTGCCAATAGATGTGCACTTTGTTTAGTCACATGAAAACATATCATGTCTCCACAGCAAAGGTTAGTGTAAAATTGTGTTGGTTACTTGTTGGAACAAGCACTCTTAGTTTAGAGCCACTAAAACTGACAAAAGAGCTGCCATGGAGTGCTCCACCTAGGAACAGCTCAAAGTGATATGTTCCTGCCACTTTCTTTATCTCTGTCAGGGACTTGGGGCATGTTTCCCCCTTCTAGCTGTTTTCTCAAGCGTGCTTTGTAATTCTCCACATTAAAAGTTGCTCTGGGACCATAATATCCCTTCAAAATGTCAATCCAATTTTTGTTTCATCCAGCTTTTGTGGTGCCCTTCAGTCAATCCATTTGTTTTTCTTTCTAATATGGTCAACATATGCCATTTTTTATTTATTTCCTCTATAATTTGATTAGTGAGGAGAGAATGATCCAATGGTCAACTAAGTATTAAAGCTTTTTTTAATTAGTTAAGGGCTTTAACTGCCCTATCAAATGTTTCAATAGTTCTTTCTGGAAAGACACTGTATTCTCTTATGAAGCCAATCTTCTTGGAACAAATAGGAAAGACTTTCATCCTAACTGAATTCCCTGTTATATAACAGAAAATCACAAGCAACTACTTAGAATTTCTGTTAACTTTTGTTAAACATAGGCAAAATCAGCAAGTGTGAAAGAAATCAGATAGCATTTCAAGCAGTTCTAATATCTCTCAACACAGCTCTGACTCCAGCTCAGTTAAATATTGGTGCAGGGTACAATATTAGCTACTACAACATATAACTTTTCAACATTCCTAACTCTAGCCAACAGGAGCTCAGCCTCTTAACGTGGACTTTATTGCAAGCCATACATATACAATCTGAATTCATTAACTCTTTAGTTTGCTGAATTACAGTATTATGGAAAGTTCATATCTCAACATTGTTCCCCTACTCCTGGGAATCTGAAGTATTTTAGGCCAAATAAATTCAACTCATTTAGAAAGAAACCAAGGGAGGAATGTTCAGAATCAAAGCAATCAAGAGAGGCAGAAGCAATTTAGAGGCCATATTATGTTTTCTCTCAATCAATTGGGGTCAAGCAGAAATCAGTTAAGTAGGGAATAATCACAGGTAAATCAGAATTAGTTGTTTTAGCAGGAACTCCTACTAGATTTACACTATAATCTACTGAAAATTGCTATTTACTGTATATTTACTATTACATTCACTATATAGCTAACAATTTACATTTATGAAATAACAGAATTTTGAATTAGAAAGTACAATTTCCTACATCATAGTACAATGCCATTATTATATGATCCCTCTTCAGTTTCCAGCCTCTGTTGAGTTTAGAGGGAAAGTTTTTGTTAGCAATCCTCTTGTGCAATTTTTGTTTCCTATTTTGTGTTTCAGGGTAAATAAATGCATGTATTTCTTGACACAATATTTTGGCTACATGAGTAAACAATTATCCCTTCACTCCTTTTTGATTTGCAGATCTTTGGTCTTGTACGGTTTCTCTATAGCATTCCTGTCACTTCACTTTGTATATCTTAAGTTGTTTGGATGGCTATATTAAACAGTCCTTTTTATTTTCCATACTGCTCACTTCCTCTTTATTCTTGTTTGTTTAATTACTTTATTTTATTACAGTTTATTTCCATCACATTTCACTCTTGCTTTATTTGTCAGTTTTCTAATGAAGTTTCTAATAATTTCATAGATTATACCCTCTAGTGCATTCATCTGACAAAGTGGGTCTTTGCCCACAAAAGCTTATGCTCCAATAAATCTGTTAGTCTATAAGGTGCCACAGTACTTCTTGTTGTTCTTGCAGATTCAGACTAACACGGCTATCCCTCTGATACGCTCTAGTTATTTTCCTCATTTACACGCACTGTTCTTCCTTGTCCTCTTTTGACCTTATATTACTGTCTTTCCTTTTTAAAGGTACTCTCTCTTTTATGCTATCCCTGTTGTTCCTACAATCTTTTGTCTTTCCTATCCCTCCTGTCCTGAACTGGATTTTTTCCCTTTCAGCACTCTGTTCCTGCTGCACCTTTGATGATACAACGCAGCCACCAAGGCCCCTAATTTACTGATACAGGCAGTCCCCGAGTTACGTGGATCCGACTTATGTCAGATCCGTACTTACGAACTGGGCTTTTCTCACCCCGGAGGACGCGGGTGGCGGGACCACCCAGACGCACCGCGGTCCTGCCGCCCGCGTCCTCCAGGGCGAGAAAAGCTGCTCCACATCTCCCTGGTCTGCTGGGGGGGGCCCCCAGCAGACCAGGGAGACGTGGAGCAAAGCCGCGGAGGACGTGGGCTGCGGGACCGCCCAGACGCGCTGCGGTCCCGCGTCCTCTGCGACTTTCCTCCGCGTCTCCCTGGTCTGCTGGAGGAGGGCGCAGCTAGTGCGCCCCCCCCCAGCAGACCAGGCTTTTCTCGCCGACGCCTGTGGGCCCCCCAGCAGACCAGGGAGACGCGGAGCAAAGCCGCGGAGGACGTGGGCGGCAGGACCGCCCAGACGCGCTGCAGTCCCGCCGCCCGCGTCCTCCGCAGCGAGAAAAGCTGCTCCGCGTCTCCCTGGTCTGCTGGGGGAGGCACCCCAGCAGACCAGGGAGACACGGAGCAAAGCCGTGGTGGATGCGGACGGCAGGACCGCGGCGCGTCTCGGTGGTCCCGCCGCCCGTGTCTCCCTGGTCTGCTGGGGGGGGTGCAGCTAGTGCGCTCCCCCCCCCCCCCCAGCAGACCAGGCTTTTCTCGCCAACGCCTGTGGTAGAGCAGCTGGGGCACTGCTGGGTTGGTCCCGCAGCGCCGCTCCTCGGTGCTACTGGACCAACCCGGCAGCACCCCAGCTGCTCTGCCCCAGGCGTCCTGATTCAGCCGCTGCTGGTCAGTTTCAGCAGCGGCTGGTCAGTTTCAGCAGCAGCTGAATCAGGATGCCTGGGGCAGAGCAGCTGGGGTGCTGCCGGGTTGGTCCCCGCAGCGCCGAGGTGCGGTGCTGCGGGGACCTACCCGGCAGTGCCCCAGCTGCTCTGTCCCAGGTGTCCCGATTCAGCCGCTGTTGAAACTGATCAGAGGCTGATTCCAGGAAGCCCGGGGCAGAGAAACTCTGGACGTCAGTTCCGACTTATGTACAAATTCAACTTAAGAACAAACCTACAGTCCCTATCTTGTACCTAACCTTGGGACTGCCTGTACTCTACTTCAGTGGTCTCCAGCCTTTTTAAGTATGAGATCACTTTTTAAATTTAAGCGCAATCCAAGATCTATCTCAAACCCAAATACCCTTGCCCAGCCTCCTTTGTACCCCTTCTCTGAGGCCCAACCCCCTGCTCGCTTCACCCTCCCTCCCTCCCTCATCCTTCCTCACTTTCACCAGGTAGGGCAGCAGGTTGGGGTGCAGGCAGGGCCGGCCCGAACCCTTTTGGCGCCCTGGGCCCAGGCGTGCAGCATTGCCCCGGGCACATGGCGCATGCGTGGCTGCTGCCCTCATGAATCAAGCTCCGCACTTCCTAAAGACAGCCCTGGACTTTTCCGTGGGTCAGCAGCCCCTGACTCAAAATAGGGCCCCCCAACAGCCAATGATTTAAAGGAGAGATCCATCATAGTTCACCTTTTACCGGCAGGTGGTAGCAATGAGTTTGTAGATCCCATAATAGTTTGTAGGGTAGACTGGAAGGCCTTTGCTTAGGGCCGCTTGATTTTTTTTGGCAAAAGATGTTATGTAAAGTAGCTTTTTGAACAAAAGAAATTTGTGTGGACATTTTAAATTCTGCTTAATACTTTCCCCTGATTTTTCACAGAACGATTGGAAACTAAGACTGGGTTATTAGCAAAGTCAAGTCAGTTTTAGTGGTTTTGAAAACATTTTTACTAAAAATGAGTTTCTTAAACTAAAGCGCTCTCAGAACAAGTTTTCTGCTAACAAGTGTTTTTGTTTTAATTGCTAAAAACGAGTTATTTGCATAAAATAACCTCCCAGGGTCTTTTCTGCTGGCTTTACTCAGTGAGGTAAAGGGAAGGGCTGAAGTGGGCTCCCTGCATGCTGAGGGCTACTCCAAGCTCAATCCCAGCAGTCAAAATCCTCCCTCGGTTCCTATGACAAGTCTCCCCGCCCAACCCAACCCTCTTAGCTACGACAAAATGCAGGACAATGTAGCACTTTAAAGACTAACAAGATGGTTTATTAGATGATGAGCTTTCATGGGCCAGACCCACTTCCTCAGATCAAATGAGGAAGTGGGTCTGTCCCACGAAAGCTCATCATCTAGTAAACCATCTTGTTAGTCTTTAAAGTGCTACATTGTCCTGCATTTTGTTTCAGCTACCCCAGACTAACACGGCTACATCTCTATCACTGTTCTCTTAGCTACGAGCCTTCCTACGCCCACGAGGGGCGGTGGCAGGCGCTCCCCAGTCCCGCCCGTTCACCCCAGCAGCCAGCCCGGCCCAATGCTCCCCTGGCCAGCTCGCCCCAGCGCTGCCGCACCCTCCCCCACACGCAGCCCAGCCCCCTGTGACGCGCCAGCCGGAGCCCGGACAGTCCCTCTTGGGTCCCCGCACCGCGCGACAGCCCCCGGCCAGCAGCGCATCCTCGCTCGCTCTCTGTACCACGTGCGCCGCCGCGCTCCCAGTCTAGTTGCCGCGGCAACAGCAGATAAAGGCCTTTGCGGCATTTCGATTGGTCGGGGAAGGTTCGGCCCCGCTCCTGCGGGGGGTGGAGCCGCGGCCGGTAGGGTGCCTCGCAGGTTGATGGGCTGAGGAGGGAGGGAGCGGAGGGGGGGGGGGGGGTGCGTCGCGCGTCGTTGTCACGCGCTGCGCTCTGCTCCTGCCGCTCCCTCTCTCCCTGTGATCCTGACACGCGCAGCTGCGTCGCGCGCGGGGGAATCTCGAGGGCCAAAGGATCGTCCGTGCACTGCCCGAAGCCCACGCGCCAGCCTCGCTCGTGGAGCCCGGTGAGTGGCGCGTCCCGGATCCCTAAGCGCCCCCTGGCCCGCCCTGCCCCACGCGTGGCTGGAGCCCCCGAGTCCGGGCGTCTCCAGCAGCCCCCGAGAGGAGGACTTGGGTCTGGGACCCTTGCAAGCTCCCTCCTGTTCTCTGCTCCCCGCCTCCTGCCCAAGTGGACTTTGCTCAGTCAAAAATGACCGGTGCTCAAATGCCTGGAAGGCCCCTTTGCCATCATAGGGGTTTTCACAACCCCTCCAGCCAGCCTGGGGTGCAGCAGCACAAATGAGCAAGCTGAAGAAAAGCTGCTGCAGGGGCTCGAGTGCAGGGTGCATCACGGGTTTTCAAAGGAGGGGGGGTCTCCTTGGACTTAGTTGCCTGAAATAAGAGCAAATGAAAACGGAGATGACTTTTTTCCACCTTTAAAAAGTCATGAATTTAAGACCCAACAAACAAACCCTGAAAAGATTAGCACAGAAGGGTTCAAGTGTGCTGCTGAAGATCAGCAGAAAGACCCACTGTGTAAATCGGACCTTCTCTAGTGTGAATAGCTGCTCTTGGGATCTTCCAGTCAAAGCTGCTCATTTCATTGACAAAAAGAACTGGCTGCAGAGCCAGCGTATTGCTGTGGGAGAGGGAGCTGGGTTCTAATCTGCCTCAAGTATCTGCCACTGCATCTCCAGCCAGGATCTGATTGCAAAATCCTTTTGGGGATGACCAGGCAGAGGGAGTAGAAGGACTGGCAAAGCCAGGGTGGAGTTTGAATTGGAAGCAGATAGAAAAATAATCTGTTGACTGGTGAGTTGATGATAGATGAAATCTGCAGGTCACAAGGGAAATATAAATAGAGTCATTTTTACTGTCACTTTTAGGACTATAACTTCACTTTCAGGTTTTGAAAGTGGAAGAGATGTGGCAGGGAAGTCAGTCATGTAGTCAGCCTTCCCCCATTACTCTTGGAAGCTTAGCAATAGTTACATATTCATTTCCCCGCTCTCTTCCATCATTTCCTCTGCCCATTGGTGTCAGTTCTCAAGCAGCCATTATATTATCCATGGTTTTATCATGGCATTTCCTCTGACATCTGGAAACTGGTCTTGGCAGCTTTTATCCCCGCCCTGACTCAGATAATTCAATAAGTGCCAAGGTGAAAAAAGCAGGGCCTTTGTTGCACATGGGTAATATGGGAATTTCATTGACATAACTAGCCTTTGAAGAAGTAGATACTACTGGTAAAGAATGAATAAACAGACATCTAAATTAAATGATCTTCTCCCATATTTCAAGTGCCAGTCTGATTTATGTTTCTTGACTGATTCTTTATCCCACCACTGATCTCTCTGCCACTCTTCATTGCAAGTCTGAGGGTACGTGTGCACTACAGAGAAGATCAAAGCTACCGCTATGGATCTTCCAGGGTTCAAATTTGCGGGTCTAGTGAACACACACTAATTTGAACTGAGAGGGGGCACTCTGGTCGATGCTGGTAATCCTGCTTCCATGAGGAGTAAGGGAAGTGGAAGGGAGAGTGTTCTCCCTTCAACTTCCTGCTGTGTGGACAGTGCCAAAAGTCGAGTTAAGGTACTTTGACTTCAGCTACATAATTAATGTAGCTAAAGTTGCATATCTTAATTCAACCTTATCCTGTAGTGTAGACATACCCTGAGAGTGAACAACATTCTATTTTTACATGTAAATTTCCCATCTACCCACAGAAAACTACAGTTATCTCAATGTATGCATGAGTGTGTTTTAGTTACTCATGGAAGATGTCCAGAAATGAAGCAGATATAGAGACTGCCTATTTAATTCCAGATTATGAGGATGCCCTGATTAAGAGGGGCCTGATTAAGAGGAGCTTTGTGAGGCTCAGTCAGGAGGATAGAGCACATGATGAGAGGGGACCCAGGAATCAAGTGAGAGAAAGGGAGGAAAATGCTCAAGGACTTGAGAAGGAGATGGGGATAGCAGGGAAATTGCCAAAATTTTGAGTTGTAGGAACATGACTGAAGAAGAAGGGCAGGACTGAAATCCTCAAATACATCCCTCAGAATGTGGGATAAACCCTCCTAATCTCGCTCCTCAGGCTCTAGAAAACGGAAACACTTCCACAATGTTTATCAGTAAAACTGGGGAAGGGAGATTCCTTCCCAGCCTCAGATCTGGCAATTTTTAATTTATCCCTGTCCTGTGCATGTGAGTGAGAATCTCTGGTGGTTTGATATCTAGTCCTGTGAATCTGAGGTGATAGAAAACATGATTTATAGGGTAGAAATGAATGTCATCTTCACTCTTACACTTCCTGCTAACTTGCTTTGCACTATCAGGAGGGGAGGGGGATCTTGCTAGGTGAGGGAAGTCAGCTGACAGGTTGGGCAGAGGAAAAGCAGTCTTACACACCCTTTTTTATGCAAAATTGATTTGGTTGATTGCTCCAGTGTAAAAATTCAACAAGAATTGTATGAAATCCATCAATATGGCATCAAATCAGCTAAAACACTTAACATGTCATAGAACTCACAGATAGAAGCAATCTGTCAGGTCACATCCTGTCCATTCTGCCACCATGGCTTATGCAGAATTGTTCCATGGAGCCCATTTTCCAGGGCATTGTCCAGTGTTGAATAACAGCTCAGTGACAGGAGTTTCATCAGTTCACTTGGGGAATTATGCTGTAATTTAATAATGTGGAGGTCCTTATTGATTGATCTCCATCTTAAATTCCTCTTGGCTCAGAAATATCCTTTTGCTCTTTACCATATTCCTGGGTCATCCTTAGTACTTTCACTCCCTTCTTACTACTTACACCCTTCAAATTTCATTTTCTTGCAACACACTCATCATTAAGAAGTTATTTGAATTTCTTAATTTTATGCTGTATAATAATTTTAATTAAGGGTATTCCTGAATGAGTGGCAGTCAGATCCAGCTGAATGAGCAATTTTGGAATATCCTGAAGGGATTTTCAGAAACTCTTTGATGAGATTCCCAGAAGCACAATACACCATCTGCTTTTAAGTATACTGCCCTTCATGCATAAGATCACTGATTACATCTAGGGAAAGATTTAAAAGGAAATGGTGGAACAGCACCGAGTGATTCCCATTCCCTTTATCAGCTAACTTTCTGGATTTGGTACACAGAACAAGATAAAACAAAAAGACTCTTGCGGCACTTTAAAGACTGACAAATTTATTTGAGCATAAGCTTTCGTGGGCCGGAGGCCACTTTGTCATATGTACGAAGTGGAAATGTCAGTTTGATAGGTACATATCCATATCCATAGATAGGAGTGTTGCATTACTATGTGGAGGACTAATGCTAATAAGGTCAATTCAGTCAGGATAGATGTGGCCCACTCCTGTCTTAATGTGTGTGTGTGTGTATATATATATATATATATATATATATATATATATATTCCTGCCTAACTGATGTTTCCATTTCATGCACCCGACAAAGCAGGTTACAGCCTACAAAGGCTTGTGCCCAAATACATTTGTAAATCTTTAAGGGGCCACACAACTCCTCCTTGTTTTTGCTGAAACAGATTATCACGGTTACCCTTCTGAAACGTGTGAGAACAAGATAAATGTACCATGTGGTGTCTTGAATCCCAGTGATATATTGCTTTTGGGTACATTCACTACAACGTAGTATCATAGGGCATGACATACGTCTGCTTTGCCCTTGAGACAAACATAAGAAAGTAGAGATAATCCACAAATGTAAGAATATTATGGACCGGGATGAGAGGAGAATGTATCCCACATGGTTTGGATGTAGGGATGGGACAGAGATAGATGGGCAGTAATAGCAATGAAAGTTAATATGACAAATCTCCCAGTCTTCCAGTGGTGGAAGTAACTTAAAATTTCTTACAGGTATTGTCCTATTACAACCCGGGTCCCTGCCAGCTCTCTGAATAGCTCTCTGCTGGCTTTTGCTGCAGTTCAGCCAGCTCTTGCCAGAGCTGTGCACTGGGACACACCCACTTTCACCTCTGCTCTCTACCCTTGACCAATTCTGGAAAGACCTGAGGAGGAGGACAGAGACATAAGCAGCCCTTAGTGTACTGGTAAAGCCTATAGAATAATCCGACTCTCTCTTTGATGCAACTGTCACAGTTTCAGGGAACCTGCACTTGTATTCTCTGCTCTGTGATCCACTCCAGAAGTGCCCAGACAGGTCTTCAGCAGTCAACTGTCTGGAAGGGATCCTTGTCCCACTGCCACTGACCCACTGCGAGATTTAAGGCTGCCCAGCTCCTGCCTTACACTGTAATATCCACAGCAAGCCTGTCTGCCTGACAGCCAATGCTTGTGCATTGATCTCAGTTTCTGGGGGGGGGGTTATTTCCAGTGTGTAGCCAGCAGTAACAAGTTACTAAGTGCCAGCAATGCCCCACTGCCACGTATATTGGCCAAACTCGGCAGTCTCTCTGACAAAGGATTAAAGGACACAAATCAGGTATTCAAAATGGTGACACACAGAAACCTGTTGGGGAACATTTTAACTTGCCTGGGTACTCATTAATGGATTTAAAAGAGGCCATCCTCTTACAAAGTCATTTCAGGAACCAGCTAGAGAGAGAAACTGCACAACTGGCTTTCATATGCAAATTTGACACACTAAGCCAGGGACTGAACAAAGATGTTTCTTGGATGGGCCATTATATTCTACACCCAAATAACAGCAAAAGCTAAGTATCAGGCACTTACAGTCCACTTTATTAGCCTCATTTAGCATGGACACTTTAATTGACAATTTTTTTTCTTTCCCTCCCCCATCTCCTCTTTTTCTGCTACTTATTTGTACCTCTGGATCCCTTGCTCTATTCATCTGAAGAAGTGGGTTGTGCCCATGAGAAAGTTCATGTTACTATCTATATGTTTTGTTAGTCTCTAAGGTGCTACAGGACCATTTGTTGTTTTTTAAGTTTTTTTAAGTTATCATACAGTTATTTCTAAGGCCCTGTCTATACTAACCCCTGCTGTTGACATATTAGTTGCTGCATCTTGCATGTGGTACGGTCAGCAGGGACTGCTCTCCTGTGGATGACGGTTTCTCTTCTCATCCTGGTGGAGTACCAGCATCGATGGGAGAGCACTCAGAAATCGACTTATCGTGTTTAAGGGACACAATAAATCAACAGCCAGTGGATCTATCACTGCAGCATGCATCCCTGGTGTAGTAGAGACAAGCCCCAAGCAATTATAATTATTCTTGAAATAGACGCAGTAAAGAGAAGCCATAAAAACCAATAAACAGATTTAAATACATGCTGAACATACCACACATCAGTCTTAAGGGGCCCTTGTAAGCAAAAGTCTTTCCAACCTTTCCATGAGGACTGCTCCTCCCTCTTCTCCATGGACAGAAAGTTCTGTTTGATTGCTGGATCAGAAAGAAGTCCCTGGGTTAGTTCAAGACCATCCTGTTATACCAAATGCGCTTTGTCTGCTAGTCCCTGGGAAACCCAGCTTAAACCAATATATGCAAACCACTCCAGGGAATGGTCCCCCTCTAGAGCTGTTTAGACTCAGGGCACATCTACACTGCAGGGCAAAACTCAAATTAAGCTATGCAACTTCATCTACGTCCGTTGTGTAGCTGAAGTTGAAATAGCTTATTTTTGGCTTTTGGCACTGTCTACACAGCAGGAAGTTGAAAGAAGAACACTCTTCCTTCAACTTCTCTTACTCCTTGTGAAATGAGGGTTACAGGAGTCAGAGTAAGAAGTCCTCCAACTCGACATTATTTTGAAATAATGGCTTGCTGTGTAGATGTGGTCTTTGTTATTTTGGAATAATGTCAGTTGTTCTGAAATAACGCTGCTGTGTAGACATACCGTCAGTGAGTTGCCTTAATCTCACCCCACACACACTGTTTTTAGCTTCAGGAAAAGTTGTGGTAATCTTCCCCTGTGGAGTAGAGGACAGTCTTATATAAACCATTCATAAAGTGCTTTTAAAAATCCCACCTTAAGTAGGCCTCCACTGTGATTTATGTCTCGCTGCAGATGTTTTCTGTGCTTGTCTTGCCTTCTGAGCCTCTTGTCCTATGCTTGACGATTTTTGTTTCAGTCACCAAAACATATGATGATCAGAAATGAAAACTGAACCCAAAATCCCCTGCATAACATTCAGAGCTGGCATGTGCAGGTGCAATTCCTGTTGTCTGGAGGGGGCGGGGCGGTGAGAGGAGAGGTCAGCCTTGCTTAGGAAATGGCAGAAGTTGGTCTTCTTATTCTACCCCTGATTGTGGTAGAACAGGGGACTAAAAGTCAGAAAACCTGGTCCTGTCCCTGGCTCTGACACAGATGTCCTGTATGACCTTGACCAAATCACACCTCTATACATTTTATTTAAATAAAGAGAATAATATTTCCTTGCTTTGCATGGGGATGGGTGGTCCTGAGTATGGATTATTGTTGTCTGTAAAATGCTTTGTGTTGTGAATGGTGAATGTTTCTGGAATGATAGTGTTAGAGAACGGGTCCCCTGTAAATGTGCAGATCAGATATAGCACAAGCTGTGACCATGCAAACTTCCTCACCCTCTTTCACCAACTGCCTCATCTCTGATATGAATGTAGCAGCTCTAATGTGAGGGGATATGTTGGTCTCCATAACCTATTCAGCTCTTGGCCTCTCTGCTGAGGCTGCTAACAAGGCAGACAGTTAATGCCAATAGCGTTGGTTAAGCTGAGTGCTTGTTGTTTTGCCTCTCTTAGGGCTCTGTTGGTTTGAAAAGGGAACATTACAAACAATCCAAGAGTGAAGTCTTATAAGAAAAATTAGCTGTTCAAAGTAAGTAACTTCTAGGCTTAGTTACAGTAACAGATAATCTATTAACATTTCACATCAGTTTAGGTACATTGCAGTCAGTAAATAAAAATCAGAGACCTGAGTCAAATGAAAAGCAGAATTTATAAATGTGACTATATTAAAGGGATTCTTTTAAAAAACAATTCAGCCCCTCTAGCCATTGCTCTCTGAGAACACATCTACACTGCAGGGCAAAAGTCAAATTAAGATACGCAACTTCAGATACGTCAATTGCGTAGCTGCAGTTGAAATAGCTTATCTTGGCTTTTGGTGCTGTCTATAGAGCAGGCAGTTGAAGGAAGAACATTCTTCCTTTGACTTTCCTTACCCCTCGTGAAATGAGGGTTACAGAAGTCAGAGTAAGAAGTCCACAACCTTGAAATTATTTTGAAATAATGGCTTTCTATGTAGACATGCACTTCGTTATTTTGAAATAACTGATGTTATTTCGTCGACGGAGCCATGTAGTCTAGACATACCCTGGGAGACTAGAGAACTGTCCCAGTGGAATCAGAGGAAGAAGTGGTGCTTAACCAGGAATCAGAGGTGCTTAACCAGGGCAGAGTGTGGCATAATTGGCACTGAATCTTACAAAGTAAAGTGCCAAACTGAGACAAAGCAGGATACTAAAGGGCAGATTTTTGCATTTAAAAAAGAGCAAAATTGTGTTCTAAACTGGAAGCAGGAGGGCTGTAAACAAGGATGGAGTGGCCTGGGTCCCATTAGTTAGATCTGTGGTGTCTAACCAGTTCTGAAGCAGTAGCTATTGTAGTGGCTACTGCTATAGTGACCTACCCACCCTCAAACAGCCAAATAGCCATATTCTTCAAGCCAACTAGCCACACTCAACCAGACAAATAGCCACATGTGGCTAGTGGCTAGCAAGTTAGACACCATGGAGTTAGATAGTCTCTGCCACGTCTCCTTGTGTCTGAACAGTTTTGTGCTGGCATTCACCTTAATCAATCTCCATCTGCTTCCCTCCACTTTCTCCAGAAGCCATGCCCCACTTCTTGGATTGGTTCGTGCCAGTGTATCTGATGATCTCCATTCTCATCTTGGTGGGCTTCGGAGCTTGCATATACTACTTTGAACCAGGCCTGCAGGAGGCCCACAAGTGGCGGACGCAAAGGCCGATCATGGAACGAGATCTTCGGAAAACACTGATGATACGGGATAACCTAGCCTTTGGGGTGCCTGAGGTCTAGTATTCTGCATGTGGAGAGTTTCTAGAAAAAAAGCCAAAGTGTGGTCTTTTCTGGGTGGGCTTACAAGGATAGGTCTGAATGCACATTTCACTCTCTGCTGACACAGATCTCTGTTAATCATCAGAGTTACCTCTTTTTTTCTTCTCCAAGGCAAGATTTGTGCACCTCTATTAACTCAAGGCTTTCAGGTCTCCCTAAGCAAGATGGTCATTACTCGGTAAAGGATTCCTGCACCACTCCATGACCTGGATTTTTGGATCCATCAAAGGTAAAAGTCTCTGTTATTCATTATCCAGAGGAGGATACATGCACCTATTCGTTACCTTTTAAAAAATTCTTAAGGGTACCAGAGGATCACACATAGACTTGATATGGGACATGAATCCTTTTACTGATAGTTCACTGGTTTAAATCTAGCCCAGTTTGCTAGGGTATGAAATGGGTTGTTATTGGATGCCTCTTTGACGACTTATGTAAGGTGACTTTGGTGGGGCTCAGCACAGTTCTTCGTGGACAACTGTGCACATCACAGAAATCACCAATGCCCCCGAATTGGCATCAGTGTTTTGAATCTCATTAGAAAGGCTAAGGATTGAATGAGCCATGGAGAGTGAATTCCCAACTCTCCCTTAGAGGTGATCTTCCCAGCTCAGGAGTGAAACACACAGGAGGGGCAAAATGAGTGAAGATTGCATTACTGATGCCCATGTTATACCTGTTTGGGAGATAGAGGACTTCAGTCTCTAGGGCTGTCAATGTGCACTTTCATGAGCACTACATTCATACAAAATGTTCTTCTGAAGAGGTCTGTGTGGATCTCTTGCACCTCTCCTTGACCCAGGACTCTGGATTTATTGCATAGGTCTCAAGAGATCCACTACTAGACATTGGATCTTCTGCATCTGATCATGACCCAGGGATCAAGGGTCCTTTATTATAAATAGATTTGCACTCCTTTGGTCGTCTATTCTACGGCACTTTTTTAAATGGATCCCTTAGTGCATCAGTTCTGTTGCTGCTCCCTCTTGACTGTCATAATCATTGAAAACTGAAATACTCCCGGGAGAACCATGCACTGTGAATCTCTGATAAGGGACACTGAGCCAAACAGGTAGAGATGGGGCACTACTAATGACTGTGCTTTCTGGATCTCGCCTGTATACTGCAGACCATATAATGTGTATATATACACTGTATTTGCACTTTCCTCCACTCTTCCTAGAGCTGATTTGCTAACAAAGTACTATAAGAAAATGTGACTCCATGGGAGAGTGGGAATCCAGCACCTTTTCCTTTATGGCAAATAATGTGCAAATCATAGCTAATAACACTGGCCCAGCTCAGAGCCAATGACATGAGGTATCCTACAGCAGCTACTACTGTGCCACACTGCTTAGAACTGTGTTAAGTCCTGTTCCATGGTACTTTGTATCTCTTCTGATCCTTCACGCCTCTGACTTTTTCTCATTTACTATGCTAACATGCCCTATTGTCCTCACTTCTTTACACTATATATTACAAAACTCTTGTCTTGACTAGTGATGCCCAGGTATCTACATTCCATACAGAACCACTGTCATGTGATACTGCTGTTCCATTGTCAGTGCATTCCATACCAGCCACGGCCACCTTTTGATACATCCTGCAGCATATTTTATATACTTATTACATAGCCTTTGTTGCCCGATTGGCCACCCTTCTCTACATTTTATTGTAATACAATGCCTGCTGCCCTATTGTGCACATAGCTGTACATTCCATACCATCTGCACACATGAAGTGCTGCTGTTTTGTACACACTTTAGTACATTCCATGTCATCTGACTGCCCATGGTGCTAAAGTTCAGTGCCATGCTCTCTGATGGCTCCACTAGATGCAGGCATGCAGACAAGCTTTCCCCCATCATGGCTGCTGGATCAGCTCACAGCATGTCTTCCCTAGGATGAGGGTTTTGCAGACAGTGATAATTCTCACTGGAAACTGTTGACAGAGCTTTTTCATCCATTACTGAATGAAGGATGGAGAACATAGTGGGTGACTTGTCATGGGGGGGGGGGGGAAGTTGCTTGGGGAATAACATTTAAGTTAGCAGTGATGGCTTTAGTACAAACAGAAACTGTCTTCGACATCTGGCAAATGTCATTGGTCTTTATTGGCCATTTCATCTGCCCAGGTCAGATAAAGCACCATCATTCACACAAGATCCCAACTGGGGGGGGAGGGAGAAGAGAGAGAGGACTTCCTAGGTCTGTCAGGCATCTCAGATGCAGGACAGTTGAATCCCTACATTAAGACTGGAACATGGTGATCTTGAGGCAGGTGTCATAACATGGGTTGTGAGTCAGGAAAATACTGAAGCATGTGCCTAAATTTCCATACATAAGTTGTCCTACGTGCTAGTACCTTGCTGAATCAAAGCCATAAAAGTGCAAATGTCTCAGTGCAGCATCAGTGTAGCATCTGGTGATGGTTGTGTTCCTCAGTATGAATACCAATAAATGGCAGCCCTCGATCTCATTGACAATATCTATTGCCCAAAGGTCACTCAAATTAATAAAGCCATAGTCTCTGAATGTTATCTTAGAGACCTGCCTCTTGGGCCTTGACTGTTGTAATCTGGTGGTTAGGCCACCAATGCAAATGGACCCCAGGTTGAACAATGGGGAAGCAATAAAAACCTTTGGACTAGAGATCCAGGAGCTCAGAGATGTCAGGGACAGGTTAAAATATTCCCATAAGACCAAGGTTCTACTTTTTGAAAAGACTCAAGCTAAGGAAATCTTTCTCTCTGTGTCTCGTGTTCCCAATTTCTTTTTATGAAAGAATCCCTGTTAATGTGTGTATAGCAGTCATCCCACAGAGCCAGTCTGCCCTCCAGAAATGGCTGGGAGCTGATTCAAGCACCTACTTACAGTCAGGGGGTCTAACAGTTCCTGTGGAAAGGGTAAAAAAGGACCCACCATAGACACTGACCTCTCCTCCCATTCAGGCAGCCCCCAAACCCTGGATAGATGTACATTGCCAGGAAGTGATGGGGATCTTGGACTATGTTTAAATTGTCCAGGGGTGGGGATGGGGAGGATGGAATGTCTTCAGGAATGTCACCAGCATGAACTCTACAATCACTTGTATTTCACCAGCAGAAAATTCATCTTCATAAGCTACATTTAAAAAAAACAGGAAATGAATGATTGAGTCTCGTGCCAATGCTGTGTGGGATGTGACAGGCAGCCTGACTGTCTGGAACAACTCATATCTTCAGTGTGTGGGGGTATCCCTATCTGTTTGTGCCTAAACTGACTCGTAAATGAATCTCCACTGATCCTACTATGAAACAGAGCTACAGAATCATACTGGAGAAGGGGCTAGACTCAGTAGTCTGTCATTTCTCTCTCTGAACCCTCTGGATCTCTTTCCTGTTCTGTGCCATTCTCTGTGTATAGTCTATTCCCACATCCCCCAGGCCCTGGATTAACTGGATGAAATTGAACAGAAAGAAAATGAAGTGAATGAAATTGAACAGAAAATATTTCCCTACAGTGGGATCCATTAAGTCTTGGAATAGTCTCCCTAGGGCAATAGTGAAAACCCTGTCACTTGGGACTTATTAAAGCAAGACTGGACAGGGTCTTGAAGACTATATTATAGGGAAGAATCCCTCATGGGCAGCTGGAGGGCCTAGATGTGTTATAGCAAGTACCTGCCATCTTTCACTTGTCTGACACCTCTCCCTGTTCAACTGTCTGATGCCCCAGTACTGTGAATACCCACCTTTAGCCTAACAGCTAAAATAGACATAAGCTCCAAAGCTCTGTTTGATTAGATTGTTTTTTTCAGTGTGTGTTTTGCACTGTTTGGTCCTGATGAAGTTAGCACTAACAGTCAAGTGTTTTCCACTGTTACTTTGTAATTTATTCTCATTAGAGTCAAAAGTCTATATAATAAGTGTATGTAATAAAATGTGTATTAGTGACGTGTTTTCTGGTGCTTTATTATTCTTGGGGTTTATTTTTAATGTAATATGGGTTTGTTAAATTCTATCTGGGATTATACTGGCTACTAGATATGAAGTCATTGGAGAGGGGCACGTCTACACAGCAGAGTTACTTTGAAATAATGTCCATTACTCCAGAATATCATTATGTGCTGTCTACACAAGAAGCCTGCTATTTCAAAATAAACCTTGTTGTATGAGGACTAAGGAGGGCAGCGGAATAGCGATGTATTTCAAAATAAGTGCCGTGTAGACAGCACCACATTTTGAAATAAGCTATTTGTAAATAAGCTAAGCAGTTTGTGTAGCTCAAATTGCGTAGCTTATTTCGAGCTACACACTACTATGTAGATGTACCCTTAGAGGTGTATTAGCAGGAATCTTGATGGTGTTTTTTACTTTTCTTCTCTAAAAGGCCTATGCACCACTTAATCCCTACAGTCCTTCAGAGGGACTTCAGTGGTTCATAGGCTTTGTACAGGCCCCATGCACAAAGGGGACTTTCATCCACAGAGCCTCAGAGCAGGGATCACTCAGAATAGGTGTTTTGAATCCCTCATGATCATTCTTCTGTGATGTCAGGTGAGAGAATTGGTAGAATTCAGCACTTCATCTCCTATGCCTCTCACCATTTGCACATCTCCCAGTGAGGCTAACAATGTGCTTGAAGCAGGAGTATAGAACGCCTATAACTGAGAATCCCATTTAGCTGAGCAGGCACTGGAGGCTAAAGTATGGGACAGGAAATTGGGAGATTTCCAGCTCTGACTTCCTGAATGGCCTTGGACAAATCATTTAATGACTCATTTTCATCCTCTAGGCTGGTAGGATTAAGTTGGTGGGTGTGTTGTTTGTCATTGGAAATGTAATTTTTTTGTCTGTGCAACTGCATCTCAGAGTTGAGCCTTGGCCTTGATGTTACAATATTGTGACTATTGTTAATGTATAATAAGTTGAACCTCTCTAGTCCAGTACTCTGGTCCGGCAACATCCGTGGTCCGGCATGATTTTAGTTAGTCAGATGTCCACTTATCATGGGTGTGTCCAAGTTTCCCGCGGTCCTATAAAGATTGTTTGCAGCTACCAGTCCTGGCTCTGTGTTCTGTGCTGTTATTAAGCTCTAATTTACCCTAAATGTCTTCTAAGTGCCCAGTAAGCAGTGGAAGTGTTGATAATGCTGCTAGATAATATTGACCTCCCATGGTTCAGCAAATTCTCTGGTTCTGCACCAGTCAGGTTCAGAGGATGCCAGAATAAAGAGATTCAACCTGTATTTCCTATAACAGTTGTATAATGGAAATTAACAGGGGCAGCAATAGTTGAATAATATTCTTGAGGGAGAAAGAAAAGAAAGCTGTAATCTCTCTAACATCAAGCAGTCACAGCCCACTGAAGACATCAGGTATGGATGTTTGTAGTTTTATACATTTAATGCAGGCCAGTTCTTTATCTCAATGGTTTCAGTAATGCATGCTCTGAGTATATCTTAGAGTAATTAAGCAGGAGGAAAATTGCTGATTGTCAGGAAATATTTCCTCACAGTGAATTACAGCTAAATGTGGAGGATCCTCTGAAGGGAAGGGGGAGTAGTCCCAGTGCCTGGAAGATTTATAACAAAACTGGAAAAATCACTAGAGAAGAAACTATAGAAATAAGAATAATGCTGCAGTGGTCAGAAGAGACGGGTGGATTAGATTATCTCATAGGTCAGTCAAGGCAGGTTGCTTGAAGAGAGAAGCCAAGCCAAAGGGATCCAGAAATACCAAACAAGGGTAAAACTGAACAGGAAGAGGCATATACACATGGATTGGGAATATATTTAAAAGCACCCCATACTACAGGGCTGCCAGGGTGCTTGTAACCCACCCACCTGCAGAATGTGTCAACACACGAAAAAAATAAATCCACATAATAAACTATTCACTTTCAAAATAGTATTTTGATAATATTCTATCCCAGCCCCTACCTATGCAGGTGCTGTGCTAGTGTAACTCCATACATTCAATACTGGGCAATCCAATGATCTCCATTGCAGTTAGAAATTGGTTACACTAGAAGAAGTGCACAATTTTTCTCCTTGTTTTCCGGTATGTAAAACTTCCCATGTATTGGAATTCTGTCATGAAAACAGCCCATGGGGACCTCTGACTCACCCTCTCTTTAGATTGTTCGTCCTCCTATTCAGAAGGGGCCAGCTGATTGTATACCAATGGATTGCCATGGCATGCTTCCATCTCCTCATTTTATTTCCTTGCTTTTGTTTGTTTTTCTATTTATCTTGGTTTGATTTGTCTTCTGGGTTGACATCATGGAACACAAAAGATGAACAAAAAAGGGTGCATTTTAAAAATGGCCCACAGTCCTACCAAGACAAGTCACAATTGCAGTAGTGCTGTAAGTCAGGGAGTGGTCAATACAAGGATGAGATACCTCCCAGGAGAACACAAGTGCACATGTGGACGATTAGCACTGAATCGATGCTGTAGCATGCCTTAGTGGCTTTTGTGCTGCTGGAAGTGCTGTATTTCCATGGAGCCATGGAATCAAGCTCCAGGACTCCTGGCACTTTTCACATGGAAAGACTTACTTTACTAACTCAAACTCTAGCCAAATGCCAGTCTGGGTAATTACATTCTGCCCACCCTCAATAACCCCCAGGCAGTTTCAGACAAAAGTTATTCTGCACATCCCTGTCACAGCGGGCAGTCAGCCCCAGGGCACCTCTTCTTGGTTGCTTTGGGAATTAGCTCTTCAGCCCTGGAGTGCCCCCTTTCAGCTGGTCTCCTGGCTGCTGGTACCATCCTAGGTCAGTGCCCCTGCACTCTAGGGTCCGCCCCTCCCAGGGAATCCCCAGTCCCCCTACAACACCTTGCCTCAGTGACCCACTAGTCATCATAGACCCTTATCTCAGGGGCAAACTGCAGCCTGAAATGGCCACTCATCATTGGCAAGGGGGGATGGACCTGCTGCCTTTGCTTATCCTGGCTGTTTCCCTGCAGCCTTAGTACACTCAAGCCTTGCCTCAGGCCCTGCAGCCTGGGAATAAGGTGAGGCCAGAACTCCCCAGCACTGCTCTATCTACAGCCCTAGTATTCTTAGGTATTGTCTCAGGTCCTGCACACACTATGTCTACACTCGTGGCTTCTTGTGCCAGAAATATGCAAATTAGGCTAAGTGTGGAATATTGCCGAGCCTCATTTGCATACCTAATGAGCCACCATTTTGCAGAAGAGGCTCTTGTGCCAGAAGGAGCTGTCTACACTGCCCCTTCTTGCGCAAGAAAAAACCTCTTGTGTAATGCCGTTCTTCCTGAAAAGTAATTGGCGTAATGGCATTGTGCAAGAGGGCTTTTCTGGCACAAGAAGGGGCAGTGTAGACAGCTCCTTCTGGCGCAAGAGCCTCTTCTGCAAAAATGGCGGCTCATTAGGTATGAAAATGAGGCTTGGCGATATTCCACACTTAGCCTCATTTGCATATTTCTGGCACAAGAAGCCGCGAGTGTAGACATGGCCTGGGAGTGAGGTTAGGCCAGAGCTCCCCAGCTCTGCCTGCCTCTTCCCAGGACTGCTCTGTCTCAGGAAGCTTCCAGCTTCCCTGGCAGCCAGGTCCCTCCTACTCCTCAGCTAGAGCAAGAGCGTGTCTGTCCTCCTTCCTTCCAGGAACCCTTATCTATGCAGCCCCAGGTTGGCCCTAATTGTCTGTCTCTGCCTCAGCTCCAGACTCCACCCTCTCAGCCCTCTCCCAGGGCTGTGTTTTAACCATTAAAGGGCCAGTGTGGGGCAGATGCCACTTCATATTCCCTTTCTAAAATCTATATATTTTAGAAATGTGCATCTGTCTGTTCATGAGTCTGTTTGTTCAAGAACTCCTCCAGAACAGTAAGAGCTAGGACCACCAAATTTGGTATGCTGCATCCTCTTATAACTTAAAACAAGTTCAGGATTTGGTTGTGCCAGGAAAATAGGAAGTGCTGGGAATGGGAATGTTTTCCATAACATGGAAAGGAAGGGGGCACGGATTGGAGGGATGTGATACTGAGAGTGGCCACTGGGGGCAATGAGTGCACAGGAGAGCTATACAGCAGCTTGACCCCTGGGAGCAGCTGCACCACGGAGTGACCAGAAGGGCTGGGGGCTTGCCATCTTGCCTGCCACCAGACCAGGTAAGTAGCCTGTGCCTCAAATCCTTCCTCCCAGCCTTTGTCTGTGCCTGCAGCACTAGGGGGAACACCTCTGCCAGATGGGGAGACTGGGGGGGCAGAAGGCCCCTGTCGGCTAGAGAGGAAGACAGGAGGCCCCTGCCGGCCAGGCAGGTTTGGTGGGGAAATAGTAGATCCCTGCCAGAAGGAAGGGTTGGGAGGGAGAGAAAGCCCCACCAGATGAGACCCACTCACCCTGAGCTGCTTCTCACTCCCCAACTCTCACTCTTACATGCCCTCCACATCCCCAGTCCCCTGCTCTGCTCCCTCTTCATCCTCAAGTCCCTGCCCTGACTCCTGCACTCTTCCCCCTAAACTGCCCGCTCCCTGCTGTAAAGGACCCAGGCAACACTGGATAAGTCTTGTAGTATCTATTATAATGTTACACCCCATGGATGCACTAGTAGGGTGAATACATGATTCCTGTATATATAATTGAAGAAACGCTAACAGTTTTGTTATACATTTTTGCATATTTTTGTTGATACCCAAAATTTTGAAACTTTTCCATTTTTTATTTTCATTTTTGGTCCCTCCCCTTTTTCAACCTTTATTTATTACTGTTTGCCACTGAATTCAGAAGAGTGTATACTCCCTGCATTTTCCATTTTTCCTTTTGCCACTTCGTAATGTTTCAAAACTTCCAACAGTTGGAAAAGTTACAGAATAGCAAAATGAAACTCTGTTATTTCTCAAAAGTTGGAGAAATTTCAAAACATTACAAAGTAGTAAAAGGAACAGAAAAAAATGTGTGTATAGAAACCCAACCCCTAGATATGAGGGGGGAGAGAAAAAAACAAATGACAAAATCTTTAAAATTTAAAAATTTTCAAAATATTTTACTAAATAAATATATATATAAAACAAATTTTGTTCAGTTTTGAGCCTCAGAAACAACTGAACATTTTCACACAATTGTTCCTTTTAATATAAAGAATAAAAATGATGGTAATGAGCCATCTCAGTAATACATGAAGGATATAGGCTGCATAGAAGTGCAGCGTGTTTTGAGGATTTCACCTGTCTGAGGAATCCACACCTTTGGTTCTGCCATATGGATGGACTCTGCTTTGGCAGGGAATGACAGAGTTAGGGAGGCAAGAATGTGCGAGGGTCACAGGGCAGGAATGGCTGCAATGCTAAGATTCCAAGCCCTTCAGGCCTTCCACAAACAGCTCCTTGTTCCACCCCCTGCATCTCTTGTGTCCTGTCAATGCTGGGTGTGGGGAGGGGAGGGGAGAATGACGATGGGGGTGATGTTCCTCCCAGTTACTGTAAGTAGGTCAGAGGCTGGAGGTTGTCCAGGATACTCAGCCAAGGCTTTGAAGCTAGATCCAGGCAAGGCAGATTGCTTGAAGAGAGAAGCCAGCCAAAGGGATCCAGAAAGCCAAACAAGGACGAAACTGAATGGGAAGAGGCATATACACATGGATAGGAAATATATCTTAAAGCACCCCCTGCCACAGAGCTGCTTGAAACCCATCTAGCTGCAGGCACAGCTATTCCAGGCTTGAGATCCCCTACTACAGCTCAGTCAATGCATGTGAACCTGGCAGCTCCCCTTCTTCTCAACCCAATGCCCAGCACTCACGGCTCTGGTGATGCAGCTCTTTCTAAACACTCGGTTCTGGGCCGTCTCATGGTGCTGCTTCATCCTGGCTTGTTACTCTCTATGGGTCTGTCTACACCGCACGATTTTTTTTGAGATAACTAGCATTACTTCAGAATAACAATACGAGCGTCAACACAGCAGTTATGTTATTTCAAAATAATTTTGAAATAACAGAAGGCTTATTCCAAAATCTGTAAACCTCATTCTACGAGGAATAATGCCTATTCCAAAATAGCTATTTTGAAATAAAGCGTTTGTAGATGCTCCACTGCTGCTATTTCAAAATAGCCCCTCACCAGGGCCATTCTAAGCTATTCCTCCCCAGTGCCTCCTGGGGCTCTAAATTGATATAGTACATCTACATTAGAGAAGCCTGCCTTACACTAATTTTGAGGCTTCCCTGCAGTGTAGGCATGCTATTTCAAAATAAGCTATTTGAAATAGCTGGGCAATGTAGACATAGCCTATGTTATCCCAGTCCTGGGGATGCCCAGTTCACACGGTTCTGCCAGTGTATCTCTGTCCTAACCTACCATGCCTCAGGCGTTGCCAGTCTTCCCCTCCCCTGTTCTCCCGCATCCTCCCCCTCCCTCTCCCCCCCCCCCCCCCCCCCCCCCGCCTAGCTCCTGACTTTGTGGAAAATTATTGGGACTTTTCAGGAACGCTGACAGACCAGAGGAAGCAAAGGTGCTGCAGGCGAGTTAATACTTTTGCAATGCCCCAGTGTGTTGCTAGAGAGCACTGTGCTGAAGGAGGTCCTGGTTTTCAGACCTAAACCAGGGCACTGACACACTCATTCTGTTTAAAGATTCTGTGGTAAAATTTGTAAGACGGAGGTGTTAACCCTGACATCCCAGGTATGTCCTAACTTTGATCAGTGCATTCCTCTGGTCTAAAAGCCTCCTTTGGTGTCAGGTGAACACAGTTATCCTAAAATTGTGCAGTGACTGGCTCAGAATGACTGCCACATTCCTTCCCAGCAGAAGTTAAGGTGTGAGAGACTGCTGGGTGGGAAGGATGTAGCGGAAACACAGCTCCCCCTTCTCTCCTTGTCTTGTTGGAGCAGCATCCTCAGACTGGTCCCTCTCCTTCTTGGCTGGAGCTCCCCTTCCTGTTTCAATCTACTCTAACTGCTCCTCCCCAGACTTGGCTGCATTGTATCAGGGAGTAAGGGAGTAATCCTGCAGATGAAATATTCTATGTGGAAATGCCAGCCATGAATATTCTCATGTGCCTCAAGGTTCTTTTGATTCCCTTGTCCTTGTTTTTCAGTTCCTAGCCTGGCTTTTTATGAGTGCTCTCATTCACTCTCTGCCCACTCCCTCTGTCTGTTGGGGCCAGCTGTGTCCCTCCCCAAGCTCTCCAAGTCTCTTTCTCTCCCACTTACTTTTAACAAAGCTGAGAAAAACTTCCTACACTGTAGAAAGAGAAGGAGAGAAATCAGGAAGGATGGATGGCAGGAGGAAAGGCTCTGGTGCATTTTGTGTGGCTGTGTCCCCGGGACAGAAGCCAGGAGATCTGGATATTTTGTGATCGATGCTCCTGCTAAACGCCACTGTGTATAAAGCCTCCCAGCCTGATTAACCACAGGCTGGGGGAATTTGGCCCCAGGCTGCCCCCTCTGAGAAATGTGGAATATCCCTTTCACCAGCTGAGGGATCTGAAACATCAGCTGCTTGGTCCCAGCTAACAATTTACCCTCAGTTGCTGCTCTTGAAGAACCAGGTAAGCTCCTAAATTTCCCCTTCTTTATCAGAGAGTCAGATGAAGAGGGCAATGTACTGGGCAAATCTGAGTCTTCTGTGAGCTGATTTTGACTTATCTTAGGACAGGGAACTCCAACCTTTTTAACCACATGATCACTTTTTCTATTTAAGTGCAATGTAAGATCTACCTCAAACCCAAGTACCCTTGCCCCATTTCCTTCCCGCCCCTTCTTTGAGGCCCTGCCCCTCCTCTATCCCTTCTCTGAGGCCTCACTCTGCTCACTCCATCCCTCTTCCTCTCCCATCCTCACTCACTTTCACCAGGCTGGGGTAAAGGGTTGGGGATGCAGGCTCTGGTCTTGGGCCAAGGGGTTTGGAGTGTGGGAGGAGCTCCGGGCTCAGCCCAGGGTGGGGTATTGGGGTCCAGGAGGGGTTTCAGTGTGCAAGCCTGGGAAGGAGTTTGGGTGCAGAGGGACTCATGTCTGGCATAGGAGGTTGGGTGTAGGAGGAAGTTCAGGGCTGGGACAGGGGTTCAAGAAGCAGGCTCTGGCTGGGCACCATTTAACTGAGATGGCTTCTGGGTGGTAGAGCAGTGGGGTTAAGGCAGGCTTACTCCTGCCCTGACCTTGCACCACTCCTGAAAGCAGATGGCATGTACAGCAATGGCTCCATGGTGCCATGTGCTGCCCCTCATCTACAGGCACAGAGCCCACAGCTTCAACTTGCCATGCTTCCCCATTATTGATTAATGGGAGCTGCAAGAGTGATGTCTGCAGGCAAGGACAGCATGTGGAGACCCCCTGCTTTGCTTTTCTCAGGGGCTGCAGGGACATGCCAGCCACTTCCAGGAGCAGCAATTATCATGGGGATAATTACTCCAGTCACGACAGGTTAGGCATTTTAGAACTCACTACTCAAAAAATTAAATTTAAGCGCAAGATAGAAATGAAAATTATGAAATGGACAGGTGAGTCAAAAACCAAAAATAAAATATTTTGCAAGCAGTAAAAGGAGTAACAACAACCCCGCACGTATGTATTGGGTCGGGAGTTGCAAGTGAAGGACAGTGTGTTTGTGAGAGTGACAGACCCAAACACAGTGGCTACGTCTAGATTGCATCCCTTTTTCAGAAAAGGGATGCAAATTAGACGTATCGCAATTGCTAATGAAGCGGGGATTTAAATCTCCCCTGCTTCATTAGCATAAAAATGGCTGCCGCTTTTTTTCGGCTCGGAGCTTTGCCGGAAAAAAGCGCCAGTCTAGACGGGGATCTTTCGGAAAATAAAGCCTTTTCCGAAAGATCCCTTATCCCTTATTTTAAGAGGGATAAGGGATCTTTCGGAAAAGGCTTTATTTTCTGAAAGATCCGCGTCTAGACTGGCGCTCTTTTCCGGCAAAGCTCCATGCTGAAAAAAAGTGGCAGCCATTTTTATGCTAATGAAGCGGGGGAGATTTAAATCCCCGCTTCATTAGCAATTGCGATACGTCTAATTTGCATCCCTTTTCCAAAATGCAGCCAGTGTGTTAGCGTGACAGAGATTTGCATTGCCAAGTTCCCTCTTTCCCCTTCTCTCTGTGTGGAAATAGGATACAGGAGTAGGGGAAGGAGGGACACCCTGACATCAGCACCCCCTCATGGATGGAGGGGCAGCTGAAGTGCCTGCACTTGACAGTCTCTTGGCCAAACCAGTCAAGATCACCTGTCAGAGGCTCCAAGATCTACTGGTAGATCCCAATCTACTGGTTGGTGACCACTGTCCTAGGAACTACAGCACCTGACCGGTATTCAGGATGCAGGGCATGGCAGAGAAAGGCAAACAGCTCCTCCCCATAGAACAATTATGGTGGGTGGTGGGGGGGGAATTCTTTCTGGCCCCAACTGGGGATTCGTGTATGTGCAGAAGCATGTGGATTGACAGACCTTGTATTTGGTATCTGCCAGGGCATGGCTGAGGAACATTGGCAGGGCACAGCACATGGGGAAACCTGTGATGTCACTGCCCAGCAAATCCAAGCGTGTCTGCCAGCACTAAGCCATGCAGGTGAAGAGTTGATGCTCCCTTTGAATTTGTTTCTTTAGGAAGCATAAAGGTACCAAGTGTATAGGATGGACAAAGACTTCGCTCCTTCCCCTCACAGGAGCCGCAGATGTATTCCAACCCTGGGAGCTGGCACCGGCCCCAGCCGTATCCCAGGTTTATCGGCACGGCACATGGGAGGCGGAGCACTGGCCCCACCCAGCCCCAGGCTGAGAAAGGAAACCCACCCTGATTCCTTCAGCCAGGACTCTGCAAGGCAGATTCCACCTGCAAAGGGGAGCGTGAGCACCAGGCCTAACTCTAGGCTTGCAGGCCTGAGGGAGCTGAGCAGCACTGGGCTGCCCATCCCGTGCCCTCTTTCTCCTGCATCCAGATCCCTTCCGTGGGCTGCGGCCAATGGTTTGGCACCAAGGAAGCTGAGCGCCATCTCACTGACCCTCCGCCGGAGTGGCTCTGCACCGCCACCTCACCGACAACTGCTCCCGTTAGGTTCTTCAAGGAGAGAGCAGCTCCAGGCGCCGCTGGTAAAGGAAGGACCAGGAGGAGGGGAGCTGACCTTGTCAAATCTGCCGCCGTCGCCTGGAGTACAAGCCTGGCTCCCAAGAGTGCCTCTGGGCTGCATGGAGGAGCAAACAAATACCTGGCATGATGGACAAATCAGTGCTGCATATCCAGGATCAGAAATGCCCACCACATTGCCTCCCTCAGGTCCAGATTTCCAGAGATGCTTGGCCCATGCTACCTTATTTCCTCCTCTGCCACATCCCCAAGGGAGGGGGAAACATCCCATGGACACATCCATGACAGCAGCTGGTCAAGAGTGCCAGGTGGCTACCAAGAGATTCAGTGACCCACTTGGTACGGGAATTCTGCAAGGGCGACTTGGATGTGGGAACATGCCATGTCCCGTTCCAGAGATGTGTGCTGAAGGGATGGTTCTGGGGGGCCGACTCTCTGCTGCAGATACCATCTTGTCTCCTGTGATGGACACAGTTGGGCCAACATGTAAGTCGAAGAGGGCAGCTGGACTGGGTTGAGTTTGGGGTCTTGTCCTGAAACATGCTGATGCATGAAGGTAGAAACAGGCATGAGGGTTTAGCTCTGAGGTTTCATCTTTCATGTGGTCCTATTCTCCCATTGTGCTGTTTCATGTGTTGAAATTCCTGCCATCAACCAGTCCTGATGGAGCATTACACTAACTGGGGGTGATAGTGGTAATTTTCCTTCTTATTTTCAGTCACACTTCATAATCATAATGGTTCATCATTTACAAATAGTATGGAAAGAGTTAATAGATGGTTAATACATGTAAGCATGATGCAGACATCTGTGTACAATAGATGCTTACATGTACATCAGAAGATGTTATTAGAGATGATTATCTAATCTAACAAGCTATCCTAGGGCGACCTATTAGACTAGGTAATAATTGAAGAAAACATCTAGCAATTGTTTAGAAGTGGGATTGAATTTTCTTTTTCATTTCTACGTTTTAAAGAAGGAGGTTTTCAAAAACTTCATAAACCCCCCAAACCTTGCCAGTTCTGACTGTTACCCCCCTGGGCCAGCACTGTGCTCCAGCCGGACTACACAGACAGGGAAGTCGCAGCAGTGCAGGATCTTGCTATTGTGATTAGGACTGTGGGGATCTGAAGTGAAAATACAGCTGGTTCTTTTTAGGTGGCAATGCACTGAATGCCTCCTTTAGCCAAACAGGAGAATTCTCTGTAGTCCTCCATGGTCTAGGCCTGAGCTATCTCCAAATTCCTGTCTCAACACATCGGGCAGCTGCAAGTGTTGGCGACATTGAAGCTGATGGAGCCGCAGGGGAGGTCTGGGGCATTCTCAGTGGAAGGCTGTGGGATTCCGTGCCACTAGAGATCACGCTAAGCCTTTGTGGCTAGGTTTCAAACTCCTCTCTGAGCAGACTACCCCCCGGCTCAGTGGTGGCTGAGCAGAGCTTGGCAGTGCTTCCCTTGCAGATAAACAGCAGGATAATCCCACATAAGAAAGTGGCACAGATCATAGGAGGAATGGAAGGTACGGCCCTGCCAGATGAACACCGGTTTCCTTAATCTTGTCTGTGGGGCCTAGATACTGTGTTGCCAGGTGCATCACAAATAAGATGGACAAGCTTCATAGTCCCAAAGTGGAATTTAGAGATTTGATTTGCAGTTTGTCTCTAAATTTGTACTGTTGAGCTAGGGTTGCCAGGTGTCCAGTATTCACCTGGACAGTCCAGTATTTTCACCTCCTGTCCGGTAAAAAAATTCAGAGAATACTGGACACCTAAAACGTCCAGGATTTTCTGAATTTTTCCCCGGCCAAGAGGCGAAAATGGCGGGCACCTGGCAACCCTACAAACACTCAGCGCCTGGCCTCCCCCCACCCCCAAGTCTTCCCCCGGCCCCCGACCCTAGCCCCAACCCCCATGCTTACCTGGTTCCCCAAGACTGCCGGCACAAAATGGCTGCAGACCAATAGACCTAGGAGAAGATTTTGGGGTGGGGGGGTGTTTGGGTATTTTGTTTCAACCGTCTGGCAACCCTATGTTGAGCTGCTATTTAAAAGGCTCATTCTTGTGCTGCTGTTTGCTCCTGGGCACAGTCAGTGACCAGTGCTGCCCTTCTGATTGGATAGTGTGTTAAATCCACTTTGCACCCCCTGGCCTGCAGTGCTGCTCCTCCATCCTTGTGTGTGACACTGCCCAGTCTGGAACAATACCAGCTTTGCACTTCCTCTTACCCTCTGTGACAGGCGGCCTGATCCTTTAAAGGACAAGAAGCAAGGGCCAACCAGTCCTGGTCAAAGAGCCCACTCTGCCTTAATTGGTTGCATAAAAGCCTAATGGTGCTGGACCAATTGGGATCAGATGGCTGCCTTAAATACCTGGGCCTCATAAAAGAGCTGAGATAATTCCCTTTGGAGAAAACATAGGGGGCAAGATGGGCTCCTGTGGCAGGATCTAGAACAGGGGTCAGCAATCTCCAGTATGTGGCTCATCAGGGTAATCTGCTGGGGGCTGCAAGACATTTTTTTACAGTGACAGTCTCAGGCATGACATCTACAGCTCCCAGTGGCCACAGTTGCCCATTCTTGGCCAATGGGAGCTGCAGGGGGCTGTGCCTGAGGGAAGGCAATGTAAACAAAATGTTTGGCTGCCCTCCAGCGGATTACCGTGAAGGGCCGTGTGTCGAAGGCTGCCGACTCTGGCCTGGCCTCAGAGCTAGTGCCGAGCAAAGAAGAGAGAAAGGTAGCCCAGAGGGAATGAGTCTGTGAGGGAGACTCTAGGGAAGGAGGCTGGAAGTCAGGGCTCTATCCCACAGCCAGAGAGACTTACAGGTAACTCAGAAGGAGAAGGGACTGGGAGCTGAGCTTAGTGATGGGCTGAAGAGGAGCCCAAGAGAGTGGAAGAACCTTTAGTTTGCTTGGGATTTTTGTTTTCCCAGAAGGGGGTGGAATCCTGAGCTAGGGGCCTGAGCCATATGAATTCTTGGGAGAGACAGAAAACTTGAATGAGGGGAAACGGAGGCAGGGATGGGCCTACAACACCATGCTTGGCCCCTAGGGGAGTGCTTACAGTGCATATTTGTGCAGCCCCAGTGTAGCTTAGAGCAGCCTCGGGGCTGTTCTAACTCATATTTGGGCTTCCCGTGGCCCTGTAGCTGTGAATAGGGGGAAAGCAGTGTTCTCAGGCTCCCTCCCACTTCATCTCTGCCCCGGCACTTCCTTGCATCAGAAGCTGCAAGGAGCAGTGGCTTAGAATTGTTCTGCTGCTCTGTGCCGCACAGCTGATACCCATCCCGAGAGGGGGTGGTGGGTGTCAGGTTTTGGCCACTCTATGGGTTTGTGTGTCAGTGGAGGAGCAAACAGACCACAGGAGAGTAGAGAATCAGGCCAGTTTTTCACAGGATTACACCAGGAGGAAGACAGCCGAGATCCAGACCCAACATCCCTCACAGAGATGCACGCTGGTCACATCCACACAGATACCCATCTTCAGCCACATGCATATATTCACAGTGACATGTGCACAAAGACCCAGACAGACACAGATGCCTGTAGGCACCTGGAGAGATACACAGTGTGTGCACAGTGACACAGACACATCTCTCCTTGCCCTGCCGGACACACAGACGTTAGCCGACAGACATTGGTTCTCTCTCCACTCCTGCCCCACACGGAGAATGGCCCAATCTCTGCACCTCTAGCCAACAACCAGAAACCGTGATTCCTGATTTTCCCTGGAGTAGGTGAGCTGGGAGTCAGGTCTAGGGGTTGACACTCCCCAAATGCTTAAAATCCCCCAACCTGCTCTCAGTCCTTCCTTAGTGAAACCCCTTCAGCAGCCTGCCAAAGGGTTAAATCTCTCTGCATAAGTGGCCGGGGTAGAGATGCTCCACAGACAGCATGTGAAAGCCACCTGGGAATAGAAAAGGCGAGGAGGGAAGCAGTGTGTGTGTGGGGAGGGGGGAAGAGCATATTCAGGGCACATCTAATCCATTCATCACAGCACCTCCCCTCCCCAGCAGTAAGCACACCCTCCCCAGCCCACCAATCCAGTCAGAGTCTTGCAGCAGCTTGGATGAAGCTTGGATCCAAGGAAGGGAGGGAGGGATAGCGTGGGGGAGATTTTGCAGGGATGTTTAATATGCAGGTCACATGATCTGACCATGGCAGCGGCAGCAGCAGCAGCAGCATCCCTGCTTATCTGAAACATCTAGTGAAGGAGAGAGAAAAAGAGAGAGGAGAAAGAAAAAACAAAACCTCTGACCAAGCCACACTGCACCCGTGTCAGGAGAGGAAAGTGAGGGGGAAAGCCACCCCTTGGGAGCATATTCAGAGACAAAGAAAAATTCATGTTCAAAGGTAGGTGTCCATGCTGATGCTTGCACACTCGCATGGCTTTGCCAGGGCTCAGGGATGCTGAAGGGATCCCCTGATGTGGTGGGCAGGTCCCTCCCTACACACACACACACACACCCCGAATGGGGACTTGCCAGTGCAGCTCCGAGGGCGGGGGAGAGGAGGCAGAATGTTTCCTTGGTGCCTTTTTCTCTTAACGGCAAAATTCTGGTATCCATGAAAGAGTGGGGTGGTTGTGCGGGGGACAGTGACAGCCATCATCAAAGAGGGAAGGGAAAGAACCCCGGCTGGTGGGCCAGGGGTGGGAGAAACCACAAGCTCTTTTGCAGCTGGCTTGGCCCTTGTTAGTCGCGGACACTTGTGCGCTGGGCAATAGGAATGTCCTGTTCTAAACCCCAGGCACCTGAGTGGGACTCGGTGGGCAGGCAAGGAACCAAAGCCAGACACGGCTCCCGGCCCCCAGGCTGGTGGGGGATTGGGAACCCGTGATTATGGGGCTCAGAGCACGGCACTCTTCCAGGCTGCCGCAGGGCCCAGCTGTGCAACAAACCCTTTGGGACATGAGAGTCTAAGTGCAGCTCAGGGCTTGGGGAGCTGGGCACATGGGGAAGAGAGGTGTGTGCTGATGTGGGGGCAGAGGGCAGCAAGGCTTTCTCCTGAGGACTAGGCCAGGGCAGGGCATGATCCGTGGAAATGTCTCAAGGGGGAGATCTTAGAGAGACAAGGTGTGTGGGGCAACCTCTTGTACTGGACCAACTTCATCCGGTGAGGGAGAGCCAAGCTGTGGAGCATGCACAGAGCTCTTCTTCAGGTCAGAGCTGTCAGCGCCGGGGGCAGCGTTCCAGGGGAGGGATAGGATCTCCTCATCTACTGAACCATTCCAACCTAGAGAACAGAGAAACCTCCCTGCTGCAGCTGGGGAGGGGGCGGTGACCTAATAGTTCTGCCTCCTTTCTAGTGAGGCTTCAGCATGCTAGATTTCACTCAGATTGGAGAGAGATGGACTGCGGGCTCCCCAGGTGCACTAGAGGAAGGCTGGCTCAGGGGAGAATTTAGCAGCCCCAAAGAGCTGGTATAAGTCTCTCTGCCCCATTTGAGAAAACCTTTCTTTAGTGGGGAAAGAGACAAGCTGATCCTGTGGCCTCCTAGTGTTGCTGTGCACGGATTTAGACTGGATTGCCCTGCACTATACATTAGTGGTATTGTATGGACGTACATGCTGGAATAAATGGCCCCCTGGTAACTCTGGGACCTAGATAAAAATGAAAAGGCATCTTGTCTAGACAAGTGAGAAAAATGATTAACCATGATATTTCTTTAGGTCTGAATTAACGGATGTTCATGTCTGCAAGCCACGTGGAGTTTTGGCTTAAACAATAGCCGCTTGCTTTTTCAGGGGTGTACAGGAATGAGTGGCGTGCCGGATTCTGATTTGCCCACTAAGATCTCTTTACTCCACCCTGGCAGTGTAAAAGGGACCTTACAGTGTGTGTATGTGTAATTGCATTGTCAGAGCAGTGCCAGGGGGCTGTAGTGCAATCTGGACTGTGGAGGGCTTTGCCATTGATCTAAATGAGACCAGGATCAGGCCCTTATTAAATGGAAGGAGATACCCGGTAAGGCTATAGATGAATTGACTGGGTATTAAATAGCAGTTGTTCCTAGAGGCTGGCTCTATAGTGGTTGAATGTTTCCACTCCTCACTACATGATGCCATTCAGACAAAGAACAGGAAGGCGGAGGGAGGAGAGAAGGCGACTTTCATATCTAGGTTACTGGTTCTAATCTGCCCTTGAGGCAGTGATGACTGAAAGGCCTTACCATCTGATCTCTGTTCAGTGGCCTGCGTGTAGTGAGTTTGTGCAGCTATAGCCAGCTTTGAATGGCTGCTGTAAATGTAAGAGTGATGGACATGCAAGTGAATGAATATTAATGATGCTGAATGGTAGCTGTCATTATTATTATAATTCATTATTAGCACTTACACAGGGCTTTTCAGCTGTAGATCACAATGTGTTTTAAGTGGCATAGTTCCCTTTCTGGACTCGCTAAGGCAGTGGTCCCCAACCTTTTGGGGCTGCTGGGCGCCCGGGAGCAGCACTGCACGTGCTCCGCGCATGCTCCGTGTGCCTGGGGGCTGCACGGCGCATGCGCCACGTGCCCAGGGTGAGGCGCATGCACCGGGCGTCCGGGGCCCAAGAATGGCTCGGGCCGGCCCTGGTCACTAGGCGGGCTCACATAAATGCCCTGGTGGGTGCCATGGCACCTGCAGGCACAGCATTGGGGACCACTGCGCTAAGGTGTTCGGCCCCCTCTCAGGTGTTTGACCTTTTGCCCATACCTAGCTTTGAATGGCATCTCACAGTTCTCCCACTCTTGTACTGGGGATCTGGGTACAACACACATCGCCCTGCAGGTCTGACTGGACACCTGCATCTCTTCCCTTGTTACAGGGACCAACGGCCTTCTAACAACAACGGTGTTTATTAGGCCTCTCCCACCAACAGGCTCACCCACCTTGTCTTTCTATTTGTATTAGTGCATGGAACAAAGCATTAGATAAAAGGGTGTAAAACACAGTCAACCTGTATCTTTAGTCTCTTCTAAGCCTACACTTTGCTACCAATTAAATGAGCGTTCCAGAAAAGAACTCTCTTTTCCCCCTTGAGTTCCAGAAAAGAACAGACCCAACTTCCACTTTGTTGGGAAGCCAAGGGAACTCCTGAAAGCCACCCTGGCCCCGGCTTGTGTCTCAAGGCTTGTTTACACAGGGACACTCAGGGAAGCTAAGGAGAACTAACACAAGAGGTGAAGTTAAAGTGCATTAGTTCAGGTGCGTTTAGCTACTGTGCAGATGTTCTCATTCAGAAGGAAAGTGGCCTTAGTTCTCTGTAGCTTAATCCATAGTGAACTAAGACCACTGTATTGACTCGACCTAGGACAAGCCCAGTTAGCAGGGATTTCTAGTCTCTTGCTGTAGCTCAGGAACAAGGTGCATTGGCAGTGCTTTGTGACAGCAACACGATATGGGGGAGTGTCTGGATCAGGACAGAAAGGCATTGGCAGAGCTGCCCAGGTGCCCAGGACCGAGATACCAAGGAGAAAGGGTAGCAGGCTAAGCAATAGGCGTGGGAGAGCTGGCTGGTTGAGCTTGGCATGTTTCATCTGATGTCTGGACTTTCCTGGCTGGCAGCAGCTTTGAGAAAGCTGGAAAAAGACAACAGCAGCCTTGAGGGAGGCTGTGTCAGCATAAAAATCACAAACTAGTTGTGACGTGGGTAGCTGCAAAGAGCTCAGCTGCTATTGCCTTACCCCGGGGGCTGCTGCAGCCTCCCTTTTGTAGAAGGAGCTGAGAATTGCTGGGCTCCATCAGACCAGTGGTCCCATCCAGTCTCCTGTCCACCCCCCATAGTGGAGTAATGTTGGATGCTGCAGAGTTGCTCCTCCTCCGTTTAGAAAAGCAAGGAAAGGTGATTTCTTCCTGACAGTCCTTCCTCTGTAGACAAGGATTGAAGGAGCTTGGATCCACCAAATCTGTGGGCTCCTCACCCCACCAAAGCTGTAGGAGGCTATGTGGCCCTTTGGCACTGGCTAAGTGGGTGGCTTTGAAAAGTCATGTATGAGAGAAATTTTGTTTCCAAATTTCTCTGTTTTTATATTTTTATTATTTTTACATTCTGTCATTACATGTCGGCAGCAACATGCATGGCAACAGGCAGGCTGTAATATGACATAGCTGAAATGTTCCAAGTGTCACACTGTTTCGCTGCAAAACAAAGAGGAGGAGTCGCTTCGCTCGAGAAGAGATGTTTCAATCAGTGCTAAGTAGAAGCTGACCTTAATGAATTTAAAAATTAAACAACAGAATATTTCAACTGTTCTGTGATGTTATTATCATGACACTTGTATCCAGACAGCTCTTTCACCATGAAGGAAGACTGAAAAAAATTGGATTTGTTTAGTCTGGAAAAGAGAAGACTGAGAGGGGACATGATAGCAGCTTTCAAGTTCATAAAAGGTGGTTTACAAGGAGGAGGGAGAAAAATTGTTCTCCTTAACCTCTGAGAATAGGACTAGAAGCAATGGGTTTAAACTGCCGCAACAGTGGTGTAGGCTGAACATTAGGAAAACTTCCTAACTGTCAGGGTGGTTACGCACTGGAATAAATTGCTTAGGGAGGTTGGGGAATCTCCATCGCTGGAGATTTTTTTAAAGAGCAGGTTAAACAAACACTTGTCAGGGATGGTCTCTAGATTCTGACCAAGGAGGAATTGGTAGCTAGGTTCTCTATAAGCTGTGTGGCTGCCTATTAAGCACCACACAGGCACTCAGGGACTCCAGCCCAGGTGGACCTGCTGTGGCCTGAGGGACAGGCACTCTTCCCCAATCCCAACCTAGCTCAGCCGCTGACTTGCTGTGGCTGGGGGGCAGGGAGAACCCTATCCCATGGCTCCAGCCCCGGAGCTGCTGTAGTGGGAGAGGTCCCTCTCCTCCCCCTCCCTCTCTGCAACCCAGGTGCTGCTATGAGGAGAGAGAGCTAGAGGGAATCCTTTCTACCCACCATAGCCCTGGGGCAGCCTGCACTCCAAACCCAACATCCCTGGCCCCTCCCCAGAGCTCACACCCCGAGATGGAGCCCTCACTCCCCAACCCCAATCCTCTGCTCCAGCTCTAACCCTCTCATTTCTGGCCCCACCCAAGAGTCCATGCCCCTGCTGGAGCCTTCACAGTAACCTCTGCCCAGGCCTGAGCCCCCTCCCATACTCCCTCAGCCCTCCCCCAGCACATGAATTTTGTTATACGTGCCAATATGAAGGTGATGTGTGACATATCACCTCCCTATTGGTACACACATCAAAATTCATTCTGCACATATGTGGGAAGAATTAGAAAGAACACCCAGACTAACACGGCTACATTTCTATCACAGATTAGTAGTGATTCTGAAGATGAAAGGCAATTTGGGTGACAGAGATCATGAAATGAGAGATTTCATTATTCTAAGGAAAGGAATGAGTGAGAGGAGCAGGATAAAGACAATGGACTTCAAAAAAGAAGCCTTTAACAAACTCAGAGAACTGGTAATTAAGGTCCCATGGGAAACTTCCAAGGGAAAAAGGAGTTGAAGAGAGCTGGCAATATTTAGAAGAAACAATATTAAAGGCAAAATTGCAAACTACCCAATGAAAAGGAAAGGTATGAAGAATTGTAAGAAGTCAGGCTGTCAGCAATTTTTTAAAAAATTGAAATTATTTGCACTGTTAAACAATAATATAATGCCATTTATTAAAATATTTGTGGAAGATTTCTGCATTTTCAAATATTTTTATTTCAGTTACAACACAGAACACAAAGTGTACAGTGCTCACTTTATATTTATTTTTACTACAAATATTTGTACTGTAAGAACAAAAGAAATCACATTTTCAATGCACCTAATACAAATACTGTAGTGTAATCTTTTTATCATAAAAGTTGAACCATAAATGTAGAATTATGCACAAAAACAACTGCATTCCAAAATAAAACAAGCAGAAGCTGTAGAGTTTATATCAGTCCACTCAGTCCTACTTCTTGTTCAGCCTATTTCTCAGATAAACAAGTTTGTTTACATTTGCAGGACATAATACTGCTTGCTTCTTGTTTAGAATGTCACCTGAAAGTGACAACAGGTGTTTGCATGGCCATGTGGTAGCCAACATCTTAACATATTTATGTGCCAAATATGCTGAAGATTCATATGTCCCTTCATACCTCAACCACCCTTCCAGAGGACATGTGTCCATGATGATGACAGGTCCGGCTTGATAATGATCCAAAGTAGTGCAATCCACCACATGTTCATTTTCATCATCTGAGTCGGATGCCACCAGCAGAAAGTTGATTTTCATTTTTAGTTGCTGCATCAGAGTGTTGCTTTTTTAAGACTTCTTGTACCTTTGGTCGAGTGCTGTAGCTGTCTTTAGAAATCTCACATTGGTACCTTTTTTGCATTTTGTCAAATCTGCAGTGAAGAAGTTCTTAAAATAAGTAACATGCTGGGTCATCATTCAAGACTGTTATAACATGAAATATATGGCAGAATGCAGGTAAAACAGAACAGGAGACATACAGTTCTTCTGCAAGGAGTTCAGTCACAAATTTAATTGATGCACTATTTTTTAACAAGCATCATCAGCATGGAAGCATGCCCTCTGGAATGATGGCCAAGACATGAAGGGGCATACAAATGTTTAGCGTGTCTAGCACATAAATATCTTGCAATGTCAGCTTCAAAAGTGCCATGAAGATTCCTTTTCTCTCTTTCAGATGACATTTTAAATAAGAAATGGACATCATTATCTCCCACAAATGTAAACAAACTTGTTTATCTTAGTTGAATAGGAAGTAGGACTGAGTTGACTTGTAGGCTCTAAAGTTTGACATGATTTGGTTTTGGAGTGCAGTTATGTAACAACAAAAATCTGCATTTGTAAGTTGCACTTTTTCAACAAAGATATTGCACTGAAGTACTTGTATGAGGAGAATTAAAAGTACTATTTCTTTTCTTTATAATTTTTATAGTGCAAATATTGGTAATCCAAAATAATAATACAAAGTGAGCACTATGCACTTTGTATTCTGTGTTGTAATTGAAATCAATATATTTGAATATGTAGAATAACATCCAAAATATTTAATAAACTTCATTGGCATTCTGTTGTTTAACAGTGCTATTAAAACTATGATTAATCATGATTAATTTTTCTAATCACAATTAACTTTTTGAGTTATTCGGGTGAGTTAGCTGTGATTAATCAACAGCCCTAATAAAAAGCTCTTTAATAAATTGAAAATCAAAATAAAACCCTACAAAATGTGGAAACATGGACAAATTGCTGAGGAGTAGTACAAAATAATAGCATAAGCATGTAAGGACAAAAGGCTAAGGCACAAAATAACTTACACTTAGCAAAGAACATAAAAGGTCTTTATGTATTTAAAGAGATTCTTTAAATACACTAAGGCTACGTATACACTGGCAGCTTCTTGCGCAAGAACTGTTTTGCAGAAGAGTTCTTGCGCAAAAAGTCTTCCACAAGAGCACATCTACACTGGCATGTGCTTTTGCGCAAGAGCATCCATGGCAGTGTGGACGCTCTCTTGCGCAAGAAAGCTCTGATAGCCAATTTTAACCATAGGGGCTTCTTGCTCAAGAAATTCATGTTGCTTGTCTACACTGCCCTTTTGTGGAAGAGCTCTTGCGCAAAAGGGCTTATTCCTCGTGGGGAGAGGAATAACTCTTCCGGAAGAAGCCCTGTTTTACAACGCTATACTGTAAATTTACTTGCACAAGAACACGCGTGCAGTGTAGACAGCAGGCAAGATTTTGTGCAAGAACAACTGTTCTTGCGCAAGAAGCTGCCAGTGTAGACATAGCCTAAAAGAAAGACAAAGAAAAGTGTTGGCCCTCTACTTAGTGATGAAGGAAAAGCTAACAAATGGTGGCATCAAAAAAGCTGAGATGTGTACAGGGTCATGGTATGACCAGATATGTCTTTAATATTAATGACAAGGGGAAAGGCATCCAAGCCAAATTAGGGAAAGAATAGGTAAAAGATGAGTTAGATGTATTTAAGGCAGTAGAGCCTTCTGAAATGCATCTTCGGGTCCTAACCCAACCAATCTTGGAATTATTTTTAACTCCTGGAAGATGGGTGAGGTCCAGAAGACAAGGAAAGGGAAAACATAGTTCCTGTCTTTTAAAAGGGGGAGCAAAGAGGACCAAGGAATTACAGAGCAATCAGCCTACCTTCAATACTTGGCAAGATACTGGAACAAATTATTTAACAATAAGTTTGTAAGCATCTAAAGGAGTCATCAAGAACAAATCATCCCAAACTAACCTTAGATATTAGGGAAAGACCATCTCTTCCTCCCAGATCATCTCTGTCTTGATCCATTCCTGCCTGGCTATCCATGACTCCTTCCTATCCTGTAAATTGATTTTTGCTGCATGATGTTGGTTGTTGGTGCCTCTGGCCCAATGTCATGGTGTGTGGGCGCCAGATAACTCCTCTTCCAGAAGTAGTGACTGCAACATGCCAAGCAGTAGTCATACCACAAAACTGCTCACCTGTGACTTTGGATTGCCAACTTTCTGGGGTGTAGCCGGGCAGAGGAGAGCAGGGGAAACAAGAGATGGGAGGAATTGATTTTAGAGAATAATCTGTCATTTATTTAGATTGCAGTAGTACCTGCAATGTGCTGGGTGCTTTGCAAAGGAAAACACTCTCCCTTCCCTGAAAAGTTAGCAGTCCAAAACTATACAAACAATGTAAGCAGCGTGGGATAGGACAACAGTTTGCAACAGAGGTGGGCAACCTGTGACCCACAGGCCGCATACAGCCCATCAGGGTTTTGTTTGGCCTGCAAGATATTTTGTTTACTGTTGTCCACATGCAGGGTTGCCAGATTCTGCTGGTTTCCATTCATGCAGTTTTTTTTTCCCTGCATCCATTACAAAAGTGACACACACGTAAAGCAAGGGCACATGAAGCAAGGTGTATGCTGATTGCACACAACACTGACTGTGAGAACCAGGGATGTTAATATTTTGATTAACCAGCTAATTGAGGAGTCGATGGAATTTCCATCAACTACTCAATTAGTTGAGATAGGGGAGGGGGTGCTCGCTATCCCCACTGGGCCTCTGCCTTTGAAATGTAGCAAGAGCTACCAGTGCTGCTTGTGCCGGATCTGACCGCTGCACCTCTGCCTCCCCTATCTGTCCCTCCCCACACTGCAGAGACGGTTTTAAGCTGGCTCCTTTTAAGCTGGCTCCCCTCCAGCACCAGCTTCTGCTTCCTGCACCCTTGCAACCTCTGATATAGAGGCAGTGCGGGAGGGAGGGGGGATGCAAATAGTCAAGTTGACTACCCGATAAGGCCAGGCTTATTGGGTAGTCGACTATCTGGCTACTCTTTTACATGCCTAGTGAGAACCACGTGCTCCTTCTGCACTTAGTCAAAGCACTGCTATGGTTCAATCTGCACACCCTGCAAATTCTAGGTACGCAAGTGAAGTTAGCAAAATTACCCTGTCCCAGGAGATTGTCTTGGTTATGACCAGGGCTCAACAAACTATACAATCTACTCGCCCATGGGTGAGTAGATTTCAGCCACGCGGCCCGTTCATTGGTGGTGTGTGCATGCTCAATGCGGCTCTTGCGCATGCACAGTGCAGGGCTGGCGAGCGGTTTTCGCTGCCGTTTGTCAAGCCCTGGTTATGACAATTTTGCAGCCCGTTGTGATGAAGAAGGGTTGCTCATAAGGTCCACTCTGTAGCCTAGATTGCCCCTCGCTGGCTTACAAGAATCATTACAGTTGTTTTTTAAAATAAACAAACCAAATTCCCCCATGTCAGCTTCCCTTCCAAATCCAACCCTTATGCATTCCTCCCATACCAATTCCCAGTTCCAGTTTCAGTGTGCAAATACCCCTTCGTGCCCACATTCAGCCTCCTTCTCACCATGTATGTGAGCAGTTTACCATGCGACAAATCAGTGATTCAGAAAAGCAGATGATTTACTATCCCAAACAGAGTTTTTTCCAACCAATAAAAGAAAAGAACAGGAGATGAAATGAAACCCAGGAAGGGACTTCTCTATTACCAAGCTCTCTTCCGCGGAACATGTGGGGGAGAGAGATTGTGTCAGTTAGGCTATGTCTAGACTGTAGGCTTCTTTCTGAAGAAGCTTTTCCGGAAGAGATCTTCTGAAAAAAGTCTTCTTTCAAAAGAGAGTGTTCACACTATAAAAGCGCATCGAAAAAGTGATCTGCTTTTAGAAAAGATAGCGTCCATACTGAATGGACGGTCTCTTGAATGGAAGCTGTGATTACTATGGATGGAGTGGCCACCAGGACACCTGTGCTTTTTCCTCTTTCCTTTCTTTCAAAAGAACTCCCTCTTCCCCGTCTACACACCCCTTTTTACAAAAGAGCTCTTTCAGAAAAAGACTTCTTCCTCGTAGAAAGAGGATTACCAATGTCGGAAAAACCCCTCTGTTCTTTCGATTCTCTTTTAGAAGAACGCGATTGCAGAGTGGACATAATTGAAGTTTTTTCAGAAAAATGGCCACTTTTCCAAAAAAAAGTCTGCAGTGTAGACATTAGCTTCTTTCTTTGTAGGCATAGCAGACATAGTGGCTACGTCTAGACTGGCATGATTTTCTGGAAATGCTTTTAACGGAAAAGTTTTCCGTTAAAAGCATTTTCGGAACAGAGCGTCTAGATTGGCACGGACGCTTTTCCGCAAAAGCATTTTTTGCAGAAAAGCGTCCGTGCCAATCTAGACGTGCTTTTCCGCAAAAAAGCCCCGATTGCCATTTGCGCAAAAGTTTTGCGCAAAAGGACTTTTGCCCGAACGGGAGCAGCATAGTATTTCCGCAAAAATACTGACAATCTTACATGAGATCGTCAGTGCTTTTGCGGAAATTCAAAGGCCAGTGTAGACAGCTGGCAAGTTTTTCCGGAAAAGCGGCTGATTTTCCGGAAAAACCGGCCAGTCTAGACACAGCCAGTGGATGTCCAGGAGCACTATACATGAGAAGATAGTGGTTTTGTGGACCTGGCTCATGGCGGGCGTTCCTTGTATAGGGGATGGTGTGGAAGAAACTCTGAGATGTAGGTGAGAGGGGCAGTCATTTCTAGGGCTGATGGTACTGAGGTCAGATGATGAGAGTGGCTATGTCTTGGATTGGGCCAGAAGGGCACAATGTAGGTGTCAGGCTGGCCAGGGAGAAAGAGGTTACTGTTACCCAGAGAGATGAGGAGGGCCTGGACAAGCTCAGATCTGAGAAATCCGTGTGCCTTTGCCTGGCTGTGTGGGCTGAGAGAGACGCGTTGGCAGGTGGGGAATAAATGACAACACCCTGCACTTCCATTTTCACGTTCATCTGAGGCACTCAGCAGGGCACTTCAGGTCCACCAGAGGTGCTTTGCAAACATTAAGGCTATCTCCACACTACCAAGTTATTTCGAAATAAGCTATTTCAAAATAATAACTCCTGAAATAACTATTTTGAAATAAGTTTATTCCTCTTCACAAGCGGGAGTTATTATTTCAAAATAACAAGCCCTTTATTTTGAAATGACAGGCTTGGTAGTGTGGACACTCACCTTGTTATTTTGAAATAGGGGTTATTTCACAATAACTCCCTAGTGTAGACATGCCCTAAGGAAGCCTTAAGACATCCCTGTGAGGTGAGTCCTGTTAGCCCCATTTTTAGCTGAGCTTGCAACGCCCCCAGTGTTGAACCTCTCTGTCTGTCTGTCTGTCTATCTATATCATGATAATTTGGATTACTGCATTCAATTGCTTTCCAAGTGTCAGGAATTTGCTAGAGAGAGAAGCAGATGAGGTAATATCTGTTATTGGACCAACTCCTCACGTTGTCTCCATCATAGCCTGAGGGTAACATGGCTAAAACAACACTGCATATAACAGGGCATGTTCAGGGGCGGCCCTAGATTAGCTGCCAGCAACTGGCACCGTAGGCGAACCACGCAATCGGCACCCCCACCTCCAAACTCCTCAATGATATTGCGCCACCATTTGGCGCCCCATTTTACTTGGTGCCCTAGGTGACCACCTAGTTCGCCTATATGGACGGGCTGCCCCTGGGCGTGTTCTAGGCATCAATGACCACACAATCCTATTGACTTGGTTGAAAAAGAGAAAAACCAAAAGCAACCTCTGTGTTAGCTGATGGCAGCCATTAACCCCTCCCAGCATAACCATACCCCTCCTCTCAGCTCTGTCCATTGCCCCAGTGCAGTGTGAAAAAGAGAAAAAAAGGGGAATACTGTCTTCACAGCCATGCATATTGGGATAACTCATGCGTCTCTGGGGTGTGAAAAACACTTTCTCCTGACAGAAGTTACACCAACATAAGCCCCAGTGTGGACAGCTCTATGTCAGTGGTGGAGCGTCTCCTGCCAACATAGCTACCATGGCTTTCTGGGGGCAGGGAGTGGAGTCATTATGTTGACAAGGGAGCTCTCTCCTGTTGGCACACAGTGGCTCTAAGGGAGATCGCCCAGTGGTGTAGCTGCACTGGTACAGCTGAGCAATTGCTCTCCAGTGTAGCCATGGAGGGTAAGGAAAGTCCCTGAAATAGAGGGGGGATCAGAGGGTGACACAGGGAGTCTGTGGGGGGAAGATACAGATACAAGGAGTTACTGGGGTGCAGTGAGCTGAGCCTATGCAAGCTACAAAGTGTGTGACCCCTTAGAGATGGAAGAAGAAGCACTGAAAGGTTAAGTGACTTGCCCAGAGTCAGTGAATGAGCAAGGAATAGAAGCTGGATTTCTGGATTCTCACACCCCTGCTCTAATCACAGTCTCAATCTCTTTTCAGAAGAACAAGAACAGTAGAGGCTAAATGACAGCTGAGGGCAGCGGTGGCTACAGAGAGAGGGTGTTATCTTTAGGTAGGAGTAGGACCGCATTTTCAATGTGTCCCCTTCATTGTCGGGTACCCAGAATTAGGAGACACTTGAAAATTTAGATCTACATATTAAAAACCATCAGGCTAAACCCACAAGACCATCTCGCAGCAGGAAACACAGAGCGAACATGCATTCATAGAATCATAGAATCATAGGACTGGAAGGGACCTCGAGAGGTCATCGAGTCCAGCCCCCCACCCTCAAGGCAGGATCAAGCTCCGTCTACACCATCCCTGACAGATGTCTATCTAACCTGTTCTTAAATATCTCCAGAGAAGGAGATTCCACCACCTCCCTTGGCAATTTATTCCAATATTTGACCACCCTGACAGTTAGGAATTTTTTCCTAATGTCCAATCTAAACCTCCCCTGCTGCACTTTAAGCCCATTACTCCTTGTCCTGTCCTCAGAAACCAAGAGGAACAAATTTTCGCCTTCCTCCTTGTGACACCCTTTTAGATATTTGAAAACCGCTATCATGTCCCCCCTTAATCTTCTTTTTTCCAAACTAAACAAGCCCAGTTCATGAAGCCTGGCTTCATAGGTCATGTTCTCTAAACCTTTAATCATTCTTGTCGCTCTTCTCTGTACCCTTTCCAATTTCTCCACATCTTTCTTGAAATGTGGCGCCCAGAACTGGACACAGTACTCCAGCTGAGGCCTAACTAGTGCAGAGTAGAGCGGCAGAATGACTTCACGAGTTTTGCTTACAACACACCTGTTGATACAACCTAGAATCATATTTGCTTTTTTTGCAACAGCATCACACTGTTGACTCATATTCAACTTGTGGTCCACTATGACCCCTAGATCCCTTTCCGCCATGCTCCTTCCTAGACAGTCGCTTCCCATCTTGTATGTATGGAACTGATTGTTCCTTCCTAAGTGGAGCACTTTGCATTTCTCTTTATTAAACTTCATCCTGTTTACCTCTGACCATTTCTCTAACTTGCTAAGGTCATTTTGAATTATGTCCCTATCCTCCAAAGAAGTTGCAACCCCACCCAGTTTGGTATCATCTGCAAACTTAATAAGCGTACTCTCTATCCCAATATCTACATCGTTGATGAAGATATTGAACAGTACGGGTCCCAGAACAGACCCTTGAGGAACTCCACTTGTTATCCCTTTCCAGCAGGATTTAGAACCGTTAACAACAACTCTCTGACTACGGTTATCCAGCCAATTATGCACCCACCTTATCGTGGCCCTATCTAAGTTATATTTGCCTAGTTTATCAATAAGAATATCATGCGAGACCGTATCAAATGCCTTAATAAAGTCTAGGTATATAACATCCACCGCTTCTCCCTTATCCACAAGGCTCGTTATCTTATCAAAGAAAGCTATCAGATTAGTTTGGCATGACTTGTTCTTCACAAACCCATGCTGGCTATTCCCTATCACTTTATTACCTTCCAAGTGGTTGCATATGATTTCCTTAATTACCTGCTCCATTATCTTCCCTGGGACAGACGTTAAACTGACCGGTCTATAGTTTCCTGGGTTGTTCTTATTCCCCTTTTTATAGATGGGCACAATATTTGCCCTTTTCCAGTCTTCTGGAATCTCCCCTGTCTGCCATGATTTTTCAAGGATCATAGCTAAAGGCTCAGATACCTCCTCTATCAGCTCCTTGAGTATCCTGGGATGCATTTCATCAGGACCTGGTGACTTGCTGACATCTAACTTTCCTAAGTGATTTTTAACTTGTTCTTTGTGTATCCTATCTTCTAAACTTACCCTCTCTCTGCTTGTATTCACTACGTTAGGCACACCTCCAGACTTCTCGGTGAAGTCCGAAACAAAGAAGTCATTGAGCATCTCCGCCATTTCCAAGTTCCCTGTTACTGCTTCTCCCTCCTCACTAAGCAGTGGGCCTACCCTGTCCTTGGTCTTCCTCTTGCTTTTAATGTATTTATAAAAGGTCTTCTTGTTTCCCTTTATGCCTGTAGCTAGTTTGATCTCATTTTGTGCCTTTGCCTTTCTAATCTTGCCCCTGCATTCCCGTGTTGCTTGCCTATATTCATCCTTTGTTAGTTGTCCTAGTTTCCATTTTTTATATGACTCCTTTTTTATTTTGAGATCATGCAAGATCTCCTTGTTAAGCCAAGCTGGTCTTTTGCCATATTTTCTATCTTTCCTACACAGCGGAATTGTTTGCTTTTGGGCCCTTAACAACGTCCCTTTGAAATACTTCCAACTCTCCTCAGTTGTTTTTCCCTTCAGTCTTGCTTCCCATGGGACCTTACCTACAAGTTCTCTGAGCTTATCAAAATCTGCCTTCCTGAAATCCATAACCTCAATTGTGCTGGTCTCCCTTCTACCTTTCCTTAAGATCATGAACTCTATTATTTCGTGATCACTGTCCCCTATACTGTCTTCCACTTTCAAGTTCTCAACTAGTTCCTCCCTATTTGTTAAAACCAAATCCAGAACAGCTTCTCCTCTGGTAGCTTTTTCAACCTTCTGAAACAGAAAGTTGTCTCCAATGCAGTCCAAAAACTTATTGGATAGCCTGTGCCTCGCTGTGTTAGTTTCCCAACATATGTCTGGATAGTTGAAGTCCCCCATCACCACCAAATCTTGGGCTTTGGATGGTTTTGTTAATTGTTTAAAAAAGGCCTCATCCACCTCTTCCACCTGGCTAGGTGGCCTGTAGTAGACTCCTAGCATGATATCACCCTCGTTTTTTACCCCTTTTAGCTTAACCCAGAGACTCTCTACACAGCTATCTCCTACATTCATCTCCACTTCAGTCCAAGTGTGCACATTTTTAATATACAAGGCAACCCCTCCTCCCTTTTTTCCCTGTCTGTCCTTCCTGAGCAAGCCGTACCCTTCCATACCAATATTCCAATCATGCGTCCCATCCCATCAGGTTTCTGTAATACCAATGATATCATTCTGTAATACCAATGATAGCATTGCTGAGAGCCAGCTTCCAATGTGACGTTGAAGGGGCTGATTCTGGGGACACTTCTAAGTCAAAGGGAAGGGGGCCAGTCTTGGGGCCACAGATGCAAGGAGACAGAGATTTTCCCTCTGGTCCCCGCTGCACATGCTATACACACTACGGACCCACCTCTCCTGGAGCTCCCAGGATGCAATGGTGTATAACATGGAGTCAGACTCTGAAAGTTAACCATCCAGTAGGGGCTGTAAAGCTCACACCTGTAACCTAACTCATGCCCAGCAAGGAGCCAGTGAAACAAATATCCGAGTCCCACCCCCAGCACCAGAAAGGGGCAGAGGGAGATTAACAGTGCTGCTGTCTGAATGGCTGTTCTCCGCACTTTCTCCCGGCTCAGCAGGTTCAGCAGACAACAAGACCGAGGCAGCTATGTCTGAGCTGGTGCCGGAGCCTCGGCAAAAGCCAGCAGTGCCAATGAAACCTGTTGGCATCAACTCCAACCTGCTGGGCTATATTGGGATTGACACCATCATTGAGCAGATGCGCAAGAAGACCATGAAGACGGGCTTTGACTTCAACGTCATGGTTGTGGGTAGGTAAAAGGGGTCATCCAGGCCTAAGGAGCCTTTGAGGGGACATAGAGAGAAGCTTTGCAGAGCTTTGACTTCAACCTCACAGGCGTAGGTACAAGGGGTTATAAGGAGACAGGAGATCATCATTGGGAATATGGGTGAAAGACAGATGCTTTAATATCAGGCCACGTAGGCACTGACTCTGAGGGTTCCTCAGAGCTCAAGCACCCACTGAGCACCTGCATGGATGGATTAGTGCTTTGTGACCCTTGTGTCCGGGCCAGGGTCCCACTCATTAGTCCACCCATGCTCTGCTCTGAGGCCCTGCCCCCACTTGTTCTCTTCACTTCAAGGCTCTTTCCATGCTCCAACTTGAGGCCCCACCCTTGCTCAGCCTCATCACCCCAAAACCCCACCCACTGCTCGCATAGAGGAGAGGGGCCAGAGAGGAGCATCCGCTGACTCAGTGTCTGTGTCAGGCCAAGCCTAGTTCTAGTAAATCCCTGATTCCTGTCCCTGTGATTTCCCTGAAGGGACGAGCAAGGGATTCCTCACATCCAACCTGGCACATTCCCTGGGTTTAAATTCTTGAGCCTGTTGTCAGAGCACAGTTGTGGTAAATGCTCCATTCTTCCCCTTTACGTTTCTCAGGTCAAAGCGGGCTGGGTAAATCAACACTGGTGAATACCCTCTTCAAATCGCAAGTTAGCCGCAAGTCTTCCGGCTGGAATCGTGAGGAGAAGATCCCTAAGACAGTGGAGATCAAGGCTATTGGGCATGGTAAGAGGCAGGAAGTGTACATCCTGAGGACCATAGTCATTGTTTTTTCTGTTTTTTTCCATATATGTTGTCAAGGCTGTTCCCCACTCTGGCACTCCGAGTGCAGATGGTGGGGGCCCACAAGAGACCTCAAAAAGTACATTGCCTCTATAGGCTTTTGTTTTTAAAAAACTCCCAAGGTCAAAGATTCCCTTACCCTGGGGGAGAGGTTGCCACCGCCAAGTAACAAAACCCCTTTTTTCTTGAATCTAGAAAGAAAGCACTTGGAACTTCTTCCAGAGAGGCACCCCAAGCTCTTTTACCACAAGAGAGCTTGAAAAAAACCCAAGAAAACAAACTGTAATCTCTGATAGCTGACCTCTCTGACTTAGGTATGCATACACAGACCTATTACCTTCCAGGACACAAGCATCAAATCATAGCCTTAAAAAAAGGTGTTTTTATTAACAAAACAAAAAGATATACTTGATAAAGCATATTTGTTTGCTAAGTGTTTTAAAGCAAATGAGAAAAGAACAAATTAAAACATAGAGAAATTCATCCCTGGGGGTATGTCTACACTACCCTCCTAGTTCGAACTAGGAGGGTAATGTATGCATACCGCACTTGCTAATGAAGACCGGGATTTGAATTTCCCGGGCTTCATTAGCATAAGCGGGGAGCCGCCATTTTTAAATCCCCGCTGCTTCGAACCCCGTGCAGCGCGGCTACACGGGGCTCGAACTAGGTAGTTCGGACTAGGGTGCCTATTCCGAACTACCGGTACACCTCGTTCCACGAGGAGTAACGGTAGTTCGGAATAGGAACCTAGTCCGAACTACCTAGTTCGAGCCCCGTGTAGCTGCGCTGCACGGAGTTCGAAGCAGCGGGGATTTAAAAATGGCGGCTCCCCGCTTATGCTAATGAAGCCCGGGAAATTCAAATGCTGGGCTTCATTAGCAAGTGCGGTATGCATACATTACTCCGCTAGTTCGAACTAGCGGGGTAGTGTAGACATACCCTGGGATAGAGCTTAAAGTTACAGCATATGGGGGAGGGGCACAAGGACTTGGCACAGAGAAGTTTAACCAAACAACAAAACAAAGACAATAACCTGATTGCGTCTAAATAGACATTCCATATCTATCCACATATCCCTGCTTCAAGGTCCAGTCCATTTTCATGCCCATTTCATGCCTGGATCGATTCATCTTGTTGCCCCAGCTCCTGGCTTAAACTCACACAAATTAAAACAGCATGCAGTATCCCTTTCAATTCAAATCTCAATACTTTCTTCTCATTGGTTCCCCTGGCTCCCTGCCAATGCTTTCTAGCTACCTGGGTTTAACCCTATGGTTACTGAATGCTGGGATGTTCAGAAAAGGAAAGCACTCCTCCTATCCATCACACATGTGCAGAATAAATTTTGTTAGGTGCACAGTGGCATGTGTGGTTGTGCACCATCAATGGAAACACATGCTGCTGGCTATGGGTGCTGTGGGCATTCTGCTAATCAGATGGGTGGCATCTGGATCTTTCCTACAGAGCTGCCCAAGCACACAGCTTATTGGCTGAAAGAGTATAGGAGGTGCTGATGTCTTAGAACTGTGCTGTCACTGACCTGTTACTAGGGCTGGTGGGAAAACCAGAATTCAAGGTTTTGTTCCATATCAAGATGTAACTGAGATCTCTTGAAATTTCTGAGAGAGAGACCCTAACCCACTCCAGGCTAGCCAGTAGCCTGGTCGTTAGGGCACTCATCTGGGAAGTGGGAGACCCAGGTTCAAAATCCCTGCTCTGAAGGAGGCACACATTGTCCTGGGTGACCCAAGGCAGCCAGCATCTCCTCCTTCTGTGGCAGTGGAGGGGGCAGAATGTTACCGTTCCTACAAGTGTCACAAGAGTGTATTCTGAGAGGCTGATCTCGAGGGAAGGGGATTGTGAGACCCTTTCTGCTTCCTTCCACAGTCATTGAAGAAGGTGGTGTCAAGATGAAACTGACAGTAATTGACACCCCTGGATTTGGTGACCAGATCAACAATGAGAACTGGTGAGTGTCTGTCCCCACCCATCTCCCCAGCTATTTGCTCTTGGGTAGCTGACTTACCCATAGGGCTGGGGATACAAAAAGGTCAACACCCAGCAGGGCCAATATGCAGTCCACCCCTGGAACACAGGACCAGCTCACTAACAGGCTATCCTGTCCCAGGCTGAGTCATTGCCACAAGAGGGGATGTTGGTGTTCCTTCTGAATCAGTTCTCAACTAATCCCCAGCATGGGGCCGGGTGCTCTGTGGCTCAGTTTTGCCTTTCATACAGGCCGTAAGGACACATGTACTCATTATGGATCCGAGTGTAAATCTGAGGAGAATAAAGGTGTTAGTAGCAACATCTTGCCAAACTCCAATCTGGATAATGGCATGCTGCCTCCCTAAAAGTCACCCTGGGGTGACAGTCTTCACTTCCTGCCTTAAGGCCTGACCCAAAGCCCACTGAAAGCAAAGGAAAAAATCCTATTCCCCTTTAATAGCCTTTGGATCAGGCCTGTAAACTCTTGTGAGGTGTTGCTGTAAAGCTGCCTGCTCTAGAGGTGGCTGCACATGAGTGGCAGGTGAAGTGATTCTTATCTACACAGCTTATAAAGTGCTTGGGATCCTACTAAATGAAAGAGGCTCAGGAAATGTAAAATCCTTATCATTAGTTTGCGCCATGCTTGCAATCCCCTGCTTCCTCCGCCCCAAAATTCAGCCATTCTGCCTGGTTTGGATCAGAGCAAAACACATTTCAAAGTTGCAGGGGCCCTCACAGAGAACGCCCTGCCAGCAGCCCCTTTCCACACATGCCACAGGGGTCTCTGCTGGTCAATAACCCTGGTAGGATGTGATTAGGCTAGTCTAGATGACACCCTTCCACCCTGTAATGTAAACCCTCTTGGCTCCTGTGAGTATGAAGCATGAGGTAGTCAGGTGCCCTGCACAGTCCTTACCTATACACAGAATATGCAGCTGTAGGGCACCCAAACATTTGGGACACCACTGGGTCTTAATGTCCACCCACCTGCCTCTTCCTATCCCTGTTTTAAAGTGTAAAATTAGTTTAAAATTTGTTTTGAGACTATTTCATTAGTGTGTTGCTGAAGATTATAACATCACCTCTCTAAAAAATTGTCCCCCTCCCAGCTGCCACTGGTCATAGGGGCACCAGTTTAATAGTACTGCGTAGGGCCCCCTACATCTTAAGGACAGCCCTGAATGTGCCTCTCTCTCTTTGTCTCTGACCTCCACAGCTGGGAGCCCATTGAGAAATACATCAACGAGCAATATGAGAAATTCCTAAAAGAGGAAGTGAATATCGCAAGGAAGAAGCGAATTCCAGACACGCGAGTCCACTGCTGCCTCTACTTCATCTCCCCCACGGGTCACTCGTACGTACCCCGCTGCCAGTAGCTTCCTCTCTCCCACGGATTGCTTACTTGCGTCCTGTCTCATCTCATGGGGCCTCTATTTTAGCTCCCCCTATGGTTCAGTCATATGTAGCTCACTGCTCCCTCTAGTGTCCTCCACAAGTCTCTCCCATGTATCCTAGTCCGTTCAGCACTTCCCTTTATGTTCCACTCTGCCTCTTTCATCTCTCCCACCATGGGTCATGCACCGGGCTCCCACTGTAGCTTAGCTTTCCTGTGCTGGGATGGAGGGAGGAAGAGAAGAGGTAATGGGAGAGATCTCTTGGGGGAAATGCAGGCAAACTCTCCCTTATCCTTCTGGACTCTGGGAGAGGGGAGAGGTGAGCCAGTGTTAAAGGCGACGGGGTAAAAAGGCTCTCACTGACTCCTTTTTCCTGCCTGCAGCTTGCGACCTTTGGACCTAGAGTTCATGAAACATCTCAGCAAAGTAGTAAATATCATCCCTGTTATTGCCAAGGCAGACACCATGACCCTGGAAGAGAAGACCGAGTTCAAACAAAGGGTGAGTACCACCAAGCCTGCATGGACTGATGCTTATTCAGCCTCACCTGTCCCAGCAGGAAGATGGGAGTGGTGGGCTGTATCCTTCAGATGGGGATTATACTGGTTTGACCACTCCACTATTCTGCCATTTCCCTTCATGGCTCAGATCAGCACTCAGCTGCTGCCATGCAGTAGATCAATATTGGATTCTTCTCCCCAGATAGAATCCAGCTACATGTGACCTTAAAATAGGACCTGGCACTGCATCAATGTGGGACATGGATCTGGGCGTGCTCATCTGGCAGACAGTTGCCTAAATCATTTGGACTAATATGGGGAAGGCCATTTTTCCAGCGGGTAGGAAATCACAGCAATTCAGCTCTGTCCCAGGTCACTGTGCATTCCTTACAATATGGCATTTCCAAAATGTGCATGCCCTTTAAATGAGCCTTCATAAAACATGTGCCCACGGTGGGTCATCACTGACATTGTCATGTATCTGTGCTAGTGAACCCCACTGCTCAGCGCAGACTGGAGAACACGTCGGGAGCGTAAACTAATGAACAGAGTGCAAGTATCCTGAAAGAGCAGCTATTTTCATGTGCAAGTCTCTCACAGGGCCTCTCTCATCACTGCGGCAAGAGTTTCACACCTGTGACCTGCCAAGACATCTTTCTGCTGACCCCTGGCCTACTCCTGGGTTATTTAATCCTTCATGGCTCTAACTGCTGGGTCCAGTGAATAAAGTCCAATCTTTTACCCACACTGCTGTGTGTCACAGCTGTATCACACATTCCTCCATTATTCCTTGCAGGAATCTTCCCCAGAGACTGTTGGAGCAGCAATATTCTACTACTGCATCCCGCTGTCTGCCATAATTCAATGCTTGAATTACTTTTCACTTTCCAATGTTTCCCTGCCCAGGTGCGCAAAGAATTGGAGGTGAATGGGATCGAGTTTTACCCCCAGAAAGAGTTTGATGAGGACCTGGAAGATAAAACAGAGAATGACAAAATCAGGGTAGGACCCACCGTCTCATGAAAGAGCACTGAGGCATGGGTAGATTTCACTAAGTGCAGAATGGAGACAAATCACTCTAGTTTTCAAAATGCTTTGAGATCCTTGGATGAAATATGCTATAATGCAAAGTAGTATGATTACTGTTTGTATCCCCAGTAGGGAGGATGGGATCTTTTATCCTAATTAAATTTGCATTGTCTCCATTCATTGTCACCCCAGAGTGCTGTGATTGCTGAATTTACGAGGTCTGTTTGTTTTCACTTCATGTTGCTGGAAATTGGGTTTGGGTTGGGAGCTTCCCATGTGAGCTGTTGCTATTTAAGACCCAGCTTGTTCTCTGCTTGACCCCTCAAACTCTTATTGCTGGTAGTCTCCTAAGTAAAACTTGGATCGTATTTCTCCTTCTCGTCAATCACCCATCTCCTGTACAAATGCTGGGGATATCTGCAGACCAGCCTTGGAACATGGATCAAAGAAATGTAGGGCTTTTCCTTTTAGGGGTTTATTCATTTTATTTGGGAGGAGGGGATTTTTTAGCAATTTTTGAGCTTTATGTAGCTGTCCAAAATCAGCTATTTTCAGGACTTTGTATATGCTTAGGCTTTGCAGAATTTGATTTTTGTTTGTTTGTAATGTTGATGGAAAATAACCCATGGAACCCACTGAATCATTGGGAATCACAGCCGGCTCGGCTATGGCAACAGGTGTAAACAACTGTCTAGGGATAGTGTCAGATTGTGCTGCGGCCAGTCACTGGATTGTCAATGGCAATGAGTGCCTCTTACCCCGCCGAAGGCTGTATGCTGCAGGGAGGAGGGTAACACGGGGAAGGGCAGAGACAAAGTAGGAATACTGCTGCCCATATCTCATTATTGTCCAGTGCCCAGAGGAGCAGATTGATTAGGCCTGTCTACTTGTCTCTCTCCAGCAGGAGAGCATGCCGTTTGCAGTGGTGGGCAGTGACAAGGAATACCAAGTAAATGGCAAAAGAATCCTGGGCAGGAAAACTCCTTGGGGCGTCATTGAAGGTAAACAGATCCATCTTTTCGAGATGGATGTATCCACCTAGGCTCAGGCACTTGAAGCTCCAGGTACAATGCAGACCATGTCCCCCACACCTGCAATTATATTTTCATAATTAAAAAAAAAAAAGATATTTTCAAGTACCTCTACTAAGGGGAATTGGCACTACCACTGTGGCATTGCCAACTGGCTGGGGTCTGCTGCCACTTTAGAATGTGGGAGATGTCAAATTGAGGCCTGTGAGGTCACCTTATTTTTCAACTGAAACCTTCCTCGTGGTTTTAAGACTTGACAAAGCCCAATGGACTGCATGTGAGCCACACACAGGAGTGGCCCGAGGCAGGCTGGCGCCCCTGGCAGAACGTGTGATCGGCACCCCTGCCTGCATGGCCGTCAATGGAGTGACATCATCATTGGGTGCCCCGGGCGCCCCATGACGTCATCATCTGGCGCCATTGAAGGCGGCGCCCTAGGCGACGACTGAGTCGGCCTATAGTCACAGGCCGCCCCTGGCCACACATGCCTCCATGTGCTGTTTGAACTATAAAATCTGTGTCCATTTGCCCACCACCTTGACACCCGCCCCAGGAGCTGTACTAATGAAGGTTTTTTTAACACCACACTCCCCAACTTTCTCTGTTTACAGTGGAAAACCTCAGTCACTGCGAATTTGCGCTACTTCGAGACTTTGTCATCAGGTGAGGTCAGCGGTTAAGCAATCGTTTATTCCTGATGAGATGGGCTACAGTACTTACTGAACGGACTTTCTGATAAAATTTCCTAGTGACGAGAGCCATGATAACGGAATAGTCTCCAAGGGAAGGGATAAAAGTCACATTTCTTCAGACAATCAAAGTTGGGCTGAATACTATAGGGAACAATTTTATTTTAATAAATGGGCAGGGCAACCTAGTTAATCTTGAATGCTTATAATTGCTATGCCAACAAGGGGTTAAGTTGTGATGGTGGCTGGCCTATGTGACAAAGAACTCGGGTGACACCCTCCCCTATGCCCCACTCTACATACACACAATAGATGGGAACACCTAGAGCTGGGTTAGAATCAGTGACAAAGGGGGAAAGATTCTTCAACCCATTCCTAAATCCCAGCCCGTATAATCCTCCTGATTGGGAGATGAATTAAAACTGGTGACCAAGGGATAAAAATCTCCAGATCCCCCATCTCCAGTCCACCTTCTCCCAAGTTTATGTGTGGATAGAAGCCCTCTCAGGGGACCGGACATCTGTCCTAAATTCTGTGGGCAAGTCCCATAGTTTGAAGGCAATCCGTGTGTCCTAGGAACAAGCTAGGTTTTCAAAGAAGCCCAATGTAAATACACATTGAAGTTAAAAACCAGTCCCAGTGCACTGCCTGTTGTGGTATTTTAGCCTCTGGGTGTGATGAAATGTCAGATTGTGACTGTGTCACAGTGACCTCACAATACTTTATTTTTTGGCCTGCACAACAAATATCTAATGTTGGCACCGCCTGTCTGTCACTGTTGTGCTTCCCCTAATCTTTCCATGAAAGGTTGTCATTAAACAATGATGGCTAAAGTCCAAATGTTTTCTGGTGGCTAGTGACTGGTTGGGAGGAGCTGGGAAGGCTGGTGCTGGTAGCACATTTACTGTGAGCTTCAGTGCATAACTGGCCAATTGCTTTGAGGAAATTTTATCTTCTTTGACGCAGCACGTACTAGCCACTGTTGTAAGACGTGATCAATCAGATATTTTAACTGGTACAGCAGGAAGCGGAATAGCTGACTGAATGGACCATTGCACACTGCACTGCACTGGCAAGGCCAAATATCTGAGCCAGCATGACATGTCCTGGGTGCTAATTTTATTTTGCTGACTGATGCAGTTTCAATTGTCTAATGCAGGGGTGGGAAACCTTTTATGGGTCAGGGGCCACTGACCACCAGAAAAATCAGTCGGGGGCCACACAGAAGCGAGAAGAAAAACAAACCTTCTCTAATGTGGCTCTCAGCTGAGGAGAAAAGTAATAAAGATGTAGAAAGACACTCCTCATATTCCCCTCCCACACCAGAACCTAGTGGGGGCAGCCTAGTAGATTTTGTGTGCTTCAGCCCCACAATGGGGAGGTGGGAGGATTGGTGCACCAGCACAAGCTCCCCAATGCGGCGGGGGGGGGGGGTGAGAGCCAGATCCCAGCGCGGCGGGGGGGGGGGGGGGAAGAGCCAGATCCCAGCAAGCTGGGGGCTGCATCCGGCCCCTGGGCCTGAGGTTCCCCACCCCTGGGCTAATGTATTATGCCATGGCCTCCATAAAGAATGAATGCCCTGTTCATTGGCCTGCCAGACTGGGGGAATTGTCTCAGACAGCTTAGGAAATTAAAAAAATAATAATAATAACAGTGAGCCAGTTGCTAATAGATTATTTTTCTTACCCTCCTTCTGTCTCCCTTAGGACCCACCTCCAAGACCTAAAAGAAGTGACACACAACATCCACTATGAGACGTACAGGGCCAAGCGGCTGAATGACAACGGGGGACTTCCCCCAGTGACCGCTGAGACAGAGGAAAACCATGAAAGTAATCTGTGAATTACTCCTCCCACTGTCTGGATATTGCAACCCGCCCCAGTCACCCTCGACTTTACTGTAGGCCTGTCTTCAAAGCATGTGGCACATCCTCTGTGTGTGTGTACGGGAGAAGGGGCAGGGGCATTTCCTTTCTCCTTCCTAGAATGTTGTCATTCTTGTTTTTTGCCCAGCAGGCTGTCTGTTGTCTTTCCTTCTCGTGTTCTGTGGTTTTGTTGCACGTTCTCGTTGTGGGAAGTAGCAGAGGGAATGCTGGGAGATTTGATTGCTAGGGCTTGGGGGCAGAAGTGAAAGTAAGCAGGTGCAGCTCCTACAAGAGCTGGCTGAGCTGTGGCAAAAACAGCAGGGAACTATTCAAAAAGCTGGCAGGAACCTGGGTTGCAATAGGACAGTACCTGTAAGAAATTGTAAGTTACTTTCACCGCTGTTTAAGGGCTTGCAGGGGGAATGACTTGGTTCTGTGTTTGTCATTTGAAAAGCATAGAAAGACTCCAAGGACAGACAGACAAAGTTCAATGAGCACAGTGTCTTCAGAACGGTGGTGGTGTCAGAGAACCTCTTCATGTGAATGGAGTTTCCTGGTGTGGAGGGGAAGGTAGGAGGTTGACTTAGGGGAATGATAGGTGGCTATGTCATATACCCATTTCTCCCAGGGGCCAGGTAAAAAAGAGAGTGGGGGAGAATTAGTGGAAAATTGTGGCTGGGATGAGAGCATATTTTCTAGTCTGTGTACTAATCGGGAGCATCGGTGGAGGTAGAGGGTGAGTGCAGATTAGAACTTGGACCTTAGTGTTTCATTGTGTCAGATCTGGAAGCTGTTGTTTTACCTTCCCACCACAGGTGTCTGAGAGGGGAGAGATGATGATAAAAAAACAAGAACACTCATTGAGGGATGAATCCTAAGGTTTTTACTCAGGGCCAAATGGGAGCATGTAGCCACTGGTCTGGGATTGGCGGGGGGGGGGGGGTCTCCCTGTCCCAGCAGGCAGCGGGTCGGGGTAGGCTGCCCCATCTTCTAGAGTACTTCAGGGTACTTCTAGGGTACTTCTAGGGACCCCAATGTGCTCAGTCCACTTTGCAAGCCAGTGCAAAGGGTGAGGAGAATGGTCCAGATCACAGCTCTCTCTTCCCTTCCCACTGTGGGGCAACATACACAGCACAGAGGCAGGCCCTGCACCCCCTGCACTTGTGAATGCCTCTTGCATATGATCCACAAGTAGAGTAGGCTCCTTGCAGAGTCAGGCGTGCAAAGGCCAGAGGGGGAGACATATATGCAAAGGGACAGTGAATGAGAAGGGAAACGGGACATCGGTAGCAGAGAGGAAATCATGTTTCCCAAGACTGGAATGAGTTTCCATACAAGAACAGCTCTCCATTCAGTTGGGAAACATCATGGGGTCCCTTTATCCATTGCAAAGGGTTCTGCTGGTAGGGAAAGAGGAGAGAAGAATTCACGTGACCCTTGCCCCCCTGGCCAGGGCCGCCTGCTTTTGAGGTAGTGCTGGATACTGGCCTTTGAGCAATTAGGAACTGTGGATACCTTGTGATGTTCCAGGTAGACTTTCCACACTGAGAACCTTTCTGCTGGTTTACCCCAGGACTCAGAACCTCTCCTGTGCTTCTGGGCCCTTTGGGATGGCATGTGGGCATTGTAGAGAGATAAAGTTGTTATCTTATTTAATTGCCTTGTAAAGAAACGCTTTTTAATCCCCTGGGTTTTTGGCACTAGGGATCCATTTTCCCTCCCCAGTCACAGCTGTGTCCTTCTCCAGGTGCCAAACAAACACACAGTCTCTGCACAGCTTCCCCATATGAATAGCGACTGCTTTATCAGTTCCACCTTCTGATCCTCCAGGAGATGGCCTGGTATTTGATGAAGGGACTTGTCTCTCTCAAGCACTGAGCCGGAGACTTGATTAGGGGTGAATGTGGCGGTATATGCCCGCCCCAGCACGGGTCTATGGCTATTCCAAAGTACAGTTGCCGCTTCATTGGTCACTGGCCCCAGGGCCAACTTGCTAGTCCGTAACTCACTTGCCCCATGTGTAACTCTCAATCCATAAGTAGTCCGATTCGCAGGGCTAACGGCCTACTGGACGAAGTCAATAAGGGTATGTCTACACTACCACCCTAGTTCGAACTAGGGTGGTTAATGTAGGCAATCGAAGTTGCAAATGAAGCCCGGGATTTAAATATCCCGGGCTTCATTTGCATCTTGCCAGGCGCCGCCATTTTTAAAGCCTCGGTGTAACGGTAGTTCGAATTAGAAAGCCTAATTCGAACTACCCACTCCGTGCCGCGTGTAGCCGCGGGCACGGAGTCCAAACTACTGGGGCTTTAAAAATGGTGGCGCCCGGCAAGATGCAAATGAAGCCCGGGATATTTAAATTCCGGGCTTCATTTGCAACTTTGATTGCCTACATTAATCATCCTAGTTCGAACTAGGGTGGTAGTGTAGACATACCCTAAGTGTCCTTGACCTCAGGGTAGTAGGGCCTAATAACCAGAGTCAATGAGTGCCCCTGGTTTCGGGGCAGTAGGGCCCAATGGCCAGAGTCAATGAGGCAGGAATTTGCCCCTGGCAGGGGGACCCGGGCCCATCCTGCTCCACTGGGTCCTGGCCCAGGGCCTTATGAGCATAGTGGTTGCCTACCGCTCACTCTTGGCAGGGACTTTGGCCAAAACACTCCAAGAATACCTGGGTGGGAGGGGCAGCTCCTGCACCCTCCCCGGGTCACCTCCTACCAGTCTCATTGGGGCATCAACCCACATAGCCGTTGGGTCTCCCAGTCCCCCGGCTGTGGTTTCTCCCTGGGTCTCCGCAGGGGTAGAGCAATCGCTATCTCCAGGCCCTTCAGCTCCCTCTATCTGGACTGCAGGCTGTATCAGTGCTGGAGTTCCATCTCGAGAACCTTCCCCTTCACTGGCCAGCCCAGACGGAGCTGCTCCTGGCCTTTATACTGGCCCAGCACTTGGAGCATGCCCAGTCTGCTTGAAGGAGCAGGACTTTCTCTGCCCACAAGGTTTTCACCCCTCCCATTCTAGTGGGGGGTATTCCCATCCTGTCACAGTGAGTGTAGTTACTGAATAATGATACCAGTTTTCTTAACACTAAGGCCTCTACTTTGCATTTTTTACCTGTAGAGACAAAACATTCCACTATCTAGCTCAGCTGTTTAGAACACAGCCAGACTGACAGGGATGGCAGAGAGATGCCGGAGTCAGTCCAACCTAAGTCACAACTGCAATGAGTTTGGAGATCTTTGTCTGCACCCAGGAGGATGCCTGTCCCGTGATTAGTGGCCATCTATTAGTACTAGAAGAGCAGAAAGTCACATGAAAGCTCATGGCCTAATAAGTTTGTTAATCTCTAAGGTTCCACACGGCTGCTCACGTGAGAAGGTTAGAGAGCTGAGTCATCCTGCAGAGCAACTAGCAGAGCAGGTTGCAGGTCAGGACTGAGGTGCTCTGGAAGAGCTGTGGGTGTGGATCTCCACCCTGTCGCAGCAGGGAATGTTGCAGTACAAGTGGTGGTTTGCTGGCAGAACTGCAGGAAGCCCAGGACTGGAAAAGCAGGGAGCACTCCAGAAGTGCCCTGCTTTAGCAGAGCTGTGCCAGAGCCACCTGCGCTGTGTCCATGGTGTTAGCCAGGGCTGTCACTGCAGGGCAAAGGGCTCTTCAGCATTGCTCCTCTATCCATACAGATCAGCCATTTTCAACATCATAAGGCCCCCTCAGCCATGCTCTGTTCCTTCTGTCCATACCTGCTCCTCCCAGCTTCACTGCAATGGGCCGAGCCATATTGCTGCTCCTGTCCTTCCATCTGGGCCAGACATTTTCAGACCTAGGCAAAGGCCTCTCCTGCATCAATCCATATTAGCTGTTCCCAGCCCTAATGGAAGGTGAAAACATCTTCTGGAGAGCTTCTGTCCATCCAGCCATTCGCAGACTAATCCAGGGCATAAGCCTTCACAGAACTGCTCCTGTCTGTCCATCTAGAACCCCACTGAAGGGCAAAACCAGCTTCCATGCTGTTTTTGTCCATCCAGCCTGTCCCCAGCCCTGCTGCAGAGTTAAAGTTTCTTCTGTGTTCCTACTGCCCCCAAACCTCCATCTCAGCCAGCTGCAGGGGGAAGGCTGGCCCTGTCCACACAGCAGGGCAAAGATTCCATCAGTGCTTCTCCTAGCCACTGTCATGCTGCAGGGCGGGGCGGAGCCCCTGCCATGCTGGGGAGACTAAGGCTATATTTACACTGTGATAAAAGACCTGCCCACAGCAGTGACTGGCCCAGGGCAGCTGACTCAGGCTGAGACTGCAGGGCTATACAGTCCAGCTTGGGCTGGAGCCTGGGCACAGAGACCTCACAAAGGGGGGAGGGTCTCAGAGGCCACGCTCCCGCCTGAGCCTAAATATATACGCTGCAATATTACAGCCCTGCAGCCCAAGCCCTATGAGCTTCAGTCAGCCAAGCAGGACTCCCAAGACTTGCTGCCGCAGGGTTTTTATTGCAGTGTAGACGTACTCCAAAACACCTAAGCTGGCTGCCCCACTGGCCGCAGGGCGGGGTGTTATCAACTCCAGTGAAAGCGGAGTTGCTTAGTGGTAAGGTCATTTCTATGATTTGGGGGCTTGAAGAATGGTCCCTGCAGATACCTCCCTGTCTAATCGAGGGGTGGCCATATGCACACAGGTGACCAATGTCCCTTTTTCACTTAGACTGTAAGTACAAGGGCCATGCTCTGTGCTTTGTGTCAGTGGAGCTAGTGTGTATGTGAGAAAGGTAGTAGCTATGGTCTTCTGTGGAGATCTGATAGTTCAAGCAGGGATTCCAGTTTTTTTTCTGCCCCTCACTGCCTCCCTGTGTAAGGTGACCTTCTTTGGTAGAAATTATGTTACTAGCACCCACACAACATGCTAAGCATTTTCCAAACATACAGCAATAGATTGTTCAACCTTTTCCCAAGAAGATGAACACTTGGTCTTGCAAAGAGACCTACTGAATTCAAAGTCAGACTCCTCCAGGTAGGAGATGTTCATCAAGATAAATATGGGTTGTACAACCTAGCTCTTTCAGGGTAGGATAGTCCAGGGCTTAAGGCACTGGCTTAGGATGTGGGTGATCTACTTTCAATCCCCTGCTCTACCCAGACATCCTATGTGACCTTGGGCAAGTCATTCAGTTGTTTGGTGCCTCAGATTTCCATCTGCATAATGGGGGTAGTAGTGCATCCATACTTCACAAGAGCGTTGTGAGAATAAATGTGTTGCAGATTGTGAAACAGTTTGAGATCTACTTATGAAAAGTGCCATATGAGAAATAAAATATTATTACTATACTAGGGAAAAAGTGTCATGCTAGATAGCATGTTAACCAACATGTCTTAACTAACATGATGTTAAACATGGTTTTGCCCTTGATGTAGACAAGGACAGCTGTGTTTAAAAATTCATTAGCTCCTCATGATTAATCCTGTAGGGAACGAACCCTTAATAGCTCATGTCCTTGTTCACACTAAGGGTAAAGCTACATGTGACATGATGAGGTACTAGTCCATGCCTACAGCACCAAGGTGCAATGATAATAAAATTATAAATAATAATAATAATTAATGTTTCCCCCTGCTCACTACGCTCACCAACCCACCCCTCTCTGGGGTAGAGGTCAGCAATCTTTTCAAACCAAAGAGCCAAACTATATCAAAATTCAGAACAAGTGGTCAGCAAAGAGCCATATAAAAATGCCCATTTGCATGACTGAAAATATACAACTTAATATTATTGATAACTGACATAATGAATAATCTCTCTATATATAAAAAAGCTTTTCCTGCTGGATGACAGAATGACGTCAACATGTCATCAGAGTGAGAAGGGGAAGCAGCCTGGCCCTGTCCACACTCCACCCCCAGAACACCTGATGTAGGCATTCTGGAGGCGGAGTGTTGCTGCCCCCAGCACTCACCCTCCCGGTGCTCTGGAACCTGGGGTGGAGGGAGCTGCATGGCCTCCGCCCTTCCCACTCCCTAGTGCTCTGGGGAGGCAGGAGCCACGAAGCCTCCTCCCTTTCCCCTCCCTCACATGCTCCACCCTCTCGTCTCTGCCAGTCAGTGGGATAAGAATGGGGGTGCAGGATCTGAATGGGAGGCGAAGTACAGGAGGGAGTGAGGGTGCAAGGTCTGGGTAGGATGCACAAGAGGGTGAAGGTGAAGAGTCTGGCCAGGAGGGAGGGTGCAGGAGCAGGCTGGTGGTAGGGTGTGGGACCAAGATGGAGGGTGCAGGAGCAGGCTGGGGGTAGGTGTCTGACCAGGGGGGAGGGTGCAGGAGCAGGGGAGAGAGCAGGAACAGGCTGGGAGAAAGGTGTGTGGCCAAGAGGGAGGGTGAAGGAGCAGGCTGGGGGCAGGAGCAGGGTGGGGGTAGGTATCTGGCCAGGGGAGAAGAGGCAGGGGCAGGGGAGACTATAGGACCAGGCTGGGGGCAGAGTATCTGTCCAGAGGGAGGGTGCAGGGGCAGGCTGGGGGCAATATCTGTCCAGGAGAAGGAGCAGGAGCAGGAGCAGGCTGGGGATAAGGTCTCAGCAGGGGAGGGTGTGTGTACAGGGGGCAGGGGGGCAGGGTCTGAGCATGGGGGTAGCAGGGAAAGCCTCCAGGAAGTACACCTGCGCACTGCTGGCCCCTCAGCTGGGGGAGGGGAGCAGCAGAGCATGTAGCCATTTCCCCACAAGCCAGATTCAGGGCTTCCCCCCTTCTCCCTCCATAGGAAGCCGGTGCTGGTATTTCAATTGGGGCGTGTGGGGGGATGAGGCTGGAGCTCCAGCGTGGGATCCCTGCTGGGGGCTCAGCTGGAGCTGGTAGTGAGGGCCGGGGACTGGGTGGAGGGGCAGGAGCGAGGCAGCCACCAGCAGGGTGAGCAGGGAGCTTGCCGCATCTCACTGCTATGGACCATGCTGCCCCTTGGGCTCCTTCTGCTTTGGCTCCCCTACCCCCACCCCCAACCTGTTGACACTGACATGATTACGTCACTCTGTCATCCCACAGGAACAGGTTTTTATAGAGAGACTAAGGGGCTGTACCCCATACTCACTATGCACACCAACGCCCCCCCGGCCACTACACGCACCAACCCCCTGTGTCTGCTACACATGCCAATGCCCCCCCAGCTGCTATGCTCACCAACCCCCCTCTGGCCGTTACATGCACCAACCCCCTCGGCTGCTATGCTCGCAAACTTGCCCTACCCCAGCTGCTACGCTCGCCAACCCCCTACCCTCTGGCTGCTCCCTCTCTCTGGCTGTCATGCCCTACCGCCAGCCTGCTCCTGTACCTTCCTCTTTGGCCCCCACACCCTACCACCAGCCTGCTCCTGCACCCTCTCTCCTGGACACACACCATACCCCCAGCCTGCTCCTATACCCTCCCTCCTGGTCAGCCTCTGTACTCACACCCCCTCGTGCACCCCATATCTGCCCAAATCCTGCACCTCCATCCCTGGCTGTGCCGCCAGGAAGGAGCTGTTGGGCCTGGGTCCCCCCCCCCCCCGCTTCCACCATCTGAGCCTGAACCCACCCTCTCCGGGCTGTCCCCTCTAGGGGAGCCACGGTTGAAGCCACAAACGGGTGAGAGCCACGCACCCGCCCCCCCCCACCCTGTCTCTGCCAGTGAGTGGGATAGGAATGGAGGTGTGCAATCTGAGTGGTAGGTGAGGTGCAGGAGGGGATGAGAGTGCAGAGTCTGGCCAGGAGGGAGGGTGCAGGAGCAGGCTGGGGGAAACAGGAGCTGGATCTGGAGCAGCCCGTGACTGGAGGGGATGGCGCCAAGACTGGCCACAGCAAGCAGCTAAGGACAGAGGTGGAGGTGGCATGGGGACGCAGATGGCATGATGACGTCACTCTGTCATCCCACAGGAATTTTTTTTTAAAGAAAGATATTCATAATTTTAACAACACTGTGTTAATCAACACATTCTCTAGCAAGGTGCTTTCCTAACAAATATAAACAAGACCTAAGAAGGCATCTGGAAAGAAGTAAACATAAGTGAACTGCTCAAGGCCTGAACTGCCATATCTTGGTAAGAGAGAGTTTTAATGACACAGTGTGTGGGGTTTTTGATAATATGTAAAGATTTTTCCCCAAAGACCCTTAACACTGTCCATCAGCACAACTGGGAGAATTTTGAACCTCACTAGAAACATGAGCTGCTGATGCTGATCAGATGCTGCAGTAAGCTTTTCCCTGGAGAAAACAGATTATTTAATAAAATAATAAGAAATGAAATACAGTAATCATATTTCGTAAGTGTGTAGTGCTTTTTAGCCAGGGTTCTCAAAGCACTTTACAAAAGAGGGTAACAATTATGACTCCCATTTTACAGACTTAAACTGAAGCTAAGAGGTTGAATGACTTGCCTAAAATCAGACAGCAAATTAGGAGAACAGCTGTGAACATATTTCACACCTCCTGAGTACCATAGTTATGCTGTCTCTCCATCATTCTGTGCTTTTAAAACCCAAGGGTGATACCTTGAATGAATCATATGTTCTTGTTTGAACAGAACCCAGGGTCACTTCCTAACAGGCTATTTCTTCCCCAAAATATGGACCAACCTCTAAACATGCCCCTCCATGTTGGCTGTCATGCCCACTCTCTCTTCTCTTTCCAATCCCATATCCTGGCTGGTCCGGACCAACCTCTAAACATGCCCCTCCATGTTGGCTGTCATGCCCACTCTCTCTTCTCTTTCCAATCCCATATCATTTATGCAGAAGCTTCCCATCAATACCCCTGGGCTGAGAAAAGATATAGGGATGCTGATTTCTGAGCAAATCCAGTGCAGTGCAGTGGCTGGATTGGTGATGCCCAACAAAACAAGTCACTCCACTATTAAAGCTGAAAGTTCCCACACAACATATTTCAGCTAATAGCAGGTGACAAAGCACCCTGAGTTTTCCTTTCTTCCCACCGCCCACTTGAAAACTACTTGGTGCACCCAACCTTGATGTACCTTATTATAGAATTCTACAAAGAATAATGAAAAAAGCCCCTTAGCAATCAGGGGACAGCTACTCATCTTCTCCCTTTTGATGTTATTTATATATCTGTATGGCAACCAGTGTTCCCAGTAAGATGAGTGCTTGGGCAGCCACCGAGGAGAGATTCCATTGCTGCCCAGCTGATTAGCAGGGCACTCACAGCTGGCAGTATATGTTTCTACTGGTGGTGCACATCTGCACATGCCTCGGTGCACATAACATTTATGCTGCACATGGCTGGACAAGATTAGAGGGAACATTGATGGCAACTCCACAACATCAAGGTTTACAGAGCAGAGAGAGAAAAATAAATAAATGGGTATCTTGGCTCTGGAAATACTGTGCCATCATCAGCCATTTCAAGATGCACTCACAGGTTTTCAGAAATCTAGACCCCACTTCTTCTATCTGGAAGCAAGTGCCATGAAAGTCAGTTAATCCCACACGAGATTAAAAAATGGTAAAGCAAAAAATGGAAGCGTGAGCAAGCAAATGAACCCTAGTTCCTGGCATCCCCTATTCCTGACAGTATCATGATGATGGCGTCCCCTTGTGTCCGTCCAGTGCTGGTCGAGAAAGAAAAACACGCAAATGAGTGGGGTAAATGTTGCTAGACTTAACTTTCTGTGTTGTATTATTAAACAATATGTCGCTGTTTGAACAAGTGCCTGTCTTGGCTCGTATATCATTGTTTTTACACTTTGGGTTTTTACTTTCCCTCCCCGCTATAGTTAGAGTTGCCCCAATCCCTTGCAATATCCATCGGGCATTATCTTTGTGTAGCACAATCCTGCACTTGTCCAGGTAACAGAAATATTACAAATAAAACATGGAAAAGAGCTGTTAGATCACATCTTGATAGCTGCCTCCCAGTCTCACTCCTAAGCAGGCTGAGTCCCTACATTTCATATATTATCCGGAACTTTGTCCAATCTGATTTTAATCACTCTAGTGATGAGACTTCCCTCACTTCTCTTGGGAAAACATTTCACTGCCCAATAGACCTCACTGCTGGGCAAAGTTCCTTGATATTTGGCTGTGATATTTCTTTGCTTCCTTGAAATCACAGCACTAAGAGACAGAGAAGATCTATTATTAACCTGCTCATGCAGGAGAGTTTCCAACTAGAGGACGTGTCAGATATTAAAGTGGCAACCCTTATTATTCCTACCTATACTGCCCTAAAACACCCTCAACTATTCTCACTGAATGGCAATTACCCCTTCAAACAGTCTCTCTTAGCTGTCATTTAGCAGCACGGAATATTTCTCTCTCTTGCTTCACAAGTCAACATGCTGGCCTCTTTAATGCTCTTCTCCCAACTCCATCAGTGTTTGGGATGCTTTTCAGACATCTGGTGATGTCATGAAGATCAAAGCCTGACATAGATGGACTCAGCCCTTATAGAAGATCCCACCAAACTTCTTCTCAACTCAAGGTCTGGTCTAAACTCGCATAAGCCAGGGTCCTCCCAGGCAGGGAACTGGGGGAGATGAATTGGATCTGTTCATAGAACTGGATTTCTGGGTGGCAGAGGGTAAATGAGTTTAACCTCTGCCTACATACAGTTGGGAATCTGGAACTGTCGTGGACGCTAGGATCACAGATAAGTGGGACAGAGACTGTAGAGGGAGGACTGCCTTGTGAATTTTATGATCGTTGGAGAATCTTTTCCTCATGCTATTATGTGCAGTCCTTGCATTACTGACCTGGAAAAAATGACCTGAGGTCTCTGCAGAACCCCTGACTGAGCTTTTCTGAACAGCAGGCATCCATCTCTTCTTCACTACATAGGGACCCTCAGAAAAGCTCAGAAGAGAGAGCAGTGGAAGTTGAAAACAAGTGTTTTCAAGACTGAGCTTAACACATTGATGGAGGGGATGGTATGATGTCATTGTCTGCCACAGTCAGTGGCTGCCAGTAGCAAATATCCTCTGCTGCCAGTGATGGAACACCAGACTGGGGACTCTGAGTTATTACACAGAATTCTTTCCCAGGTGTCTGGCTGTTGAATCTCTCCTGCAAGCTCAGGGTCTGACCACCATATTTGGAGTTGAGAAGGAATTCTCCCCCCCCCCACCACCACCTTCAGATCGGTAGAGGCCCTGGGGGGGTCCACCTTCCTTAGCAGGATAGGATAAGACACATCACTTTCAAATTTAAACTAGCATAAATAGTGGATTCTCTGTAACTTAACGTCTTTAAACCATTCAGTAACTTAGCCAGAGATTAGGGGTCTATTACAGGCATTGGTGGGTGAGGTTCTGTGACCTGCAATGTGCAGGTCAGCCTAGATGATCATGGTGGTCCCTTCTGGTCTTAAAGTCCACGACTCTATAAGTTAACTAAAGGTGTGAAGTGAAAGTGTGTTCATTAAAGCACCCTAAGCCTCTGGGAGGCTGCTCTCATTCAGAAGTAGACTGGCTTTAGTTTGCTGTAGTTTAATTTCCTTTGATGGAGTATGTCTTCTTGCAAATATCTAACATTAACTTGTTTTGGGTAACTACATCTAAACCTCTAATTAGGGGGTGGGTGCCACTTCAGACATATTACAGATTGGTCAGGATGTCCAAGCTTTCAAGGTCAAAGGTCAACAGAGGCGGGGGGGGGGGGGGAAGGGGAATACATTTATCTTGCTATTGTAACCAGATCTAAGATCTATTGGCTGGTTGGGCTCTCCCTATAACACACACTGCATTGCCTTACCTTGCAAAAGACGATACTAGTAAGGCGCAACCATTTGGAATCTAGATTGGTTGCCTCATTCTTCTCCTTACCTCCACCTGCATTACGCGATTTTTCTTCTCAACTGACCCTTCCCATCAGGTTAATATTCTCCTGTCTCTTTGAGTTGGGCTTTAACTGGCAGGGAATCAGACTGGCCCTTCCAAACCGACAGCAGCAGGACGATGTGGATTTCCCCCGCCTGCGGCGCAGGCAGCTCTTTGGGTGCAAGAGTCACAAGCAGGGGGCACAGACAAGGCAGATTTCAGACCCGTGTCGGGTCAGGGGATCACGCAGCTGCCTCAGTGCGTCTGCCCGGTACCGCGACCGGCCCCAGCCCCTCTGCCTGTCCGCCCGCCCGCCCCCGTCTGTCTGTCCGTCCGTGCGTCTCCCTTCCCCCGCCCTTCCGTGTGTCCATCTCCACCCCCGTCTGTCCGTCCGCCCGCCCCATCTCCCCGCTATGCCCAGCCCCCCCCCCGTCTGGCCGTCCCGCTCGCTGCCCCCGGCTCTGCCCCGGGGCTGCGCGCGATGACGTGGCGGGGGCGGGGCCGCGGCATAAGGCGGGGCGGGGGCGGGGCGCTCGGTGCCATTGGCTGGGAAGATGGCGCTGAACAGGAACCACTCGCAGGGCGGCGGGGTCATCGCCCCCCCCGGAGAGAGGTACCGGGCGCGGGGGGGGCGCGTGCGTGCGGGGCCGGACCCCTCCCCCCGCCGGACTGAGCCGGGCCCCTCCCCCCCCCGCTGGGCTCCGCGGCCGGGTTACGCCCCCCCCCCCCGACACTCGCTGCTGCGGATTAACCCGGAGCCAACTCCACTCGCCCCCGCCCGGGGGGGCGGCGCAGGCTGCCGGGGCGCTCGCTGCGGGCGGGGGGGGCTCTGGGCCGCGGGGCGGGACTGGTGCCAGCCGGACCCCGCCGCCTCGGCGGAGCGTTTCTGCTCGAGGCTCCGGCCGGTTCTGGGCTGCGCGGCCCGGCGCGTGCTCGCTGCTAGTGGCGGGCGCGAGGGCCCCGAGGAGACGCGCAGGCGCAGCGCCGCCGGCCTGGGGCTGAGCTACCTCACAAGGCGAGGCCCGCACTTGCATAACGCAGCGGGCCGGGCTCGGTCACTCCCCCTCGCTGCAGCTGCGGGGCTCCGGGGGGTGCTGAGGACCGAGTGAAATCCCCTCGGCTTGCAAAGGGGGGGGCAGTCGCTTCCGGAGTAGACTCGCTCAGCCGGCTGCTCCTCAGACGAGCTGCAAAAGTAAGGAGTCCTGTGGCATCCTACAGTCTGCCTGATTTCTTTGGGCATGAGCTTTCGTGGGTAGACACTACCACGTCAGATGCATGGAGTGGTTTTTAACCCATGAAAGCTTATGTCCAAATAAATCTGTGAGTCTGTAAGATGCCACAGGGACTTCCCAAATACTGTAGCCTGCTGTCAATTATTCCAATATGCAAGCTTTTAAAAATTAGTGATATGTTTAATAGTGGAGACTTGACTGGGGATGTTAATCAGTAACATTCTTGCTGATTAACCAGTTGACAGTTAAGTCTGGCAGCAGCCAGCTACCCCAGCCCAGAGCAGCCCCACAGCTGCAGTAGGGCCAGTAGGTAGACTTCACAGCTGTAGTGGGCCTGAGCGGCCAAACCTATGTTAAAACTGTTGACTTGTCATGTGCTATCAGTTAATTGCTTTAATCCTAGACCTGACTAATGCTCCCTGTCCATAAATCTCTACATACCTTATTGTTTTATAGCCAGTGCAGAAGTACTGACTTTTTAGCAGATGTGCTAATGAGTGTGGGGAAGGGGGCAAAGGGGATTCACAGAGACCCAGAGCTCTTAGCTGCTGCCACTGACCCGGACCCTCTAAATTGCTGCTGGAGCATCCCTCTGTATGGCTCTGAGGGCTGGGTGGGTGGCTAGCACCATGTTGTGGGTGGCATGGAGGGCTAACTGCCTTGGCCCTGCCTCTTCTGTGTGAGGCCACACCCTTTCTGGGGGCACAGAGGGGACACCCTCTGGCCACCTTCCCTACACATGCATACCTTGCCTGAGGGAGGGCTGTGGAAGCTATGGGGGCTGCCCTGCTTCCTAGCTTCATTTTTGCCTTTTCCAAATAAGATGCAGTTGAGAGTCTGGCCATTCATAGCCATTAAAGATTCCATAGTATTATGAGACTGCCCAAAACAATCCCCCACCAAATCAGATCAACTCCAGGCTTTCTCACTTCATTACAGTACCTCTTACACAAAATACAGGAATGGCAGTGTCCCTACAAATACATCAAGTTCAGAGGTTTTCAAACTTCCATTGCATCGTGATTCCCTTCTGACAAAGAGGCTACGTCTACACTGGCCCCTTTTCCGAAAGGGGCATGTAAATTTCAGCAGTCGTCGTAGGGAAATCCGCGGGGGATTTAAATATCCCCCGCGGCATTTAAATAAAAATGTCCGCCGCTTTTTTCCGGCTTTTAAAAAAGCCGGAAAAGAGCGTCTAGACTGGCCCCGATCCTCCGGAAAAAGTGCCCTTTTCCGGAGGATCTTATTCTTTGAAGTAGGAATAAGAGCCTCCGGAAAAGGGCACTTTTTCCGGAGGATCGGGGCCAGTCTAGACGCTCTTTTCCGGCTTTTTTAAAAGCCGGAAAAAAGCGGCGGACATTTTTATTTAAATGCCGCGGGGGATATTTAAATCCCCCGCGGATTTCCCTACGACAACTGCTGAAATTTACATGCCCCTTCCGGAAAAGGGGCCAGTGTAGACGTAGCCCAAGTGTGGGAGTCAAAGTACTTTGGTGGCTGTACTGATTAGTGTACAAGTTCAGTCCCTTGAAATGTAGATGACAAAAAGTAACAAGGAGGGTGGGGGATGAAACTGGCAAAATACTGTCTCTGAAAATGTGGGGGGGAAGGTCTGAGCAGAGCAAGCTTGTCACCTTGTTAAGCAGAAAAACGTCACTCCTGGATCCAAACCAGGGGCCTTGGGCTGGTACGAGGTCCTGCCTCTCATGGTGCACCTGACACTTTTCTGTTTAAATTGCTGATTTCCTGGACACAGACTCATAAGACACTGAATGGAGAAGTGTAGGAAAGAGATCTGCTTTCTAGATTACTAAATTGTCCTTTGGGCTGGGTGACTAGCAGAGAAATAAATTACAGGCAGTCCCCAACTTATGTGGATCCGACTTACGTCGGATCCCTAGATACGAACGGGGTGAGGCAACTCCCGCACATGCGCAGCAGCATTCCCGGGGCTCGCTCACCTGGGTCCTAGGATCCTCCTCCTCCTCGGGCCGGCTCCGACTGGGGTCCCGCAGAGCTGCTGGGCAGAGGAAAAGTGCCTCCCCACGCCCGCTGCCCCCGCCCCCACCCTCCTGCCAGCAACAGGCTGCTCCCTCCCCTGAGCAACAGGCTGCCGAACAGCAGACAAAAGCAGCCTCTCTGCCCCTCCTCCCCTCTATACATGCTGGGCTCCAGGAGCGCAGCAGCGTCCCCGGGGCTCGCTCACCTGGGTCCTAGAATCCACCTCCTCCTCCTCTTTGGCCGGCTCCAACTGGCCTCTGCCTGCAGCAGCTGGCCACAGGGACAGGGATCCCGCAGAGCTGCCGGGCAGAGGAAAAGTGCCTCCCCACGCCCGCTGCCCCCCCCCCCCGCGGCCTCGCATCCTGCATGCCTCCCCCCTCCCCCCCTACCAGCAACAGGCTGCCCCCTCCCCTGAGCAACAGGCTGCCGAACAGCAGACAAAAGCAGCCTCTCCGCCCCTCTTCCCCCTATACATGCTGGGCTCCCTGGGCAAACAAAGACTCCACCAAAACAAACAAAGTGCTGGCCTCATTGTGTTAGCAAAAAAAGGACCCTCCTCCTAGAACCCTGGGTGGTGTGTGGAAATAAAGCTATTAGCTCAAAGCATGGTGCAGAGCTGTTTGGTATTTGATGAGTTACTCCTTTAGTCCTGAGTTTGTCACAGGGACAGAAATAGATGTGAAATCTTCTGAACAGGGGAACAGACAGCAAAACAAACATTAGAGGGGAGTTAACCTTTCCCTATGCTATCCAAAACTAAAAAAAATGTTTGGCTAGAGTTTCCCCTACAATATGTACCAGTTCCGACTTACATACAAATTCAACTTAAGAACAAACCTACAGTCCCTATCTTGTACGTAACCCGGGGACTGCCTGTAGTGTGTAATATTGTGAAACTTACCAAGTAGTATTTGGCAAATGTTATATGACCAAATGCTGTAGTTTTCCTTGTATGCTGTTGGTCCATCTTGCTGGACAGTATGTAAATTCCCAACAGCAGCAGAATTTCAATCCTCTTGTTCAGAGGAGGGTTTGCATCTCAAAACCAAAATTTCCTCCATAAACTAGATAAACCAACTCCTGCTCCCTAGCCCCTTTCTAGACCATCTCCCAAACTTGCTCCATGCAGGTGTCTCCCAACTAAGCAGCTGCTTGGCCTCTTAAGTAAGAGCCTGTCAGACATCACTTCGTCTCTGACCTTAATCCCATTACCTGGGATAAAGCTACCTCATCAGTGGGGTGAAGCCAATTTGCCTTAAGGGGCCATCCTGCCCTGTGATAGTTCTGTACTTTATAAGCAAAATTAAAGCTGTTGAACAAATAATGTAATTACCACTGCACTGGTATACTAAAAGTTTTAAGTGCTGTTTTACCTACCTATGTCTAAAGTTTGATTAAGATAAGCTCTTGGGAAAAGACACATTTTAAGTTACATGGTGTAAAAGTGACTTATGAACTTTGCTGCCATGGAATATTTCTGAGGCAGGGTTTGGTGGGATTTAGAACTGAAATGTCTCCCCATAGCATTTTAGAATTGGAGATAACCTATGAGGTCATTCAGTCCATCTCTCCCAGCCTTGCAGGAGTGTGCCTAGAATATTACATTTTCAGTACTATAGGTTTCCTTCCCTCTGACCTTTCTGGTACTTGAGGATTATTATCCTCTGTCTCCCTTACGTAGTTCCACTGAATGTTATCTATATCTTCAGAAGCAAGTCCCTTTAATTCTTCTCTTCCAATAATTTTGCTGTTCCCTAATTTGTCAATATTCTGTAACAGGGTCCTTGAAATTGAATGGGGCATTAGAAATGTTGGTCTCATCAAGGCTGTATGTAACCGCCCCATCTATGATGCAATTCTGAGCTGCCTATAGAAGCATTAGATTTTTTTTTCTGGCATAACACACTGCAAACATGTTACTCCAAATCTATCTGTATTTCCCCTTCCCCAGTTTCTCTTTCTTTAGCTGTTTTTTGAATCACTTCCTCCTGTTTCCCAAATTGACTTTATCTTCTACTCACATTTGTTATCCTTAAGTCCTTCTATATTATTTCCTGTCATTGCTAGTGTTCCCAGTGTAGTGTCTTTAGCAAACTTCACTGACGTGTTGGCTCCCTGTTTTAGATCATTACGTTTAGAACCCCACCCAGAACAATGTCTCCCCAATTCCTCCATCCCTTAATGCATTTCTCTTTATTACTTTTTTTTTTTTTTTTTTTTTTTGCTGATAGTCCTCTGTTGTTTACATGAAATAGTGACAGCATCTGCAGTTAGCCTCGCTATGAAGAAGCATTTTCCTTAATACAGTTGGGACAACTGGGCTTGCTTTCCTAGGTAGCATCAATGTTTGGGTTACTAGATTAGTCAAGCAGGGACTTGCTCTGAGATAACATGCTTGTTCCAGGAAGAAGTATTGTAGTTAATTGAGCTTATTGTGTGCTATGACCTTTTGTACTGACTTTCAATGAAAAATGAATGGTTTCCTCAACAATTGTCTTAGATGGCTTTGGAAAAGCAGGGAGAAACAGTGATAAGGCTAGAGACTTCGCTTGGCAGAGTGGGCTTAGGTGTTGTACTTATTGAGAGAGTACAGGTTGGACTTCCTTGGTCCGACACCCTTGGGACTTGACCAGTTCTCGATGAGGGATTTTGCCAGATCGGGGGAGGTCATTTCCCTCTCTCCCCCTGACACTTACTGTCCCCCTCAGCCATGTCCTGGTTGACAGCCGCCCAACTGGTTCCCTCCCTATTGCCAGCCCTCTGTGCATAGGTCTTCTGGCCCCACAGAGGCAGCCACACCGCCAAACAGCCCCACTCCTGGCCTTGTGGAGCAGGCCCACTGATGGAGTTCAGTTGCACCGCTAGGCAGAAACTCTGCCATTGGACTTCAGCCCTGCCAGGCAGCTCTCCTAGTCGGCAGCAGGGCTGCTGGGCTCTTTGCTGTGCCGCTGGGTGGCAGCCCCACTCCTGGCCCTGCTGCCAGGAAGCCCCACTGTTAGGCTACCGGCCTCATGGGGCGGTCCTGCTGCCTCCAAGTCCCACTGGTCTCTTGTTTTTGCCACTGTCCGGCAGCCCTGCTGCTTCTCAGTTCCTTGGATGGTTTGGTTGCTGGGCAGCGGCCACACTACTTGCAGGGCTCCCAGCTACTAGCCCTCCTCTGGAACTCTCTGGTCCTGGAAGATCCGTGGTCCAGATGTTGCTGGACTAGAGAGTCTCACTTTAGAGAGGTTCAACCTGTAGTATAAACAGTGCATGGAAATGTAGAGAGAGGAAGTGGGATCCATATCAGCAGAGAGTGTTTTGGGGAAATTACCTATTTTTTGGCATGCCAACTAACATGATGCTTTATGACTGTTTGCATCCATGATGATCAGGGGTTGACAAATTCTGGAAAACCCTACTCGCCAGACAAAAAGGGGACTCGCCACCCTCCCCCACAAAAAAGTGTTTTTTTTTTATGGCATAAATTCCTACTAAGAATAAGAACAGTAATTACTAATAAGTTAATAATAAATATCTTATAAACCTCTACCTTTTCTCTCTGCTGCCATGTCTCCTCCCCTTGCTCCATCAGCTCCCCTGGTGCCTGCTGCCCTCCAACCCCTCATCCTCTGCTGTCCTGACTCCTGCCCTTCTCACTGTCCTCAGCCTTCATGAGACCTGCCCCCCTTTGCCAGCCCTTCTCTCTGCCCTGTGCCCACTCCTCCAGTAGCCCCACTCTGATCGTATGAGCTACCCCTCCTCATCCCCTCTCCTAACACCTCCCTCTACACACCTGCCCTGCCTCTCTCCTCTGGTGCAGGTCCCTCCCTTGCAGGTGTCTGCCCTTCTGCTTCACTCCCAGAATCCCTTGGTACTTGCACCCTCCTGGTACCTCTCACTGCCCCAGCCCCTTTTGCCCTCTTTTTCCTTGATACTCACCCCCTCATGCTCCTGTGCCCTCACAGATGCCTTGCTCCATCCCCGCCTTCCTCATGCCCACCCCTTCTTTCAAAGCCTTCTCCCAGCACCTCCCCATCCCCTCTAACCCCCCAGTGCCCTTACCCTCTCCTCTCCCAGCATCACCCTGTCCCCACTCCCATTGACACCTCCCCTCCTGCCCTTTTCCTCATTGTCTGCACTTGGCCCCCTGGCATTTGGCTCTCCTGCACCCCTGTTTCTTGGTGCCTTCCCCTTTCTTCTTCTCCTCCTGACCTCCTTCCCTCAGCACAAGCCCTTTCCCCATATTTTTCCCCTCCCCTCCCTTCCCCACAGTCCAGCCCAGATCCTTCCTCTCCCCAGGGGCCAGGTCTAGGTTTTTTGCTGTCTCAAGCAAAACGTTTCCCCCCCCCTCCCCTTTGTTGTCGTCTTTTACACACGTTTTCATTTTGCAATGGTTTTTTTTGTTTGTTTTCTTTTTTGTCCTGGCATTTTAGCCCTATAAATAACAAATAGCATTTTCATTTTTTTTCCATAAAGGCAAAGGCACTTCAAGTGAACGCCCCCTTTCACTCACTGCTGGGTCACAGCAGCCTTTTCCCTGCCCTGTCCAGCCCCTCCCTATGGGCAAGAACCCTTCACTCCCGACCCACAGGGGGAGCAGGGTGCAGGGGGAGCACAGAGCCAGAGGGATGCAGGGATTGGGGGTAGCAGGGTGCAGTGGAGGCGCGGGGAACAGGAGGGGCAGAGGGATCGGGGTCTAGGGGCAGTGCAGGGAACCAGCAGCATGGAGCTGGGGGGGGCAGGGATCGGGGGGAGCAGGGTGCAGGGTGTAAGGGCAGCACAGAGCCAAAGGGTCGCAGGAAAGAGGGAGAGCAGGGGGTCTGGGGTGCAGGGGAACAGGGTCGGCAAGGGGAACAGGCAGCGTGGAGACACAGGGGGGCTGGGGCCATGGCAGGACTGGAGCCGGCAGGGCAGGCCCTGGCTGTGCCGCGCACCGCCGCCAGCTCCCAGGGACACACGGCCAGAGCCGAGCTGCCGAGGCCCTTTAAAATCAGTGGGGCCATGTCATGCCAGCGCCCTGGCATCCCACCCTGCCTCCTCGCACCGGAGCTGCATGCAGGCAGCCCGGTGGGAAGAATCGCTGCACTTCCCCCTTCCCAGCGGCGCTCTGCTCCTCCGCCGACCGGCGGATCGGATGGGTCCGCGCTGCCCGTAGTGCGGGCTTCGGCAAGCCTGTCACAACGGCCCACCGGGCCAGTCCGCCCCTGCACCCGCCAGCTGGAAAAATCTACTCGCCACGGGCAAGTGCGTTTGTCGAGCCCTGCTGATGATGGTCTCTTCCTCCTCCTGCAGTATTCTTAAGCAATGTAAAGATGTGGAGCTTTCCTTCAGTGATGTGGCTGACAAGCCTGAAATCTTCAAAGGCACTAAGAAGGGAATGGTATACCTCACTCCCTACAGGGTAAGTCTTGAACCAACAGCATTCTCCCACACCCGTCTAATCCTGGAAACTTGTAAATTATCGGATAAATCCCCTAGTTATGTGAGGAAGCTAGAAATTCAAGATGGGAGAAGTTGGTGGAAATCGGTGATGCTTATCCTTTTTTCTGCAGCCCCTTACCTCAGCTGAGACCAATGTCAGTTTTCTCTACAGCATGTTTTCATGTGTCTTTTACATTGTTCTGTTTTCATTGTGAGTTAGCGGGGCTTCCACTACTTCTTTTGAAAGTCTCCTTCAGAATTGTTGCTGGAGGTGGGGGAGAGAGGAAGAAGAGTTTGTGTGCATGTTTAAGCTAAAAAAAGCTCTGTTTTCACATCCCAAAACCTCTGTCCTGAACGCTAACCGCTGTTTAATTTGGCTTCTGTATTCTCATGTCTGCTGGTGCTATACAGCCTTTTAAACTGGAACACGAGTTGACTTTTACATGGACCTAGAGTACGTTTATTTGGGCATAGGCTTTGACCTGCTAAGACTTATCATGCAGGCACAGTAGCCTAACCTGATTACTAAAAAGGGTTTCTTTCAAACATTTGAAAGCTTAAAAGCTGGAGGCAAGAAACCATCTTCTGCTGTTCCAAAGATACCTCTGCAAGTGTTTTGATGGGACTAGGGGAAACTTTTCAGGATAGTCCAAAAAGATGGATTAGGAATGTCCTGGAAAACCTCCTAAAAGGGTCAGTTCTGTACTGGCTCGAGGGATAGATGGATGGTAAATCTTTCATATCTTCAGTTCTGTGGCTTATGATGTGGCCCAAGCAAAATGTTGCATGCCCACAAATATTTCTCATCTCTTTGGATGTCTAGTGTTCACGTGCCAGCATCACTCTAGGATTCGTCACTCAGTGCTTCTTAGAGATTGTCGCAAAGTGAGCTAACCTAGTCTGAATTCACAGCTTTTGGTTTGTATATTGGTGGGCAACTCATTTTGGTTTGAATGTCTTGTTTTGACTTTAGTTTTAACTAGATATGCTGCACTGAATCTGCCAAAGCACTGGTCACACCAGTGAGTTAGCCCCTGGAGGATAAGAATGTAAAGGGGTAACTGGTTGGACAGCCAATTAAACCAGGCTGGAGCGGCCCTGGCTGAGTCGGGCTGGCTGTGTGAGGGCAGTGATAGGGCAGGCCAGCAACAGCACCAGTTAAATGGTATAATTTTAATAGTTTAACAAGTTAAATATGTTAATAATTGTTTACATCCCTACTGGACGGGTGTAATAGCTGTGTAAGATACAATGCAGCAGCTTTTCTGTGTTTGGCAGTGAGTTATACATAGTGAACTTGTGACCCGAGACCTTTTTTAATGAGAGAGGAAAAAGGGGATGGTAGGCAAGGCTCTGTTTTTCTATCCTCTGCCTCTGGTTTTCCTTAGTTATGAATGATCATAATTCCTAAGTTACTGGTCAGAGGGGCTGCTAGATCTGAGCAGAAATACCACATGTCTAAGCAGCCTGGAACTTCAAGTTCATGTTAGTGCGATAGAACTTCATGTTGCATTGCCACAAAAATAATGCAGTCATTTGAGGAGAAGAAAATATTTCTCATTTACATGGTGTCAGCTGCATGCCACTATGGAAGTTGCATGTGTTTCAGGTGAGAGCCCTACATACATCATTGATTAAGTTCTTCGGGATCACTCAGGATGGAAACTATGTGTAGAATAGGAACTTGCACGTGTAATTGATCTAGAACTTTAGTTTCTCTTTGCCAGCTTTTTAAAGCAGTCTCTGCTCTGAACGCTCCTGAAACTGCCTCTCTGATGTTTAGGCCTGAAGACTGACTGTAAATTAGCAACTTAAAAATGTCCCATCCTCTGTCTTACAGGTGATCTTTGTGTCTAAAGGCAAGGACCCCATGCTGTCCTTCATGATGCCGTTCTACTTGGTGAAAGGGTGCTCCATTGAGCAGCCTGTCTTCTCTGCCAATCACATCAAAGGCGTGATCCAGGCTGAGGCAGGAGGTGCGTGTTAATGCGTTGTGGCTCCAAGCAGACTTCCCTTTGAGCTTCCCAAATACTTTTTCCCTTCTGCTGAATTTCTAACCCAGAGCTTGGCCACATGAGAAATGAACATGCATTGCATTAGTGAAATATGCCAGTCAGTTTCCCTATGTAAGTACACCCTCAATTTAATGTAAAGCAAAACAAAAAAGCACCTCAGAGTGGGTATTTTTGTCCTGTTTAAACTTGTAACCATAATCCAAATGTTATGAAACAATGACTTGATCTTTGAATTTCTGCGTGTCTTAGTTAATCCCTATGCTCTGATTCTGAGAAAAGTGGTGGGAGTAGGGGCGTGTTGGGTTCACCAGTTTCAGCTGCTGATCTTGCTGGCTGCTATTCATGACAGTACAAAGTGAGCATGCTTCTCTGGAGACATTGAACTGCATTTGTGTGCATCTTTGTATATATCGCTGGTTCAGATTTGACCCCAACCTAGTAGTAACTGAAAATTGTTACCATGACATGAGACCATCAGATCACTTCACTCTAGATCCCAGTAGCCAGAGGTCCATCTCAGAGACAACAATCACAGTTGAATCTAATTGTTAGCAGTTGCAGAATTAAAATCAGGACAAAAATGGACCATAGAGACCACTCCTCTTAGTCATCGTGCCTCCTGGTTTCAAGCACCTGGGTAGGAGAGAGTAGTGGATTGGGAAATCTTTCTTCTCTTCTGGCTGCTGCTGTGTTTGTTCTAGTGATGACTAGGTCTCCAGGGCTGTGAATCTAGCACCTTTCACTGGCAATACACTCAGTATTTTAAAAATACCAACATTGTGGAGAGGATGCTAAAGTAGCAACGACTCATTACATGTCAGGATCACTCTGGCTCTTGAATAGCTAGGGGTTTCTGCATATTCTGTTCTACACATACATTGCAGTGGTCTCAGATACCTCTTTTTACTAAGCCATTGTATTTGTCATATTCTTTAAAACCGTCTCCTCCCAACCTTTAGCACCAGCTATAAGTGTTTCTTCATGATGGGAAATGCAGGGGTGAGTTGCTGATACATTGGGAAATTTGAGCAGTGCAGTGTTTATAAATGCAACATGGCAAAAGCCATAATGGATTTTAAAATGCGGATAATCGTGTAAACATGTAACTACTGAAAAACTCTGCAGGCACAGGATCCTGCAGGCACGCTGCTCCTGGGGATCTGGCTGCTGCTTTTGATGCAGAGGCAGCTCAGGGGGTGGCAGGTGGCTCTCTGGAAACCAATGTGCATAGGGAGCCACCTTTTAAGCTGTTTCTCCATGCATCATGTGTATTGGCTCCTGCCTATCGCCCTGTGCTGCTGCCTCCTATGCAAGCTGGATTCCAAATTGCGCTGGCTCCTGCCTGCAGCCCTGCTTCCCAGGGAGCTGGCTGCCATCCTTACACTGTTGCTGCTGATACAGAGGCAACAGCACAGGGTGGCAGCCAGCTCCCCAGGAGCGGGGCAGAAGCCTGCATGTAACTGTGAATGTTAACTGATAAGCATAACTATTTACACAGTACAGTAGACTTCTGATAATCCGGCACCTTTGGGACCTAGGTGGTGCCAGATTATCGGATATGCCGGAGTACCAGGAGGTACTATAAGGGGGCATACACCCAACCCAATCCCCCTCTCCACCTTATGCTTGGATCCCGGAGCTGCCGGTACAACCACGCATCTCCCTCCAGGCGCTGGGCACATGAGTTGAGTGCCCAGCTTTTTAATGAGCTGGCCAGGACACCATGTGCAACCCAACCCCCCTCCCCTCCCTTTCCCCAGAGCCAAACACCTCCCCTCCCTGCTGTCACCCAGTCCCTCTTCTCCCCCAACCTTATGTCCGGGTCTCAAAGCAGCTGCCTGTGCTCAGCGGCTAGCGGCTGGCTGCTAGCACGGGCAGGCTGGATACTGTGTGCGCTGGGGACCGTGAGTGGAACAGTGCGGGCCGTGAGCGCACATGCGGCTCACAGCGGCCTGGCTGTGAGAGCGGCTGACCTGAGTAGTTCTGGGTTTCAGTTGTTGCCGGACTTACAGGAGTGCCGGACAACTGGACGCTGGGCTATTGGAGTTTTACTGTAATATGTTCACATCCTTAGCAGCCACTTCCTTTTAATTTATATGCCTTATTTTTTTTTTAACTCCTTCCTCCAACAGTGTGCAGAAACACCCCTGACTTCTCAGACAGTTTCCTGACAACATTTCTTGGAGGAACATACTCAGGGATTTTTGGAAACTGGACTTTGTTTTTAAAACCGAATCTTTAATCTCCCATCTGACAACTTGTTTTAAAAATTCCCAATTTGGTTTTGCCACTTGTTGTTCAATAAGGAAAGTTGTAATTCAGCTGGGGTGGCTTGTCTTGGCACCTATTAATGAATGTATGAATATTCTTGTTAACCCTAAAACTTTGTAATATTTGTCTAAGCTGATCAGCTTCATGAAGGGCAAAGATGCTACTGTTGGAATATGATTTGAATATGGCTTGAGTGTCAGGCCCTGATTCAGAGTCCATGTACTCTGGTGGAAAGATTCCCAGGAAATGGGCAGACTCTCACTGAATAAAATGTGTCCTTTTAATATCGAATTTGTAACTGGATACTCTTTTAGCCTGCCAGCAGAAAATGTAGTTCTACAGTGGTTTCATTTTAAAATTTCACTTTCTCTTTTAGGTGGCTGGGAAGGGCAGGCTTCCTTTAAAATGTCGTTCAACAGTGGAGGAGCCATTGAGTTTGGACAGTTGATGTTCACAGTTGCCACTAATGGTGAGTATTTAAGCTTGAATATTCTTTAGCTAGTAGTGATGTCTGGAAAACTAACTTTTTTGCTGCAGTAAACTCTGTGAGAAGGGGAAATTTCTCAGTCAAAAACTGTTGAATTTTTCATGAGAACTCTTGTTTTGATTCTAAACCCTGTCGTTGGTTTTAATCCTTTAGTTTTGGGGAAATGAAAAACTTAATTTTCCCAGTTCTTGGAATGACTCCCCCCTTCTTCCGTTTAAAAAAATCTTTTTCCCTTTGTCTTCCAACTGGAAGAAATAAAGAAACATGCAATTGCCGTGGGGTTTGGGACGCTAAACTCTCACACTTAGTTCACCCATCCCCATTTTCCCAAAGGGGAGAAAGCATGTTAAGAATGCAGTGGAGGGAGGAAAATGTAAACGTTCTTTTTTGGCTTCCTAAAATTGATGCTCAATCTAAGCAAAACAATTAATATTGGTTGGAAACAAACTTCTTGTATAGATTTTCCTGACCAGGAATTAGAAAAACTTGTTAAATGTATGGGAGTTTTCACTTTTGTGTTTGGTTTGATTTTTATGGAACCGCGTTCTTCAGTGGAGGGGGTTTGGCCATCTTTAGTGGCTGGTGTCTACGTAGATGTTACAGAGCAGGATTAATCCAAGCTCTTCCCAGCTTAGGGTCATGCCCAGTGTCCAGACTGGCACAGATACTGCCGCAGTGTGTGAATTTGGGATAAGAAGCGATTATTGCTAGGTGGGTTTCAGGCAAAGCCTTCATGCCAGGACCTGGTGGCTCATCACTCTGTTGCAATGACAGATCAGACTAAATTAATGTGACAGTTCTTTCTCGTTGCTGCTCCATTTTAATTGCATGGTGATTTGTTGAATCAAACTTGCTAAACTTATTCTTTTTAGCTTCCAGAGGGGCTCCTGCCAAGAATACTGGTTATGGCTATATGCCTGCCTTTGGAGGGTACACCCCCGCTCCAGGAGGCTATTCACCTGCACCAGGGGGCTATGCCCCCCCACCAGCTAATGGACCTTACCCTTATGTGCCCCCACCAATGAATGGATATGGACCAGCTCCACAACCCATGGGATACCCTTATGCACCACCTCCAGGTAAAGCATTCTGACAGGTTTCACGGCTGGTAACATGCCAGTATTGTGTGAAAGGCAGGGTGCATGTGCTGTGTGTAATGGGAGCTGTAAAGGGTTGTCAGAAGAGTAGACAACATACAAATCTATCATAACTGCGGGACAATGGATACTGCAGTATCCCATCCTCTCTGGGCTGCACTGTTAGCCTTATAAAGGGTCCTGACTCCTTAGGGTCATTGCAGCACCTCCTTGCAAGGGCCGGGGTGTCCTGCTGAAATCCAGCTTGAGTATTGTTGTCCCACTGGAACTCTAGGGAGACAGGAAATAAAGGATACGATATCCTTGACTGGGTAACATCTTCTGGCAGAGGGCTCTGATGTTGCCATATTTTGAGCATGTGTGTTGTCTGCAAAGCCCTCTAGGCTCAAAGGCGCAATAGAAATATTAAAGCCTACTGTGGAGCTGCTGCTGTTTAAGCTTGGGTGTCTTGCCTTGGTCTATGTATATCGGTGCTAGACAGAAGCAACAGGCCTGTCAACTGTCCTTGCTGTGTGTCCTGTTGTTTTGTTGTCTCCTTTCTACAGGCATGTACCCACCTCCTCCTGAGATGAATCCCCTGTATATGGCTCCTCCTCCCCCCTACCCTGGCCCTCCTACTGCAGGACCTTCCGCCCCCACTGCTCCAACAGCCTGGGTGGAGCCTGGAATGCCAGGTAAGGGGGCAGAAAGGACTCTGAATTGTACCTGGTGAGGATGGGAATGATGGATTTGCTCTGGAGAGTAACCCATCTCTAGGCAGTTTGTGGAGGGTGGGGGAAGATGGCCTGGCACTTCCAGCACTCCACTGATTCTGTCCCACTTGAGTAGGCCCAAAGTAAAATTTAAATCTGGCTCTGATGTTGCAAGCTGGTCCTCTAAGTAACTTCCCCCCCTCTACACTGCTTAAGAAAGCTGTATTAAACGGGGTGGCCCAGAAGCCACCTGCTAGAGCAGGATGGTAACTCTACTGAAAATGTTATGTGGGGATCCTTTTGGAAAGGAGGTCTGCATTGATAACATCCAGCAACAGTTTGATCTGTGGTCAGTTAGAATTGGAAAGGTAAAGTTCCAGGTCATTTTATTGTATGGCATTAGGCTACTAATGGACAGTGGAACTGTGGCCACAATATTGCCAGGGTTTCCTTAATAATAAAATCAGTTGTGACATAGCTGATGTGACGGGAGCCCTGTCTTACCCTGGGCTTTACAGCTCTTAGGGTATCTGTTAATGAGAAGCATTGTCAGGTGGCTAAAGAACAGCTGGGAGATGTGGGTTCCATTCCTGCTCTGCCGCAGACTCACTTTTTGACCTTAGGAAAGCCAGTTAACTTGTCTGGGACTCTGTTTTCCCCATTTCCAGAACAGGTTTCACTGTCATAGGCGCAGTGCCGGCTCTAGGTTTTTTGCTGCCCCGAGCAAAAAAATCCCCCCCCCCCGCCCCCCAAAAAAAAAACCATCGGAAAAAAACTCTGTTGAAGGGGGGAAGACCAAAGTTGTTGAGCAAAAATAAAGGACTCCAAGACTTGAGCCAAAAAAAAAAAAGGTTGGGGCCAGGCACTGAGTGTTTGTAGGGTTGCCAGGTGCCCGGCATTTTCTCCTCCTGGCCAGGGAAAAAAAATCAGAAAATACCAGACATCTCAGATGTCCGGTATTCTCTGAATTGTTTTTACTGGACAGGAGGCGAAAATGCCAGACTATCCGGGTGAATACCAGACACCGGCAACCCTAGGCAGGAAGGGGGTGGCCTACCTGGGATTTCCACTTGATGTAGGCAGAGGGGTGGCTGATGGCTGGGTCCAGGCTGTAGGTCTGGCGGAGCGGAGCTTCTGCTTGGAGTGGAGAGGCTCTTGGGGGAGGTAGCGACTGCCGGGGAGGAGTAGGAGAGGAGATGGGCGGTCAGCAGGCTCTGGGCGTGCATTGGTGCCAGCTGGCTGCCCCGCCACGGCCCTTTAAAATTGGCGAGGCAGGGCTAGGTGTTGCCAGGGGTGGCGCCGGCTGCTTACCTGAAATGCTGCCCCTGGAAAAGTGCTGCCCCAAGCACCTGCCTGATTTGCTGGTGCCTAGAGCCGGCCCTGCATAGGGGCAAGGGAAGACTACGGAGCAGAATTTTTCATGTTTTGTAAAGTGTTTAAGAAGACTGTTTCCTACCTGACCCTGTAGGTGGCAGTAAAGCAGCAGAAGCCGCTTCGAGTGCCTATTACAACCCAGCCAATCCCCACAATGTCTATATGCCGATGGTAAGCAACTGGTTGAGTTGTCTGGAGAGCAGAGGGGTAAGAGGAGCCAACACACTTGCTGTTCAGCTGTTACAGCTGAATCGTGGGCAGCTTTGACATCTTACTGAAGCAGATGCTCTGATGATAGGGCACAGCATGAGCTGTGCCCTATCGCATCAAGTCTAGTATCTTGCTGCTGGGTGTCAGAGCAGGCTGTTTTCCCATCCAGTCTAGCCATGGGCAGTGCTTGATCCTCAAGAGGCTAGTGGATCCACCCACATGCACCAGATTAGTTGTATTATGGTGGGTCTAGGTGTCATTTCTTCCTGACTCCCTGCAGGCAATTGACTGCCCAAAGCAGGAGGTTTAGGAACATTTGACCTCTGAATGGCACAGCTACAGATCATGGAACAATCTCTCCACACTTTCCTACAAAGGTCATCAAAATACGTAATCTTTGTTCCTAGACTGTCCTGGTATTTTTCTGATCAAGAAGGGAGGGGAACTCTAAGACCTGTACAAGAACAGCTTTCCTGCAGAAATAATACATAGTTCTCAGTTTCCACGGGAATAGGGGGTAGCCGTACTTAAGAACTTAAAGGGAAGGGATGATGTAGTGTTAGTCTATTCTGGGTCAGATGGAGACAGATTGGCTTAAGGAGCCTAGATCAGTGTCCCTGCTTGTGGGTAACAACTCTCTGGGAGGTCACCTGTGGATCCCAGCCAATAAGCTCATCCCCATGCCTGTTCCACCATAGCAGATCTACTCAAGCAAACTTCTAATATGTGATCTGATGCCACAAGCTGAGTTATACTGACAGAACACACATGGCTCAGTCCCTGTCTCGGAGAGCTTGCCATCTAAAGATCTGTCCGAATTTCCACAGGAACTGCAGGATCACTGGGGAGGCTGAGAGGAAGAGGAGGGTAAAAATAATGTCCAGTCACAGGGCTGCTTTCTCTGAAGTACACACAGGTTGATGGGCTACTGTAGGGACTTTTCTTGGCTCCATATTTTGTTGTGGAGGTTGGCAAAGGCTCGGGTGCAATTGATCCTAGGAAGTAATGACCAGGGGTGGCTGTAGCCCAACACAGAGCCCAGCATCTGTGACTGTCAGCTGAGTATCTCTCAAGCACAGGCAAAGGTTGGGTGCACAAGTGAAGCCTGGGAACATCCAGAAAGTGGAACGTCTAAATGCAGCAGGGCCCTGTGTCAAACAGACATGGTGACTTGATTCTTTCTCTTGTTTTGCAGGACCAGCCACCTCCTTATGCACCTCCTGATGAGAAAAAGAACAACTAACAGCAGGAACCCACCCACCAACTGCTCACGTTCCTTCTCCCTGAAGACACTGCCCTCACCTCCCTCCCCCTCAGTTCAGTGTATCTCTAGGCTTCCATGTGTGTATAGTATACATAGTGCTGGGTAGCAGAACACTCCTCTTCCCCCCCCCCCCATTTAAATAGTGAGTGTGGCAATACAAGTGGAACAGCAGAGGCAGCAGCAGCATTTTCCTGCCTGTTTGCTTTACGTCCAAGAGCCAGAGTGGAGTCCCTCTGAGGCTTTTGCTGTGAGTTTGAGGGGAGGGCTGAAATCTTAGACCAGCAGAGAAAGCAAATAACTAACGTAGGGATAAAACATTAAGGCTTCTTGATTTTAATTTTTTTTTGAATGAAGTAAAATGGTTTAAGACGATAGCTTTAAAGTTCCTGGGAGGGGACAGTAAGTAAGAGGGAAAGAGGCAGTGGGCTGCTGTGTTTCCCCACGCTGGTATAAAGGAGGAGCATGTTACATTTTTTACTGGTGCTGTTCCCTTGGTAAGGGAATTGAGTGAAGCACTGGAGGCTTGTGTGTCATATCCGCATTGCTGGAATTGGGCCACCTTGCAATCTGGGAAACCGTTCCCGAGATGCTCAGAGTAGCTAAGCATTTTGCAGAATGGGCATTGGTGTGAAGAGACCAAGCTCAACAGCTAGCTAAGGGAATGTGAACTGGCTTTGGCTAAGTCACTGGCCCTGCGGGCAAGAGGCACAAACCCAGGTGCAGTTGCACACCTGCCTCAGACACTGCAAAGCCTTATGCATGCTCCTGTCTGTCTCCTTTCCCAGGAAACCTGCCTCTCTCAAAATGGGTGATGGCAGGAAGAGATGCCCACCTGTGGGGGTGTGGTGGAGCCTGGTTCCTCCCCCTCCTCTCTCCACTGTATTGTGACAAGATGCTCTTCTGTATTGTAAATGAACTTTTGAGGAGGGAGGATGTGTTGGCAGGTCTCTTCAGTGCAGTGAAAGCCAGACTTTGTTCACCTGATGCTGGTGGCTAATGAAATCCTTGGGAGGGACTTGTGCATTTGAACTGGAGCTGGGCAGCAGCTTTCTAAAAGCAGCAAGCCTGTGTAGAAAAGCAAATGGGGATTGCGTGAGGGGAGTGGAATCTGGGTGAAAGAGCTCTGAGCAAGTGGGGGTGCGAATTAATCTGTATTCCTTTCATTCTCCTGGAAACTAGCCCCCTGTGCAGCAGGGCTGTGTTCAGCTGAGTGAGAAGTGTTAGGGTATTCTACTCTATGGCAGACTATGCTCCACCAAGGAGAGAATAGCCCTTGGCAACAGCCTCACCATAGGGACAGGGAAAGAAGCTATTGCTCTGAGTGAGCAACTTTAGACCAGCAGGGACAGAAGTGGGAGGCGTCTGTCTTCCGTGCTGGTGTGAATGCTGGTATCTGAACAGCAGGGGGTAGGGAAGGGAATCCCAGTGGATGGGTTGGGTTCTAATTCTTTTGGGGAGTTGGGATAACTAGATGGCTCTTACTGCTTGCATGGTGTTGCCCCCAAAAGTGAGGCAGTGTCCAGTCATAATCCAAAACCAGTGTTTTTTATAATGTAGCTCTTACCACTAATCCTCGGATGTTACTGAGAATCGAGCAGCTGGGACCTTCTCTTCTCCCTTAGGAGCTGATGTCCTGCGAACTTGCTCTCCAAAGAGAATTGCACTTGTGTAGTGGGGAACCTTTGATTCCCAGCGTAGGGCCTGCTCAGCCCTGTTTCCCACCCCTTGCTCTCACGCAGGGGTAGGGAATGTTTTCCGCTTTGCTCCTGATGTGCCAGGGCTGTGATACAAACAAGACTCTCACAAAGCGCAGTGTATTCCTGTAGTTGCCTGACATTCCTCCATATTAGCAGCCATCTGCAAGGGAGGAACTTTTTTTTTCTAAGAAACCTTTTTAATCTGAGTCAAAGATTCTCTAAACTTTCTGGAATTAAAAATGTGCTGCCATGAATGTTTGTAACTTTTGCATTGCACTTTAATACAGAAGCATTGAAATCTTGAGGCATGTGTCAGTTCAGTGTTGTGCGTGTTGTCATGTAGTAACCAACTTGCCATGCAAGGGCAAGAAAACTTGAATGGAGGAGATAAGAATTGTCAAAAAATTGGTTAGGGGTTTGTTTTCAAGGCTGTGGGACAAATGCATGGTCCCTGCATACCCTCCTCTGCCCTGTCCCTGTTTAGCTGGGCTGTAGAACAGGAGGGAAATGGCCTTTAGTTAAAAATCCCACTACTCTTGTACCTCATGGGCTATGTCTATATTACACCCCTGTCGGCAGAGGGATGTAAATAAAGCACATCGAAGTGCAAATGAAGCGGGGATTTAAATATCCCGCACTTCATTTGCATAATTGCATTCTAGCGCTGTTTCGAACAAGCGCCATTTTGAAACTGAAACCGTGGTTTAGACGCAGGTTTGCCAACAGCAGGGTGAGGCATACAGGATGTGTCGAGAAATCACTCTGCTGTCGGCAACATTCCTGCTTCATTTGCACTTTCGATGTGCTTTATTTACATCCCTATGCCGACAGAGGGGTGTAGTGTAGACCTAGCCATGGTGTGGTTATATCCTACCTCTTCGGGGAGGAAGGCTACCTTTTGCCATTATTTCCTAATGTCCTAGTTACTCACAGCTGGCATGCTAAGCCTTTGTGTCATGCTAAGCACCACACTTCACAGGGAGCGTGGGAGGTCTGTTTATGCAGTATTCCTGCAGCTCTTCTATAAGCAGCTGTCCTCAAGGGGCTTGTTTGCCCTCATCTCCACAATAGGCACAATGTCCTTTTACTAAGGAGCAAAAGTGGAAGGTGCCCAGTTCTTTTCCCTGCCGCCCAGTTGTGATGGTCAGCTATTCCTGCTTTTGGATGGAAGTGTCCCAGAGGGATTTTAACCTTTCTCACACATTCACCTGCACTCATACAGCTTGTCTTGCACAGCCCAGACTTTATTTGGTGAAAGTGGTACCAAATTTTGGATAACTTCAAGAGGGCGCGGTAGCTGGAGAAAGCACTCGGGCAAAACACCTTCTCCTGAAGCTGGGAATAAGGCAGGCCTAGGACAATCACAAACTCAAGGCTGAGAACTGCTACCTCTACAGCGGTCACTGAACCCTTGTTACAACACTCCAAGTTGTAAGAGATGGAGTCTGTGCCTATGGTCCCATCTGCTGTGAAACTGGCTGCTGTCCTATCTGGGTCCCTGTGCCACATTTCCACTGGCGGGCTCTCTACTGATACCTTGGTTTGCAACGCTACAAAGGTCGTGCAAGGAGAGAGGAGGAAAAATGAAAGGCTACAAAAGTGTAACAGCAGCCAGTTGTTGCCTGCACTTAGCTTGGCTGGCTCCGCAGCCTACACTGAATACCCTGTGGGGCAATGGGACAGAGGAAAGCTTAAGTCATTCTTTGAGCATCTCTCAGTGCAAGCTGTTGGGAAGGACAGATACTCCTGCCCTCGGGCTGTCTGCTCCAACTCTGTATACAGCTAGTGGGTGCGGGAGGCACCTCTACTGTTGCTCTGGGGATGTTTTTCTGGCTGATGACAAAGTCCACAGAAGGATTGCTCTGTTTATACAGGTCCTACACTGAACCTAGGGCCTCTCTTACCACCGCCTTCCCTCCCCTCCAAGTCCAAGTGGGGACACAGTGGGCCCCATACCTCATCGCTTGACTTGCTAGATTCTCTTCTTGAGGCAAGGATAAAAGGGAAACTTAAGCGACTCTTACGCAGCAAGAGATAATCTTAAATTTGTTTTTATTGTAGACCAAGTGACCTGTTTAAAAGAGGAGTCTTAATTACAAAATTAATCTGATTGTGGCAGCAAAGCCTGAGTCCTCATGGAGAAATAACCTTGCCCCATAAATGCTTTCAAACTAGGTCCCAGTCTGCATCAGCTCCCCTGCTCTAATGTATAGTCACCTTTCCCTGGGTGGCTTTTATGGCACTCTACAAATCTGAACGGTAACGCATTTTATGCTGCCTTGTTAGACAGCAGTTACCATAAAAGAGATGTGCCTGGCTTCTCTAGTTAAAAATGAAACTGCTAGAAACTACAGGCTTGCTGACAGTGCTCAAGTGCACAGCAGGCACCTTTTGAATGGGCAGGAAGTGCAACTGGTCCTTCATTTGCTTTAATTGGAAAACAATGTAGAGTTTATCACAAGTACCCGGCTGGTTTTGTATAGCTTGGGCTATGCCCCGCTTCCCATTGCTGACTAGGGAGTGGAGGGGCCCTAGGGAATGCAAAATGGCTGTTACAGCAGGTGCTAACCCTTTTCCTTGCAGAGAAAACCTCAGAAAACCTAAACAGCTGGAAATCGGTGTTATCAGCTTGCGGAAGTGGAAAGGGAACAGCAGCTGCATCTACTTCTGCAGGTAGGGGAGAGGGCTGAGAGATGAGAGCAGTGGTGGATAAGGTCTGGCCCATCCCAGTTGTGTGTGTGGCCTGCAAGCCCGTTGTTTACCACTGCCCATGCACAGAGTTGCCTGATTCTGCTGGTTTCCATCCACATAGTTTTTTCCTATTGGTATCTCAAAAGTGACACACATTAAAAAAAGGGCACGTGAAGTGAGGAGCGTGCTGATTGCCCAGCATTGACTGAGAGAGCTGCAGCCAATTGGAGCACTGCTCTGGTTCCATTGGCAAATGCTGTGAGCAAAACTAACCTATGGGGAAAGACCATCTTGATTTGTGACACTCTTGAGGTCCACTGGGAGCCAAGGTTGTCCGTTACTGGGCTAGAGATTCTCCCAAATGCCCCAGGCTGGCCCTGCAGCTTGCAGCGCACTAACAAACAGCTATCCCTTATGTTGCATGGGGACGATCACCTACTGAAAGACTGTTGCAGTTTGGTCCAAAATGACCAAGGCCAGCTCCGCTAGCAGTGAGTCAGTACCCAGCTTTTTAAAGCACAGGCATTTCCCGTTGTATCAACAGTACCTCCTACTACAGCAGGCAGCCATCTGCGTGTGTCTTGGTGTGCACACACAAAGCCTGGCTCAGAGCCCTGTTGCAAAGTGCCTGCACCATCCAGTTAGTATTTGCTAGTCCATATATTCCCTTCCATGGCCAAACCACATGCCGCCGTCTGTCACATTCATCCAGCTTGGAGGGGCCCCTGGCATTCTGAAATATTCTTCCACTAATGAGGAGCTAAGCCCACACCCTGCTACCCCTGCCCTTTTGCTATCAGCATAGGCCTAGCTGGGATGGAGACAATAGGTTGTTTTTCTTCCTGTTACTACATTCCACTGCCAACAAGCAAATACAATAATTCTCTAGCACAACTTAGTGTGACATACAGCAACAGGGTTTCCTTTCAGACAATGGAGTGCAACCAGATGTGGGTGTGGGGCCTTACTGCAAGTGACAGGCTCCTAACCTGGCAGCGTGTTAGTAGCTAAAAGGCTGTTGGTCAGGGAGACTTCCAAGTATGCATGGACCTGCCTTTATTTGAAAAATCCTGGAAGGTGGGACAGCTAGCAAAGGAAGAGAGCCTGGCTCCATCCAGCAGGAACAGCCAAGGCAGTTGCTGGGTTACCCTGGTGCTAACATGAAATGATTTTCAGCTGGACAAGATTGTGGGGGCACAAGCATTTCTGAGCCCCCATCAAGCAATGAACCAGGCAGTGTAGGGGCTTGCTTTCTCAGTTAGCAAAGCTCTGTACAGTTAGCGCGGGTGCTTTTCTGACAGTGTGAACACGGCATAATCAGTGGAGAACATTTTAAGTTTCCAGCCTGTTCTGTGACTTAACTGAAGAGGCAGGCTGGACTTAGCAGCAGTTGGGGAACCCTGTTTAGTTTCTGCTCCACCAGTGCTGTAATGGACAGTCTCTTTCCTCAGTATCTAGCACTAGGGCAGTGCTAATATTCAGCCTCACCCAGGCTGGGATTCTGTGATGATCGAGCTCCTGTTTGCAGGGCATGTGGAAGATGTAAACAGGACTAATAATATTCAGGTCTGAGTGATATTGTCCACATTTTACAGACTAGGAAACTAAAGCTTGTTCTACTACACCAGGGCTGCATCTAGACTGGCAAGTTTTTCCGCAAAAGCAGTTGCTTTTGCACAAAAACTTGCCAGCTGTCTACACTGGCCGCTTGATTTTGCACAAAAGCACTGATGTTCTACTGTCCGAAATCAGTGCTTCTTGCGCAAATGCTTTGATGTTCCCGTTCGGGCAAAAGCCCTTTTCCAGAAATGTTTTTGCGCAAGAGGGCCAGTGTAGACAGCTAAAAACTGTTTCGTGCAAAAAAGCCCTGATGGCAAAAATGGCGATCGGGGCTTTCTTGTGCAAAACCGCATCTAGACTGGCATAGACGCTTTTCCGCAAAAAGTGCTTTTGCGGAAAAGCGTCAGTGCCAATCTAGATGCTCTTTTCCGCAAATGCTTTTAATGGAAAAACTTTCCCGTTAAAAGCATTTGTGGAAAATCATGCCAGTCTAGACATAGCCCAGTGGTTTTCAATTTATTTCCCGTTGCAGTCTGCTGATGCAGCTCTCTGTGTTATATGAGCCATATTTACACACAGAACCTTTATGCTACAAGAACGGCCCGGAGGGTGTCACATGTGCCACAAGCTGTGCTGAATGGGGCGTGGGTTGAGATCTACTAGTCTACACTTAAAAATCAGATCAACCTAACTACATTGTTTGTGGCTATGACACACCTTGAGTACTGCAGTTAGGTTGGCCTAGGCCTTTCTATTGATGTTGCAGAATTCTTCCATCCACTTGCCTGTTGGGAGAGGTGGATTAACACCACTAACAGAAAAAGCCCCACCTCTCAGTGCAGGAAGCAGCTACAGGGCTGCAGCTCCATAGCAGCATCACTATAGCAGGGCTAGTGCAGACATAGCCTCTAGCAGCTCCTGGGCACGGGCAGAGGCAGCATTGAAATTCAGGTGTTTCTAAGTCCCAGGGCCCTGCTCTGGCTCCAGGACAAGGCTGCCTCCTGAAGGAGCCAATATTTTCACAACTCATTCACTTCCAGTTCTGCTGATTGATAGAATGAAAATTCAAAGTGAAGGAAATGGCCATGGAACATGTGATTGCTTCTATCGCATCTCCACGGAGATTCGCGCGTGACAGGAACATCCTTGGTCAGCTCTATAGCCCTACTGCAAATGTAGGAGAAAGGACTTCTTCAATGAGCTGCTACTACTCTAGTAGGGATCAAAACCAAGTTTAAGTCCTGAGAGTTAGCGGATGCCCACAGGAGCCATGTTCTGCAATCCAGGGAAGGGTCTCAAAGCACTTTACAGTCAGAAATGAATCAACCCTCATCTCACGCCTGGGAGGTAGGTAACCATTCTCCCTGGTTGAGAGAGAGGAAAATCAAGGCACAAAGAGGTCAAGTGTAGATCATTAGCTGTGCTGTAAGCAAGGAAAACGCCCGCCCCATGAAATGTTGGCACACCCATGGGAGTCACTCCTGGACAGAGAGAAACATGTACCCAATAGGAGGCTTGATAACACCAATGCTGGTCCCCTCACAGGTCAAACGGATTGAAGCCCTTCTCCTGGGGGTGCTGTCTGACCAAGTTCCAGGGTTGCTCCAGGTACATTGTGGGATAGAGGTACCACATGACTACTCCCGAGGGGTTAACAATGACAGTGAAGTTCTCTTCAGCCTTCAGGCCACTGATGATCCCGCCGCTGTACACGTCCTGGGCCTGGAAGAGACATGGTTGTTTCCATGGCGTGTCTCATCCCAAAGTACTTTAAACCCCATTTACATACTGGGATCTCTCATCTGCCTTG